>NW_008751701.1:643337-646547 GCF_000715545.1 Opisthorchis viverrini | reverse complement strand
CAGTCTATAGGTGAAAGACGCACGCCAAAGACAGCTCCGATACTCCGCTCAGAGTTGTTAGTCGTCCAGATGTAGCATCCTTTCATGCCACCCGAAGGAAGCAAAAGGGCTGGGATATTGCTAGGTGACCCAAGCTTAGACAGGAGAAGTCCAGCTGCATAGGTCAGTAAATTAGCGCTTACAACTGAGCGATCTCGCTTGAAGAGATAATTGATCGCTTAATAACAAGGCGATTTTGTCGGCATAATCTAAATACATTAGCTATCCCAAGATGTGATTTCACCTGACCTAAAGCTGTCACGTTTTCTTGGTGGTCGGGCTTCTGTGCTGCAATGATCCTGTGGGACAAGCCGGCTGGAGCTCAGTTCATAAAGTTCAACCATGTCAAGAAGGCCAGTGGGGAGCAGTCCGACGAAGAACAGCGAGTCCCTGTGCTGCTAGTAATCGTACTGCGAGGTGATCTGGAGGTAAAGTCGTACTGCCCTTTGCGATAGGAGTGTGAGGGCAGTAAGGCGTTTCCCCCGGGCGACCACCATGTCCATATCTGTGGAAGCAGAGGTGCTGCCTTCCCCTGAGGAAGAACGAGTTGAAATATCATCAATGTTGGATTGATAACTGTAAATGTCATAGGTGTACGACAGCTGGAATACTGCCAGGTCGCCCACATCTAGACAGGAGGACGATTAGAGTCCTCAACCAGAGCCTTGGGCTCAAAAGCCTAACCGAAAGGCAGCGGTGTTGGGCCGGAAATGCAAGTATATTACCATTTTACGGAACAGGTCATCACACATATTCCAACCCCCAACCTGGATAGCCAGGAGGCTGTGTTCGTCAGACCCCTACCCATACGGCAGCGAAACATCGGTGTTGAACACTGATGTCACTGATGATGACCGTGATGACCCCTACCTATTGACCAACCTAGTATGACAGACTTTGTGTGTCGCGCAGACACCCCTCAGTATAGCTCAATGGGTCGCCGAGCCAAACAAACCACCACACCAGGCTAAGGCCCAGTCTCTTCGTGACGGACGGGTTAGAAAAGACCGGTCCAAAAAATCGCATACTCCGATCGTCCAAAAGGGGTGGCCGTGACCGCCGGTGCATTATTCAGTATGGTCGAAATACTTTTAAACCCAGAGTCCGGTGCTGCTCAAAAGGTACCTGCTGTGCGCAGCTGCACTAGGGCTGAGACAGTAATGCCCTACTCCCTGCGCCCTAGGGCCAGAATGGCCCCCTACAGCCAAGTGGGTCAGACTATTGAGCCACTAGGTCCCCAAAGCAAACCCTAACGACCGCTGTCTCGCGGTCTAGACTCTTGAGTCAGAGCTCAAGGTAGGGTACCCAAAACCCACTTCTTTGGCAATCGGTGAAGTATCTTTGCTCTTGCAGCTCTTCGCTCAACCACCTTCTCCCAAATTCCTTCCCCACCCATCGTACAATGCAGCGTAATCAGTCCATCTGCCAATCCCCTAGCCATTGTTTCGCGTCTCAAACTTCGCCCAGAAAAATAAACCAAAATAATCAATTATTAACTTCAGAAGATCTGAGCCATTTGGCAGCCTTTAATGTCCGTGCTCTATGTCAAATTACGCAACAGGCATCCCGTGCCGAAACCTTGCTTGTCCTCTCGGTTGCTTTATGTTATGTATCCGATCATGGAAGACTCACTTCCAGCCTCTAATGCCTGTGGGGTCGAAGTGCTCCCTGGGCCTCCGCTCACAGACATCGAGTACGCAGACGACATAGCTCTTCTAGGATCTGACCCCGTGGCATTGCAAACAATACTAAATAATCTAAATAATTCTGCCTCGCGGTTTGGTATGCGCTGTCGTCTCTACGCTGTGCAGTTGGCTGGCTCAGTTAACGGTCGATGAGGTAAACGATGTTCATTCGTTGTATCAGCATACGCCCCAACAGACAGCAGTTCTGAGACCGAGAATGAGTTTTAGCAAGATCTGTCACGACTACTTCAGTCGGCAAGAAGGACAGATATAGTAATCCTGACGGGTGTATGAATGCCCGCGTTGGACGACTAAGTCCGGAAGAAGTACAGTTGGGTGGCAGATTTGGAGTCGATGATGAGCGTACGGATAATGGGGAGCAGCTTCTTCAGATGTGTGCAGATCATTGTCTGTTACTAGCCAGTATTAACTTTCAAGATGAACGCTCACATCGAGTTGCTTGAAGGCCACCTACCACAAGACAGTCATGGACTCAACTGGACCATGTGGATATTAGTTACCGATGGAGATGGGTTGTCGTTGCTTCTGGGGTATGCAACTTGACTCTGATCACGTCATCGTGCAGACCCAGTTAACACACTGCTTTCCGTCAGTTTTACGGGTGTCAAAGGAGAGTAGCTCCTTTCATCAACTATGGCGAGTTTCAGTAGCTCAAGAGTTTCGAACCGATGTGGTTGGAAAGCTGCAAGCAACGCACGGTCATGTGGATGACGAATATTGCTTGGAGGTTGAATCGAAGCGAGTTAAAGAAGTTGTTCTTTCGGCTTTTCGAACCGTTTCTCCAGGTCATCTGACCAGACTGAATGAACACTAGATAGCATCGAAAACATCAAACCTTATTGCAGCCAGAATCTGATCAGACCAACCGATCAGAACCTCAAAGAAAGGTTCATCTGGTCTGATTCAACAGAATTGCTGGAAGAACCCAGCGGGCCTGAATGTAACATCGACACAAACCCGCCATAAGCAACCGAAATCCAGCGTGAGATTTCAAAGCTGAAGGGCGACAAGGCACCTGACCCGGATGGTATGCACTCCGTGCTTTTCAAAGAAGGAAGCAAGGTCTTGGTGAACAGTCTGACAACCATACTTCAGAAGGTTAGGGTAGAATGAAGCTCCTCGATCATCAACTCAGTACTCAGAAAGAGCGCAAGTACGTCATGTGAAAACCCTCGTGGTATCAACCTAATATCATTCGCTCTCTGGCATTTATTTGAGCAAGTTGATGGATTATCCGGAGCGACAGATTCCTGAGAATCAAGCTGGGTTTCGCCATGGACAAGGATGCATCGAACATATCTTTAACTTGGGACAAGTTCTTGAACAGTGCCACCCCTTCATACGTCCAACGTTGTTCGTTTTCCTTTATCTGAAAGCTGTTTCACTTCTGTCAATCACCATCATCATCATCATCATCATCATCATCATCAATGACAGCAACATCAGTGTTGGCACTGATGCTTCA
>NW_008751701.1:619326-642573 GCF_000715545.1 Opisthorchis viverrini | reverse complement strand
GGGGGGGGGGGGGGGGGGCAAGATAGCTCAGTGGTTAGAACACGGATTAACTGACAGGAAGTTCCGTGGTTCCAACCCGACCTCTGGCTCTCGACTTCCCTGTCTAGGCTTGGGCAACCTGGCAGTATCCCACCCCTCGTGCTGTGGCATGGCAGCTGGGCACCGAAAGGATGCTACATCTGAATGATTATTTGAAACTCTCGCCAAGGTTCACCACATCCACTAGCGTGAGACAAGGCTACCTTACCTCAATTTTCATTTACAACTTTGTTATTGATGTGCTGCTTGAAATTTCTATGCCTGTCTCCGAAACTTCGGGAGTCGAAATGCTCCCGGGCTATTCGATCATGGACATTGAGTATGCGGAAGACATTGTTTTCCTTGGTTCAGACCCTCGCTAAATGCATACGACTTTAAATAACTTAAATAACTCTGCCACACGGTTTGGCATGCGCTCCACACCTGCAGTGTTAAGTACTGTTACAAAACTGGGTTGAATCAAACCCACACCTCATACTTGCGGGTGAGATAATTGACGTGGTAGGTAAATTCGCTTACCTTGACAGCTGTATAGCTGTATAAGTTCCGGTGGACTGGTTATGGACGAGATTATTTCTCAAATTGGAAGGACCATAGCAGCTTTGGCCAACCTCCGACACCTATGGAGCCGACGCAACGTCAGTTTGTCTGTCAAGGGCAGAGTTTACATTGTGACAATGTGCAATCAGTACTGCTTTTGGATCAGAAACATGTCCCTTAAGCGCAGATGACACACATAAGATGTTAGTATTTGACCATCTGTGTTTCCCAATCAATGGTTAGGTCTGGTGGGGACATCAGATTAGCAATGCTGAGGTATGCCAGATGGTCTTAGGAGGCGAGATGGCCTAAGTGGTTAGATCGCGAGTTTACTGACCGGAAGATCCGTGGTTCGAATCCGACCTCCGCCTCTCGACTTCCCCTGTCTAGGCTTGGGCAACCTGGCAGTATTCCAGCCCTCGTGCTTCCTTCGGGTGGCATGGCAGCTAGGCACCAGAAGGGTGCTACAGCTGAACGCTTTCTGTCTTTTCTTTTTAGGAAGAAGGATTCCTCCCGCGATAGATGAACTACTAACGCTCCATAGGTTGTGCTGGTTAGGACATGTACTCCGCATGCCAGAAGACCGTCCGCCTCACAGAGCTCTTTGTCCAGCTCTCTGTTGAGTGGAAGCGACCGAGAGGTGGACAGTGTATGACCTAGCAACGAAGTACGAAAACACCAACCAATAAACTTAGTCGGGTGGGCAACTGCCGCCTCCCTGGATGGGAACCCCAGGACATAAATCAGCAGTGGTTAATGACATTAGCGGAGAGGGTCCAATCGCGCAGCCAGTGGTGCTCGTGCATCAAAGCTATTGCTTTCAATGCCAATTTCCGAACAAACTGAACATGCCTTCGCCCCAAGGCTTGGTTGTATGTTCCACTTTCCCGTTTTCCGGTGATCGAAACTGCAGCAGCTGGAACCAATGTGCCTATGGTATACAGTTGGTAGCTGATAAATTAAATCGAAAATGAATGATGCTGTAATACTTTAGCTGTTTACATGCATATCACTTTCGGCACCAAGGTCGCCACCCGAGCACGCAGACAACGGTGTGCCTTGGGATCAAACCTAGAAAAGCCGTTCAGCGGTAATATCTTTTCGGCGCCCAGCTACCAAGCCATTCACAAGGAGTAAGCTGGCTGAGATACTGTCTGGTTGCCCAAACCTTGACAGGAGCAGCCGAGGTTCATAGGTTGGGTTCGTACCACGGCAAATTCACCCTTTAGCCATTGAGTCGCCTCAAACCTCGCGATCACGGTGCTTTTGTTATGTCTCTCAATTTACGTGTCAAGAAAATGCATCAACTAACGATCCTGCCGTCTCAAGCATCTAACAACCTCCACAGCAACGATGGTATTTCACACTAAGGGCCTCAGAATTAGAAAAGTTGGCTACAGTTGAGACTAAAGACAGTTCGCTCCTCATAACCACAAGTGACACCTGGATATAATGTCCTTGAATCGGTTAGTCGATTCACCCGATGGGATGGCCTACTGCTTTCTGGCCTTGCAGCAGTGTTGAAAGAATTTAGGCCCATACACCCGCTCCCGTCCGAAGATCCAAGAACTTCGCTGCTTCCCTACCCCTCTATGTGAACCTACATGCGAATTTCGACAGAGCAAATCGGTACAATGGTTAGGAAATGCAGCTATCTCCATTTTTTGCAGATGTACCTCGTTCAGAATGCACACCCTTCTGATGGACGTGTGCTGCGGAGAGATAAAGCCACACAAAGTTCTCGAATTCCCCTTTGACGTGATTCGCGAGTTTCTCAATGGCGTGCACGGAGTATAGCATACCAGTGCTTGGGCTGCCTTGCGTGACGTGAAGTGCTCCGTTACGTAAACCATTATGGAAATTTCGGCTGCGATTTATGCGTCCAAAAAGTGGCAGGAGAATGACAATTCCACCTTTGGCGACTCCAGCTTCCGTTTCCCATTACATGAAGTATGTCAGGAAAGACTTCCACAAAGGAAACTGCCACTGTCAATGACAGATCCATACTGGATGCAACAGGGGGCTGAAACGACATGTACTGACGTTGGACCTATCCATACTGGATGCATACCATGTAATTCTAGCTTATGAAAAGGTTGCTGGGGATCCTAGGAACTATTCATGGCTGTCAACAGAGGGCTGAAACGACATGTACTGACGTTGGACATTCCCCGTTAGGTGGTGCAGACTGATGCACCAAAAGGTGAGTGACCTAAGCGACGCTGCTCGACGTCACATACCAACCACAAATAAACACAGTTGTACTTTGCATTTTTCGGTTAGCACACACTGCGCCATACCCAAGATGGTCATCTTCAAGTTTCTTTCCCCGTTCGAGCCATAGCGGCGGCGCTAAGCTACAAAGCTTTGGTAACCACCTGCGGGTGGGAGAATTGACGCTGGAAACCCTATTTGACGATATAGGTGTATATCTGAAGTGATAAAGAGATACTGATCATACAGGGCACGCAGAACGACGGATTTGCGAATTGTACACAGGATAGGGTATTTGCCCAAGTTTCCTAGGGTCAGTTCTGTTCTTGTCATTCAGCGACTGTAGTTCACCTGAAAGGTGAAAGTGAAAAAGTATGTAGCACTGCTCTTTAAGTTCTCAACGCCCGGAGTGTGCTCACCAGCGAGAGGACTCGCATAAATAGGTGGCTACCAGTATATTGAACTGGGTTCCAGGAGCCTGGACATTCGTTGGAGGAACGTCATTCCAGGCGCTTACCCGAAATGAGAAAAAAATTGCCTAATGAAAGTGTGCGCTCTGAGCTTGAAAATCTTCTTACCGTGTCCCCAGCATATGTTTGCTGGGTCAAAGGTGAAAAACCTGTTGGCCAAGCCTTACTCAAGCAGGGCATAAGTAAGAATTAGGTCCCCTCGGAGGCGACGATACTCCAGGGCAAAGAGGTCAAGCACCGCAGTCCAAGGATTTGAGGCCGGCAACCATTTTCGTAGCACCTCGATAGATACGCTCAATGAGTGTTACGTCTTTCGTGCGTCCCGGGTAGACAACTTATTTGGCATATTCATGAAGTGGATTGATGTAGGCCCCATGAAGTATTTAGAAGTCCACGCGAGTAATACGGGAGAAGGTGCGCCGAGTCATCCGCAAAATTGAAAATCCTTTTGGGCCTATTTCTCATGTTGCAGTGAGAAGGACAAGTTTGAAGAAAACCAGACACCCAAATCCGTTTTTGCGTCTATCCTCATGATGTTTTCGTGTCCTGTCCCACCATACATAACAAAGGCATTCGCTGAGTCTCCTCCAAATGACATATGGACGCACTTTTCGTCATTCAGAGGAATGTGCCGGTCCAACGACCAAAGCTCTGCAGCGTCTACATCTATTTGGTGGGCACTGTCATTGGAACTTCAGGAATTCAAGTCACCCGCAAGAAGTAGACACGGATTAGCAAGAACATCTGGAAGGTCGTTGACGTAGATCAGAAACAGCAGTGGTCCCAGGGCGGAGCCTCGAGAAACTCCAATGCAGACGGCACTGGAGAAGAGTAGGTCGAGCCTATTCTCACTCGGAATGATCTTTCTGACAGGAGCGCCTTGATCCAGTGAAGGATTTTCCCTTGAAACCCGTAAGACTCGAGTTTGTGGGGCAGCAGAACGTGTAGGAAGGCGAAAAATATGGCACCCGATATGAGGCTCTCGTTCTTCGCTTTGGTTAAGCTAAAACTGGATTGGGAAGGTCCAGACATCCAACCAGCTACCCAAAATACCTATAAAAGGATGCAAGACACTATTGGTCTTTGAGTTCAAGGTATGCACTCCGTTTCCATCCTAAAATACGCCAAAGTTGAGCCATGTAGTATACCGTGTCTATCAGTTTGACTGATTTGTATGTAAGTGTTGGTGATGTACAACCTTGCTTACTGGGCTTTGACTCATGAGCTTTGTTTCTGTTTTCCATCCACAGAAATTGTCGTTGACACCTGCCTTCGGAGAATCACTGTCCCGTGGTGCTTCCATAGCGTGGATATTACAGCCACGGATTTCCAAGGTCATCCGGGTTTGAAGTCTTGTAGTCTAGCCGTCAAATCCATAAACGATCCGCGAGTTGTGTGTGGTCCGTCGAGTGAAATAACCACCAGACAACACTGTCCATCTGATGCAATCATGCTATTTGAACGTAACATGGTTTGGAATCCACTTCCCATCGCTGGCAGCTGTCATACGTGTAACGCGGCGCAAAAGCTTGAATTTAGCGGCCTTCGGGGTTATCGCTTTTCCGAGAATCACGATGTCCACTCAACATTTTTCACAGTGCTACTACAGACCCAGTAAATTTACAGCCTCACGTTGATCCATGTTCAGCACCAGGAGATCTCAAACCGGCGAATGGTGTTTGGAATGGTCTCAGCTGCAAAATCTTTACGAGGGCAGTGAAACCTTTCGGTCATAATGTTGCATTTTGTTGCGTATGTGCTCACACAAAAAACCATCCTGACCTATATTAATATTTCTGCAGGTCACCAAGTTTCATTGTCCGTTGGACTGGTACTCTGAACTCAATTGCCGGATTGCTTTAGCCCATCATGGACACGTCGTAGCCTTCGAAATTTCAATCCCATCGTGCGAATAATGATTTCCGTCGGAACCATACCAAAGGGAATGCAGTATTCGGACAGTGGAATCAAATTTCCAAAACCTACGACGTGCCCCTGATGGACTAAAACATGCTGGCGATTGAGTTCGGACGACCGGTTATAACTTTTGGGTTCTATCTGGGCATCTCGGGGTACCGGCGATTTTACGATAGTATTCCACGATAATTTTCCGCCAGAGTTATAATCGCTTCGGTGGACAACGTAATTTTTTGGGCTGGAAAAATGTGAACGTAGGTCTGACTAGCTTTTATTTCGCTCACGTGAGCAACAAAGTGCAAAATTTCTGCGTAGAAGTTTCCTCCAGCTGCAAAAGTTTCTTTGGCTAAGATTACTGGGCGTCCAAAGAGTCCCATTCAGGGACTGAAGGTAATTTCGATCTCCAGTTCCCCTTTGCGTGCTCCAGTCCCAGAATGGCACGACATTCCTTTCGGCTGACCCCATGTTAGGTATCCACATCTTTCTTCCTATGTCATCCCTTCGGTGACCGGGCCCAACCGAGGCGGCTGGCGCGTGACACGAACTATGAACCTGGTTGTTTCGATTTTTACCACTTACAGGTTCCCTACCCCGATTGATTTCACCCAGGCCGCTCTATTCTCATTTTATTGGCATTAAGCGTCCACGTAGTAGCCACTACTGTTCTGGCATTGGAGTACTCTGAAATTGCCGGATTGCTTTAGCCCATCATGGACACGTCGTAGCCTTCGAAATTTCAATCCCATCGTGCGAATAATGATTTCCGTCGGAACCATACCAAAGGGAATGCAGTATTCGGACAGTGGAATCAAATTTCCAAAACCTACGACGTGCCCCTGATGGACTAAAACATGCTGGCGATTGAGTTCGGACGACCGGTTATAACTTTTGGGTTCTATCTGGGCATCTCGGGGTACCGGCGATTTTACGATAGTATTCCACGATAATTTTCCGCCAGAGTTATAATCGCTTCGGTGGACAACGTAATTTTTTGGGCTGGAAAAATGTGAACGTAGGTCTGACTAGCTTTTATTTCGCTCACGTGAGCAACAAAGTGCAAAATTTCTGCGTAGAAGTTTCCTCCAGCTGCAAAAGTTTCTTTGGCTAAGATTACTGGGCGTCCAAAGAGTCCCATTCAGGGACTGAAGGTAATTTCGATCTCCAGTTCCCCTTTGCGTGCTCCAGTCCCAGAATGGCACGACATTCCTTTCGGCTGACCCCATGTTAGGTATCCACATCTTTCTTCCTATGTCATCCCTTCGGTGACCGGGCCCAACCGAGGCGGCTGGCGCGTGACACGAACTATGAACCTGGTTGTTTCGATTTTTACCACTTACAGGTTCCCTACCCCGATTGATTTCACCCAGGCCGCTCTATTCTCATTTTATTGGCATTAAGCGTCCACGTAGTAGCCACTACTGTTCTGGCATTGGAGTGATAGTGACCTTGACAACTGTCACCACCATGGATTTCCGCCAAATGGTCAGTTGACTACTGCGCAGTGGCTATTCCTGGCGGTTTTTGAAAACCCCATGAATGATTCACAGAATGGCATACAGCGATTTCGCGACCCTTCTCTGAGTACCAATCAGGTTTCTGCTTTTATTGTCATGGTTCATAATGTGGTAGGCATGTATTAATCCCACCATGAGAGGATGTCAATTGGTAATTATTTTTAACACCCGTTTCGACTCGCAGTACACCTAAAACAGCCAGGCGGTTTGCACAGCACGTAACAGAACTCGCTGCATATACACAATTTAACTCGAATAGACGGGAGGCCGACCTTGTACCTATAGTTCCCCATATACCCGTGAAAGCCCTCCATCAACGACCAACTAGCATTCCCCTACGTCCTCAACCGAAAATCATATCTACGAATTGGGTCTTTGTGAAATTATCCGACTTTCACCCCAACTTCACGAAATCAAAATTTGAAGACTCTGCTGCTTCAGTAGATCATCCTTGAGAGTGCTTCGAAGCTACGGACAAAGTGGCCGGACCCTCGGCGAGCTGCGGAAATGTTCATTCCTCTCATTTCCCTTTGCTCATTCGATTCAAATATCAACAATCGACAGCACTCACGAAACTGCGCCTAATTCCGTCCACGTGCTTCTATAACTGCAGGCTTCCCGCCATTCAAGTTGACCCAGCAAATCAAGTGCCAGGCCTCTTCCGACACGAGGCTTGAACGATTGACTATTTAAAGACTTCAACGATCACGTTAGGAATCGCACGCAATCCAGCCGATCCTCGGTAGGTGGAAATGCTCTACGTTGGGGCACGCCATGTCATGCCTGAATCGGTTTCGTTCACTCCCTCCAAATTATGGTTTCGGTCACCACCATCCCGTACCAGGAGAAAGTAGCAACATCGTCCATGAAAAGGCCCTCAAAAAAGCTAAATTATAAACAATCACTAGATATGCGAAAGCCTTGATCATTAACTATTCCGAGAAATTCTCCCTACGAGCAAGGGGGTGGCGCAATACCAGGTATCGTTATCCTTTACTAGTCCATGGCCGGAGAAACAAGCCAAATTTCAGGTGTTTACAAACTGATCATAGATTTGCCTTTTATCGACCGTCTCTGGTACGTGTCGGCGTCTAGGTTTTAATATAGCTTCAGGCCTTCAGCGAAGTTCCGCGAAGATCAGTACTGGAACATTGACCTTCCCCAGATTCCGTTTATTTGCCTTGCATTCTTTTATCTCTTTCTAAGCGTTATTTGTGCAGATGTTCTAAAAACATACCGTGGCCACCTTCTTGCTTTATCACAGGTCATCAAAGTCTTCACCCATTGGAAGGAGTCCACCGAACTGTGGAACAAAGAAGAAACCCCTCGCACCTTCATACGAGGAGCCTCGTTTTTCGCCTACATCACAGAAAACGACGCAGTTTTCAACCCCAATAGTTACCCATAAATACCTGGAAGGCTGAATTGACGCGGATCCTGCCCCTTCCGCGGTGATCTTCTAGTCCCCAGGTGGGCGAACAAGCTGTTCATCCTCCGTCTTGGATCTTTTCAAGTCCTAGAGAGGCACATATTCATTATGATATATCCCACTCTCAAATTAGCCTTATAGAACGATAGAAAATTGTATAACTTTCCTGGCTGAGGCGTGAGTTTGCTTCTCTTAGAGATACAGTGCATGTGCAAAAAAATGCCAAGAATTGCTCAGGTCCCCCAATGACTTCTGCGTCTAATTCATATCGTCCAGAATCCTGCATACTTTACAAACGTCCGGTGTACTCTCCAAGAACCATGACCAGTTTTATAGCTTCCCCACTAAATCAAACTCCAGCGTAACGGTCGCAGATTTTTCGGCCACGGGTTCCAATTGACCAGTGTTGTAGCAGTGACCGTGTTGTAGCAGTTCGACCAGATCCTCAGACAGGACGATCACCGCGCCCGTCCGTCACTTCCCACTGACATGGTGTAACGAGCAAACCCGAACCTAAGGGAAGGTAAAACAAAGTCGAAGGCTGGTTTCAATAAGATAATATTAATGTGAGACAAATTCACAAATTAAGGAAGCCTCGATTGTAGACACCATTCCGAAACAAACGGTACACTTGGGCTACAAATGTATGAACCAGATGATCAAAAAGTCTCTCGTGTTCATAACGTCGGTCACAAATGCCTGGATGACCTCAAGGCCAAATGAATGCAGCGGTAAGGATAAACAAACGCCAGTTCATTTACACGCATGGAACACAAAAGTTAAGCGGGATCACAAATAAGGACGGAATAAACGTGGAGAATTTCAAATGACAAAGTAATGGATAATACACACGGTGTTAACCGCTTCCTCCAGTACACTGTCACTCAACATCAAACCCTCGTGCCTCATCTTTAACTGCATTTTCCTCGTTGCTTTCTACACTGTTCCCGCATATGAAGAAACAAACCCACATTTATGATCCGAAACAATGTCTGTTTCAAACTTCTTACCTATCAACAGCCACCGATTGTTAGTTGAGCTGTTCTTAGATGGTTTCATACTTTTGCTAATTGGTAATCCGTCTATATAAATCAAGTGTTTACGGTTTGGAATCATGGGCTCAGATGCCAGTGACTCGCGGTCGAGTAAGATGGCGTAAAAAGTTATTGAAACTTTATCGAAGCATTCTTCCGGTTCCCAAAGCCGGTATCCGTTCAACGCAACTTGTTCCTCATTGGTAACTAGCAGTAGTGTACATTTCAAAATTGCAGAACACTTGAGCGTTCGGGCATAGGCACATGATTGGCATTAGCCAGCTAGCGCATAGCGAGAGATTTGTTTGAAAGTTCGTGACACTGTTGATCATCCGTTGGAAGTCCAACGATTGTGATCGGCTGCTTTTTGGGGCGTTCCGGGCGCAATGTCCTTAGAACTCCCTGAGATGCGTGTAGCGACCCAGTCACCCACATACTTGACTGTTCAACTCACAGTCGCTCACTGGATCGCGAGGCTTGTCTTTTTCTCACACTCACAAACACGTCGCATTAAGCTGACTCATCGGACATCGATTGTCTGCACCGCCTAGTCAGCGCAGCGACTAATCATGTGCCGACGCGCCCACGTTTACGCACTGGGACCTACATAAAGAGAAACCAAACCCAGTCAAGACACACAGACTCGCGCGCGCGCAGGGAGCAGGAGGTCAACCTCTCCACAAGTCCACGGACAACCATGGAGTACGTGTAGCAGTCGAACTGCGGAGAAAAACAGGTTCCCGCCGTCCGGATTTCCACCAAGGGACTCTCGCATCCGATAAGTTCCCTTTTTGACTTGCTCCCATTTCATATTGTATTTATTTTTATACGTGTCGCAGAAATACTAAAAGCTTTTATTAGTGCACATTCACCTTCTGATTCGTATTATGGCCATCACTACCTGTGCACTAATAATGCGCACTGGTCATATGCTTACCCAAGGATTTAATATCGATTATCGGCGCTCCGACAGAGAATAACATCAATTCACTGAATATTACAAGTTATTCTTCACCTCCATAATTGCGTGAGCCTCGTTCTTGCGCGTTTCATTCATATATGCAACCTAATGCCGTGACCTGAATAGGCAAATATTCGATTAAAATCTGAGAATTTGGTTTTCTACTGGCGTTCCCCAAATTTGTCTGAGTTATTCGACCTCATCATTGAACTAGTGGTACCTCATGCTCGATTGTTCTGTTTTCAACATTCCACAATCTATGATTACATCACATGGCAAGCTTATCTCTTTAGTCGTACGTTTTACCCCGTCATGTTACTGTTCACCAGGTGCACATTGTAACGCCTGATCATGCATCGATTATTTTGCTCCCTACAAGCTAGGAAATAAAACTAGTGTTATTCTGATATGGGTATCGGCACGTAATTTCGGCTCTTCAAATATGTGCGATGATAAATGTAAGTTATTCTGGAGAAAACGAAGTATTAGTTTCCATTCCCTGGCGTTCTTTCAACCCTTGCTCTGTTTGGTATCATTTTACTCTTCTTTTGATTAGTCTTCATGAATCGGGTCCCATGAACACTTCAGTTCAGTGACGATACAGCTAGTGGGTTAGTATAAGATTCCAATATTACACTCTGCTATCTCTTTACTTGTATCAAGCCACTGCAGTATGCTAAATGCCTGCGTGATCTGAATGTGCAATGTTATTTTCCTCCAGACACCTCACGTCTCGTACTAGCGAATTCCCCATTACAGACTACAGCTCTGTCTAATGACTAGTGCTGCGTTTGGTCTCGCTCTAACTAACAAAAACAAACGGAAGTCAGCATTCATTCAATACTAAAAAGCATTGTATGCCAACGTGTATATATAGTCCATGTGAAGATGTGTCAGCAGCCCACCACTCGCGTACAACATGGCGGTGCGCCTCTGCTCGACATAGTGACTCACATAATTACTCAGTCACCGTTTAGCCTAAATGCACTTGCTCTGTATATCACAATTCCATTTCTATTGTCCTACTGCCATTTTCACTCGCCTCCTCCGCGATCAGCCTTTACCAGCGTTGATGTTTACCTGTTTAAATTCACCGAGCTTTTTTACTAATTCGACTTCGCTCCCACTCAGAATAAAAGTCTGGTACATGGGGTACTCCATAATGCACAATCCCCAATTATGTCTGCCTGGTGGTTTTCCATCCTGCATGTCGGATAGCATACAAGAGGTGTGAAAACCTCGTGTGGTTGTCGGGTACGCCCTGCAGGGAGGATCATCCTACAACATTGTATTATGGTGCGTTTGTATACTTGCCAGACTTCAGTAACGCGGATGCATCGCTCATCGTCGGCAGTTTTGAGTGTGTCCATCAATTCAGAAAGTCCATAGAAGAGCACTGTTTTTTCTGTTTGCTACTATCGCTGGTGGACTCGTTACTGATGTGTCACTTATCTGGCAACGCCACTAGCAACATATGGCAAAATAAACCTT
Source organism: Opisthorchis viverrini (assembly GCF_000715545.1). NCBI lineage: Eukaryota > Metazoa > Platyhelminthes > Trematoda > Opisthorchiida > Opisthorchiidae > Opisthorchis > Opisthorchis viverrini. Next base: position 630,964 of record NW_008751701.1, on the reverse strand, counting down.
TTATCTGTTAAAAAATGCCTTAGCAACACGGCATAGCTTGAAAGTACACTTCAATGCCCACGGCTTACATAGACATGCAAAGTTGAGGCTATTTTCGTCAAAATTGGTGTTGTGCCGCACCAAATCCCACCTCGTCAACTAAACAAGACACACACTAGCTACTGCTCCCGTGGGTGGATACATACAGGAAAAGAATAATATATGCACGATTAAATTCTTAAACCCACCATCACCGGCATACAAGGCTAGCGCCTAAAGGGTTTTTCGCCATACATCATTCATTGCTTGAAGCTGATAACAGCGCTTTGGCAACTGCGGGTCATTAAAATTACATTCACCTTACCTCGTAGATTGTGGCGTTGCCCAACTGGCGGAATAACCTCCAGAAAATTTAGTCAATCATACCGGAAATTATACTACTTTTAGTTATCGTGTTTGATTTCCTTTACCACATCACGCTCTTGAATTATTACTATGATTTTCTTTCTATCGCGTACTATCATAGGTAACATTAGCAAATTTGAACAGCCTTTGATCGCTAGACTACTAGGTACACAACTACCCCCATCATGTCTCCTCACCGTAGTTATAGTAAACTCCAGTTTTCTCTCTTTTTGAACACGGTCCTATTTGATGCCTCCTAAAACTCATCAGGCCTTGCTAATCTCATCTCATTGTCTCTTTTTCCTAGGTTTTGACCTGCGGCTCAACCCGATTCAGATGCTTTGGCCGTCATACATGTCCTGTGTTTTACACCCGTAGTTACACTCATCGGGTCGAAAATTACCTGCGATACCACACCGGCTTTGCTCTCCAACTGCGGGTTCCCCGGGCCAAACAAAAAATACCGCTGTCCGCAGAATTGCGCATAACAGAATAATCACCTTGGACATGGCGACTCTCACGGAGTTGTCCAGAAACCGAAGTATGTCAGTGCAAAGATGGCACGGCACGGATATATCCACAACTATTCACTTTCTACTTTTGGCGATACCTCCTCACTCACTCGTTCGTCTACCTGCAAGTGTGAACAAGCTTTTCACCTAGTCTCAGCCGCCTCAGAGATCCGTTCATTTTACTATGCCGAATCTTCCGTTCCGATATAAACATCACATTGATTTCATCCTATGCTCTTCAAAAAGTCAATCATTTTCTATGCAATCGGCTTTTCATTATTTGCGTTAGCACAAACCCCTTCCCCGATGGAGATTTACACCCGGCACCACTCCTAAAGTGACATAGTGCGCTTCTGCAGCTTCAGTGAGATTACTGCTACCACTCATCGGTGTTGATGATTCCTGTAATTCATCATACCCAATGGCGCTTTTTGTAAACCTGACTATATGCACAACACTTCAAGGCCGAAAGGGCCTCATCGCCGGTTTTAGACCGGCCAGATCGAAGCAACCTAGCTATCGCACCTAATGTATCGTTCTCTTGCCTCATTTTTTGCAGTTTTATGTTTTGTTATCAAGCGCAAGGCAGGATGCCACTTTTTGCCTTCACTCTTTGTCTTTGCTCCTTCTTACCTTCAAATGTTACCGATCTGATCTCATCTCAGCTGGTACATTACCCCAAAAGAACGTTAAAGTCCTGGTATTTGTATTTGTATTTCCATGCCGGCTTAGGCATGATCAAGTCCATATTGGATATTTTCAACTCTCATGCTTTTTTATGACTGTAACCTCATGATCTTGCCTGACGGTATGCCATCAACAGGTCTATTGTGAACATTATCATATTACCATTATTATTAATATTAATGTTAATATTATTAGTGCAACACAGATGACAAATTAACTTGAAAGTTTGGGTGTTTTTTGGCTAAAATATACGGAAAGATCACCATTCGAAAAATTTTGCTTTCACACGTTATGGTCCAGAATTAAATTTTAGCTTAGTACGGCCCACGGGAGCTAACAAGTATAAGTTTTCCCGTATTCGCTTTAGGCGCTCTCAAGGAAGGCGCCCTTTTGAGCTGTGAAAACGTTAGCTGTTGGCATATTCTATGCTCCTCTGCAACCAACGGTGGGAATTTCTCCAAATCTATCAAGCAAGCAAGTTGTTCTCCATCGTTTACTCTTAACCGGCAGGTTGTACGAAGTTATGGAACACAGAAGGAGTTTAGTTAGAATAAACGCAAAAAGCCGACAGATGCGCAGAGGTTCAGCAACCGTATAAAAACGGACCAGACCTAACTTGAATAGGGTTTCGGAAAAATGACGCTGTGCATATCAAGGGGACACAATCGACGAACACAAGTGGGGGAATTTGGAACCAAACCTTGCAGGTGATGTCGACATTAAAGAGGGGTTCATAAATGGAAGATACTTTTTTCGAACTAGAACTTGTACCGTCGCAAGAATGGGATGACCTTGAACTCCCTGAGATGTTAGCTCAAGCGACGGATAGAAAGGTGGTTACGAAGGACAACAGCTTATTTTTGTACCTAAGAAAGGTGGTTTCCACCTCGGGGTTGTAGGATGCACTGAAAACCAGTATATTCGCTGTCCTTTGTCAATGATCAAGTTTCACTCGTGCAACCACTTAGTTTACTGTCAGATAAGGGAGGTGCTACCTCATACAAATACTTGACTCTACACACTGCTCACCACCTGATGAAGATAAATCCCTAAAGGGCTTGGCTAAAGATCGCCCATCCAATGATGTCCAAAATATTCTCTTAGTCAGTCAGTAAACGTACTTTCTCAAATTCATTGGGGCGCACCAGCAAAAGTGAGGTCAATGGTGTAACGACGACTCACTGTCGAACAATTTCGTTTGTATGATGAAAGCCTTTGCAAAACTGCCCGACAGTAGCACGTTATCTGCGGTGGAAACAGAGTATATGTACTGATAATATTTGCTTCCACCTAGTGGCTGGCATACCGCAGCCATGATTATAATGGTAGAGTAAGAATGAAAGCATGATTGGCGAGTACTCATGGTTGCATTGAAAATGGGGCTGTCAAACGTATAGTGTGCACCTGGCGCGATTACAAGGCGTTGGACATCAGAGGCAGAGACACACAGTTTTGACCTGCAAACGAAGAGAGACGTTGATAAATTTTGTGACAGTCACTGCACGTAGCCTAGCCTCGTTAGCCATGAGGAACCAAAAAATTTGCTGCGCACAAAGTTTTGAGCTCTCCATAGGACTTGGACCCTTAGGGTTTACCAACTACAAGCTAATACTCTGTTTAATCCCTTCAGCGCTTCAGGTATGGCTGTGCCTAGAAGAACGACAGTATGTTTGCGATATCATAGCAGTAAGCAAAACCTCAAAGTTGCAAAATTTGAATTATAATATTGATGTGTATACTCAACTTGTAGGTGGCAGACCGACAGACATGTTCATTCGATTACAGTCAGAATAAAGCATGACTGGGGGCTTGCGGGTACTGGAGAGTGCACGAAAAAAGGACAATGTCATGAACAGTTGGCAGTAACTGAGGAAAAAACAATGATGGGTTCGTTTCTCAAATTGAAAGATGCATGCTGATGGAAGCATAATCGGGTCGTTACGGCCTGAACACGGCAGGCAACAACGAAGCTGGGAGGAAGGTATAACCAACGGGGCACGCTTATTGCTTGAAAAGCCATCGCAGTTGCAGTAACGGAGAAAAATTAGTAACATGGGTATGAGGTCCGGCTAGTTCAAAAATAAAGCCGGCTGACATGAACCAAAAGTGTGAACAATTGCCGACCAGTAGTGACCTTGGCGGCTGATTAAATAGCCAGTGTCAAAACAAGCAAAAATGGGCATGCGATTCATGCACAAGCCAGCATTCTGATTGGTAAGTTATGCACAAGCCAGGAAGCGCGCGCGTTCAAATTGCATTTGTGCACAAGCCAAGAAAAAACAAGTTAAATGGTTGAAGCGTATAAACCAAGGAAAGATGGACTGTCAGTGCAAGCGAGAAAATAGCCTGGAACAATTTTAATGATTTATTGCAGGATACCTCTGCTTCTATGCGTGAAATACTTGCCATAGTACGTTTATAAAATAAAAAATCTTAACATCACAGAATTCATCCGCGAACCTTAACGTATCCATCGAACCGCCTTTATTCACACAACTTTCTTCTGTTTACCCACATCATTTCTTGCAATCAAAGCTTGGGAGGAACTCGACATTTGTGTTTTAGGAAATCTCGATTCAAACTTGACTATAGTCATGGATATGTAGCCATAGTCAAAACTTCGCACTCAGAACGTTAAGTTGCTTTCATCTTGGTGAATCATTTTTAGTGCTACATATGACTCAGCAAAAGCAGTAGCATCCTACTAAATGCCATATTAACCGGGGAAGTCGAAAACTTGCCGAGCGCCGTCGCCCGGACTTGATCCGCCAACCCTTGTGACGGCTAGTGCAAATTTCTGTTGAGCAGCTGGGCCTCGTATGCAGTGGTTGTATGTTTCTGTATGGATCACGTGACTATGACCAGCCAATCATTTGCTTTAGTTTGGCTTGTGCATGAATCGACTTCCGCAAAAATGAAGATGGAATAATTCGAAGTAGAATAAATTGCTAAGCTTGCCTTGAAAATATGGTTTAATACGAAACCAATTGGACTCAACGGTGGGACTGTTGTAGAGACGGGGAGTTAATGCCAATTCGTGGGGCCAAACGGGCACCGCGCATGGAGTTGAAACTGTGGAACAGGCCAGCCGAAATCGCAGCGGGAACCCAGGTTTGTCAAATCCGAACGAAAGTTTAATCGGGTTAGAATGAGCTCTTACCGGAGGTTGTTTGGGCGAGGTGAAGTTACAGGCTGAATTGGGCAAGAGGTTGCGGTCGAAATGCTAAAGAAAACTGTTGTGGGTGTTCCACCATACTGGGTTTGGCTCTGCCATGCCACCACCACACTGGCATACTTCTGTTTAAGGACAGCCTGGTAACGGTCCTCGAGGATGTCGCAGTCGGGGATAGGATACGCGTTTCCGTGGCAGCTGGATCTGTGTTAGGAGAGGAGACTGACCAGATGAGGTCAGGCGGATTTAGCGTCCCGGATACTTTTCCTTCATTTGAAGCACCATGCGACCGTAGACCGCGGACAAGCCAGCTTGAACTAATTTCGGTTGTACGGGACGTTTGGGCAACTACGGCCGAAGTTTGAAGCTTCGGAAGAGGGGGACTGAGTATTAGAAGTAAATTATTAGGCCGCAGACGATTTATGCCTTTTCCGTTGAGGCGAATTCAAGCTGCGAATCACTTTATCAGGTTTGTTTAATTTGCACTGAGTTTGCACTAGCTTCAGCTAAAACCGGCTCGTAATTTCCCATTCTTGATATACATACAAAATTCCTTATCCTCGATCACTTCATGAGCTCCCGCTTACCTGCACAGCACGGACAGATTCCATCCAAAGATCTTGAACAACACCTAGCTTACATCGCCAGATACTTTCCTTGGTTTCCAGTGGATGAATTGACGAAGACAGCCATACATCTGCTTCGAAGGAAGTGGTTTTCGTGGCAAGGTGACCTCACGACAATTCCACCGTCTATTTTGCTTGCTTCGTCTATGTGCTTTTGATCTTCAATTGTTTTGCTCATGCGTGCCACAGGGGCCGACCCGTCCGACACTTGTGCATTGGCATTTATGTCCGTGTGTGAATGTGAACGCTTCCATATCCTATCTTGTCTTCTCATATATCTCGTCTGATCGCACGGCCAATGAGAATCACGAGAATGTCGTCGGGAGGGACAATCGTAACCCACACTTCTGGACCAACATTCTATTCGCCGTTGTTTGGTGTGTGGACGTTGACACTGCACCATGACGGTGAGTGACAAACTCGTGCACTTGTTAACGCTATGAACGTGTGCATATTGTAATATTTGCTTACACTTGTGTAAATTGTACCATAGAATTTTGAACTCGATTCATCTTTTGATATTCGGGATTGTCGAAACTACGCGTCATTCAAATTTCCGTATCGTGAACCATATCAATGACCGACCATCGCCCGGCAGCTATTTGCATATTAGCCGCAGCAGAATGCCATCCATGTTAGTGGAACACATTCTGACGGAATCCATCAAGCCCAGTTAGCACGCGTCCGTTCCTGGGTGAAGACCCTGTGCGGAATCTGTGCAGAACTTCTGCACTAATTTCCGGCTTTTAAGCCTCGGGGGATTGAGACGTTTGATAGACATCAGAGCTTCTTTATTTGTCTCACAGTAATAGAAAACCACAATACCTTGCATTTCCGTGTGCCTAGTAAATGCAAACGGTCAACCGATTTAAGTGGTTTTGTTTTATTGTGCGGTGCCATTGCTCGCTGAAAGCTCTGCGTTCTGCTTGTCCTCCCGTGCAACTGAGAGTGAGTTTNTTTCATGTGTTTCATTCCCGGTGTGTTCACGTGAACGAAACCGTTCAAAATATGTTTCATTTCAATTAACCGTCAATGCGCCCGAAGTTTGTTCGTGTTGCGTGTAAAGGCTCTTCAAGAACAACGCTACATAGGAAAATAAGACAGGCGGTTGCGGCAATTGGCTGTTTTCGTTGCTCGACTGATGAATGCGTCCATAATGCCGTTAGTCGACTATCTGAGGGTAGGATCCATGATTAATCAGATGATAGGCTGTAGGTATGCCGAATTTGATCGTTCCAGATGATAAACTAGGCTGCGATTTATCACGAGGTTCGCCGGCGGTTCCCCCGATCCATGTTATCAGAACTTTGGAACCAGAAAGACATTCGCCACTGTGGTCCCTGGAGAACCTTTCGGTTCCTGCGTTTTGCCATAAGGTAGCCCACTGCAAGTCGTTGAAAGGATCAGTCCGTATGTTCTGCTTGCACTTATATTGCTTTTCATCAGTATCCTTTTTAAACCATTCACAACCAGGTAGAAGTATTTTAACGGCTGTTCGTCGGATGGCGCGAAGGCTGAATCTACCTTTATCCGGTTTAGCCGTTGTGTTGGACGAACTCAGATACTTTTTTCCGTCTCTTCCGAAAGATCCACGGACTGTAATGAAAACCCCCCGTCGTTGCTGCGTGCGACAGAAGGCCGGTGGAATGTACATCCACCTTGGGTTGAAAGCAGGTTTGCTGCAACAGCTCCGTGAGATCCAGACTACGGTTACGAATATCGAAATTCAAATTAACGTTGACGGTATTCGGGCCTATAACAACTCGCGTACTCAAGTGTGGCCTATACTCTCCCGGATAATTTCACCCTTTCTCGGTCAGCCTTTCGTCGTGGGAATATACTGTGGTAAGCAAAAACCCAATGATGCCCATCAGCTGATGTCTGACACGGTCGCTGAGTTGACAGACGTCTTGGCGAACGGTGTCTCCGGGGTTTGCAGTACTCATACCGTCCGTCTTCAATGCATTATTTGTGATAGTCCTGCTAGGGCCTTTCTGAAGCAAGTGAAGGGACATACAGGATATTATGGCTGTGATTACTGTACACAAAGGGGTGTGCACATTGGCACACGTATGACTTTTCCCTCGTTGACAGCTCCCTTGCGTCGTGACTATGATTTCCGGACCAGAAAACAAGAGAAGCACCATATAGGTCCAAGTCCGATGGAGGAGTTAAATTTTCCCATGATTGACGGTTTCCCACCAGATTACATGCATAGCGTGTGTCTTGGTTTAGTGCGGAAATTTCTCATCTTACTCAGAGCTATGCCAATTGGACACAAGGCCAGGCTTTCTTTGGAGTCCTGGAATCTGCTGAATGCTAACATTGAGCAACAGAGTTTGGCTCTGAGTATTGATTTCCCCCGAAAATGTAGAGGTGTCGTAGACCTGGATCGGTGGAAGGCATCTGAGCTACGACAGTTTCTTCTGTACATAGGACCCGTTGTTTTACGAGACATCTTACATCCTGACGTTTACGAATGTTTCATGTATTTTTCGGTAACCACTTTCATAGGCTGTTCACCTTTTTTTCACAACATTATGCTAATTTTTTAATTGATGTTTCCAAGGTTGCGGTGTCAAAATTTGCTGCTATTTTTGGTCCCAGCCATTTAGTGTACAACATACACCTCTTCTCCCATTTGTTCAATTTCATCAAGCTTTATGGTTGCTTGGATCGTTTTTCCTGTTTTCCCTATGAATCGGAGCTGGGTCATTTGAAGCATTACATACATGGTCCAAAACCACCGGCCGTTCAGCTTTACCGCCGACTGTCCGAGCGTGTGGGATTGGATGCTGTCGAAAGGAAGGTGTTTTTGGATGATGTTGGTTTGCGACTGAGGCCATCGGTCACTGCCGGATGTCGCAGGTTTATTCATAGGGATGTCGTTTTTTCGAAAAACTTTCCCGACAACTGCATTTTGCTTGATGGTCAGCCAGCTGTAATTGTAGATTTTTCTAAAGATACTATTGTGTACCAGAAATTCAAAACTGTTCTACCGTTTTACACTCACGTATTGATTTCGACGGACGTCTTAGTTTTTCAATGCTCCGACTTGCAACACACTCGGCTGTTTGCATCAGTCGACCAAATATCTTGTAAATGCTTAAGTTTTTCCCGCACAGACACTCGTATATACTTCCCCATTTTGCATACCCTCATCGATTAGTCAGTAATCTTACCACTGTCACTCGACACATGTATGCATTTATTACTTATTTTACTCATTAGTTCGTAAAATATATATACATATTTATGTTGGCGTTTTGTTATTCCATCAAAGCTTCCGTGTGCCTGTGGATATTCTGCTGTTAAATGTCGTATTTGGAAGTTGTTTTTCAGCCATGTATGCTGTGCTCATATTTGCGGACAACTCTGTTGGTATAGTGCATGAATCGTGGTTCGTACCGCCCGATTCAGTCCTTTGGCCCTCGTGCACAACCAGCACTCTTTATGCAAACTTACTGAAGGGTACTTTGCCGAAATGTCCACTCAAGTCGTGCACGTACGAAGTGTATCGGCAGTGCAGTAAGTTCATTTTCAGTTAAAAATGTTCTAGAAACTTTTCCGGATGCACTGAGTGCTCAGCAGGAAGCCCTTGACTCAGGGCATACCTCCTCCGCGGAGCAAAACGATGAACGGCTGGTACGTCAATCCAGGCAAAAACAGTATGTTTATGAATCGTATTACAATGGTTGCAGTGCAAAGAAACGGCTGCCGTCTGATTTTACAGACGGGTCGGATCGTGATTCCAGTGGTGACACCACTTTGTTTGCGAACATAGTCATAAGCCCACCAACTCCAAAAAGACTGTAGGTCCTCCCGCACCTACCAACTTTTCAATTTGTAAAATCCTCATTTTCAGATGTACCAATCCGACTGCCACGATTAGTAGTCTCATTCCTGTTCGAGACGCGCCACCCGTCCCTCGTGATGCCCCGATGATATGTGGAACGTACGTTTTATTTCATTACCACCATCAAATAATCTATCAGCAGTTCCACGTGTACAACACTTCCCGCCGTGGGCGATCCAGCACCACGCAGTTCTACCCCGATCCCCAGGTTTTCTCAACATTCCATGTACTTTACTTTCTAGAACTAACTCTCCAAATCCCAAGGCCAGCGTAATTTCCCCGGATCTGGCCAACCTCATTCTCAGTGAGTAGATTACCATGTTCTAATTAAACTATTTTATAGAGAATTTAGAGAAGATTTACTCGTCGCTCCAAAGACTGCACATGAAGATAGACGCTCTAGTACCCACTAGCAGTTCTGAGGCACTCAACGAGCCCCCTCTTCCGCTTTCATCCATGGATGATCTCCAAAAGTATGAGGAACATCTAAGAGATGGTCCACGCTATGCACAGCTGGTAAGTATTAGTCGTAGTCACGATTGTTGATTTGACAAAGGTGGAAAGGTGGCTCTTGCAGGAGGCTGGCGATGTACAAGTGTACCTGACCAACGTGCTTACGCGGACGTTGGCTCCAAGGCTGGCCGTACTACTCAACTGGCGCGGGATAAATGACAAAAAAGCCTTCGGGTCAACCAGGCTCGCCCAGGGACTTATTTGTAAGTAGTCAATTGTTATTTTATATTTAGCTAGTTGAATCAGTGTCTGGATGAAACTCAATAACTATGTTCTTCATTACAGACGCGGCAACTGAGAAATTTCCGAACACAAATCCGCGACAAATAAAGGAAATCGTTCATCGCTGGCTGGAGAACGAACGGCAGAAAGTTCGGAAACGCCTGCAGAGAGCCACCAAGAGTGACAAATGATCTTCCCCCTGTATTTTTTATAATTCACTCATTAAAACATTTGTACTTGAAGGCGCTTATTGATATCCGGAAATGTAATACACTGAGCAATTATATGGGGGCAGATGGGTTATCACTTAGTGTTTAGGATGTTACTGAATCGTACTAGGGAAAGGGATAAATCCGTATAATGGGCTATATTTGCGCGTCGAACGACTTTAGCTAAGTGCGGACTGGGTGCGGAAATCCCGGTACTGAGTACGGATTTCCCGCACCCGGGTGCAGAAGTGTGCGGAAATTTCCGCTCCCGGGTGCGGACTGGGTGCGGAAACCTGTTTCATTTCCGCCCCGGTTCCGCATCCGGGTGCAGAAATCTGCGGAAACTGTGCGGAAATGTCCGCACCCGGGTGCGGATACGGAATCCTCCCAAACCGTTCTTGCGTGATCAATATGCAGGCATATAGGGACAGCTTAACCGAAGTTAAGGACAAAACAGTTTATTAGATGATATACTTATCTCGGAAGCGATCGGTAAGGTCGTCGCACGCAACCCGCTGCCTCGTAAAACCGGGTCTAATGGGACCCAAGAGGAAATTCTTCGTTTGATTGGGGCTTTCACAACACCCATAAATTACTTCCACCTACTCTTCTTCGGCTCTGGACTCCATTGTAGTTCCTCAAGGCCCTGTTTTGGGACAGGTTTATTCTCCGTTTACGCCAGCGATCTTCTAGATATTCTTTCAAATCAATGTGTACTATTTCGGACGACGGAAATTCATGGAGTTCCAGCGTTAGCGTCACCCAAATGTGTGTAGCCGCTGAGTAGCGGCGGTCGTTGAACCGGTGTCTTCCCCTGAATGATGGAGACTGCGCCCAGACAAAATTCAGAGGGGACCCAGTGAATACTGTTGTCGTTCATGGTGATAATGAACCAGGTGGTAGATACCAAAAAGGGTGAAAAATTAGCTAACAGGGCACTCGTTGTTCCACAGATAATTTGGGTAAGCTTCAGCTGTAATACTCGCATGGACTACCAGGACCTCTATAATGCCTACGTTAGACCGATTTTTGAATGCATTGAGCAAGTAGTCTGCTCAGGAGGTAAGAAGGACATAACCTTCATCGAACATGTCCAACGAGCTACCATGATAATGGTTGCCGGACTAAAATCCGTGGACTATGGAACGCGTCTCAGAGTGCTTGGCTTTTTCCCTCTGTGTACCGGAGCCTCCGAGGAGACCTAATAGTTACTCAGGCCTTTTTGAACAAGGTTTAGCCAGCGCCAGCGGCTAGAAGCACAATGTTTTATTCTGCAAAACTCCTGCAGCCGAAATAAAAACTTTAATTAACAAATGTTGCACTTCTTTGCACATATGCGTAGACTGAAAACCCCCCTCATCTGCCGTAATTTTTTTGCAAGTTGTTTTAACCGATATCATTTGGAAATTATTGGCGCACATTCGGCTTTGAACTTCGTCTGCTATGGCTTCGGAAGT
>NW_008751701.1:608999-618345 GCF_000715545.1 Opisthorchis viverrini | reverse complement strand
ACTTAAACAAATTGCCATAATAAAGGATTTTCAATAATACAGGAGCATATACATGATACATAGACATTCTAAACTGTGAAGTGACACGTCTGAAAATGCTGTAGATTTCGAGAAATCAATCTCATTGTGCGAATAGCCAGTGGCTTAGCCAGAAGTTTTGTCGCTACTGAACCAGCTATACGACGCGGGTACCTGGTAAGAAGATTTTAAAGCTCACGACGCACAGATTTATTAGTTAACAAGTTTCATCATTTCAGGTGGTTGGTGCGTATCAATGGTGTATTGATGTAATCTGTGAAAGCCTGTGGACTTTTGTGAACTCAAGTTCATTTATTTACCGATCCAGCAGCTCTGAACTCGCGACCTTTCTCAAGGTTGCGCGGTAGTTCTTTTCTGCCTTGCCGCTGCACTTTTTGGCCGCTTTGACTGCCATTCTGCCTAGTATTAAGGCTTCATATTTGCCATTGATCATCATTGGTCTATCTCGGGCTTCCAGCAATCAAGTCAGTAGTCGCTTGCTCCCAGACGCTACGAAATCGCACCGGGTTGGAGTGTGAAAATGATGTCACATTATGGCTTGCTTCAGCCGCTCCTTACAGGTATGACCTACGCACTGTGTTCTGTTGAAAATTTTATCCTTCCCACTGAGCGTTTATGAGGCGCTCTCTTTTTGGTTAGACTCTATATGGCTCTATGTACCTTTATTTAATCACCTTGGGTTTGGTAGGAATATGTCATCTAATTTCAGCAGTACCTCAATTTACTTTAACGGTTTGACGCATTCTTCTGTCATCTCTTCACCGGGAACTGGCGAGCCCCGCGGGTGCCAACTGTTCTGTGATACTTTCTTACCGCTGATTAGTGGAGACGAACTCATTTCAACCCGCGAAATCGGAGTCAAAATTCGGAAAGTTTTGAGCATTTGGGATGCCGCTTCATCGTGTTTTTCCTAATTGCACTTGAGCATTATTGTTATGGTTTTTAGTGGGTAAATTGGAAGGACTTCATGGGGTGGGGTGTGCAAACCTGCTGGCTGGATATCAAGTACATGCGAGCATTTCCACCCCAAAGATATTAGAACCTGTAAACTTTTCTCCATGATCACTTTGATGGTGGCATTGGAAAGAAAGATGGAAGATGACTGTTCCCGACACTACGGCATTTGGTGAACCCAGGCTGGAACTTACGACTGACCACACATCCGCGGAATTTGGCTTTCAGAACTAGAATTTATGGAAGATACCTTTGTTCCATGGACACTGTCGCTCGACGGTTAGTTGCAAGCATCTTCGTGGTCATGACTGACCGCCACTTTTGGCTCGAAGAAGTTTCGGAGGGTAAAAATATGATCGATGCACCCTCCTGGAGGGCGCAACCCGGCTACGGGCTTCACCGATCTGTTTCTCTCCTTGTTCAACCAAGCTTCGAAGAAAGAGACCAGACATCTCCTTCGATTCTGCGGCTACAAGACTAATGACGTGCTGGTTTTCATGCAGTGGAAAGTGCCCGTCTTAAAAACGGGAATGCCCACAATATGCCTCTTCTCCAGGGGCATTCTTCTCACACTATGCGGTACCAATAAGTTTTGTCAGATAATAAACCAGGAATTTTCCTCCTTTAAAGTGAAATAGATACCAAACGACTAGCCCCACTGCCTTCTAGTGTTTGAATAAGGATATTTTGTGCTTTACTTTTTCGTCTGACAGCCGAATACAGTTTACATTCAATTCGCTCACATACATTGTTTCCAGAAACCGTTTTTCCAGGAGACCGGCTAAACTGTTCTTCACTGTAGGCGTTCTTGCGTGTGAGTTAATGAGTCATAGTTTTCACTTGCCGCTTCCATGACGGTTGGTATCTTTCACCAGTCGGTCGTGTTAAGTGGGATGCTGCACGCATGATCCAGGCTGTGAAAGCCTTCTCCATCTCCTGGGTTTTCCATGTCCACCAAGGCTCTTAGTTTTCCCATAGGCTGTTCACCATTTCGTGTTCGAGGGATTTGCATGCACAGTCGTTCTGGTTGCGTATTGGTATGGGTCTCCTGGCACCAGTCAGCACTAGCGATCTTGAGGATATCCAGTCGTCAGTTGAATGTATCGGAGAAGCCGGACAAACAGCCTTAATCTCCGCTTGCATGGCTCCCTTTATTTGAGACCATGCTTCATTCATGCGCTCTTTACCAACAGTATGCTGATTTAGTGTGGAAAGCAGATCGATACCAATGAAATATGGTATTCCCCCGAAGGTTGTGGATTGACATGCTGACTTTCACGGGTCTGAACGAAGGAGGATTGTCAGACGTGCTCTCAGAACGATTTGGTCAAAGTCAGGTTTAGTGCTCCATTGGGAATGGCAGTGTTGGGTTATGGTTCCTCATTGGTAGACGATGACCATGTAATGAGAATGGGATTACAGGTTGTGTTCACTTGATCACCGCCTTATGTGAGCATTCGCACTGAGAAACCGTGCTTACCAGAAACAGTTGACAGTTAGCACACAACTGGAGAGGTCGCTCTCCGTTGTCTGGGATGTAATATTTGGTTCCGAATCGTTCTCCCGGATGTGATTTCAAGGAGCTCAGACAATTGAGTTAAGCGTTCATATCACCCGAAATGATGGCAATGTCCGCGCTTCTCGCTTGACGAATTAGTTTCAGTAGAAAGTATTCTCAGCGTCTTGGGATTGAAATTTATTTAGATGTTCAACCAAGTTATGTAGGACATGTATGTTTTTTGTCAGCGCCAGTCATTTTGGACTCATGATATGGGGCCAGAGCGACCTACAGAATGGTGCAGTATGGCTTTTTGAAAGCCTCCTCTTCAATGCAGATTACACATGACTTCGTTGTACTCATCCATCAGATAAAAGCTCACCAATGCATTGCTGGCACGGACGAGACGCCTGTTGGTTATATAGATGTTGGGGCGAACGTTTTATTAGGGACTCACCACACTTTAGCATGTTGGATTCGGTTCTCTTTTGCATGTCTTGTACGGGTTCGCCGGTTATGAGGAGAAGTAAACTCGTAAAAATCAAGCCAGTTTTTTTTCTGGCCAAGGATGCATTGACGACAGCTTAACCTTGAGATTACGTTTTACTGTCTCAAATGTCCCGTCTGGGTCTTTTTACTTGAAAATTGTTTTTGAATCTGCCTCTCATCCAAAACCCTGGCAACGTATAGCGATCGGATGTATCCTTTCTAAAATTTTATCCTCAATGCACTGTATGCGAGATCCTGTGGGTGTTTACGGGTATACGGCAAGTTTTCGCCGAAGTTCACCACTCCCAGTAGTATATTACAGGACAGCTGTCTCTCTCAACACTCCTCTTTTACTCTGGTGTTGATGTAATGGTTGAATCCTCCCTGCCTGCATTAAGTTTTGGGGGCATAAATGCTCCAGAGGCTTTTGCTCACAGACATTAAGTATGCGGACAGTGGTGCCCTTTTTGGTCCAGATTCCCCAAAGTTGCGAATCATTTGAAGCAACCTAAATGCTTTGGTATGCGTTTCACGCTTGCAAAGTGCAAAGCATTTCTACAAGACTGCGTGAGATCAGACGCAAACCCCACGCCCTAAAATGAACCAACTACGTGATAGATAAGCTTGTATGCTTGAGCAGTTGTATCATTTCCGGCGAACTGGCTGGAGAGTGGATTACTTCCCGAGTCGGAAAGGCCAGGGTAGCTTTTTCTAACATTAATCATTAGGTTTGGGCATTGGGTCGCCCAATAATAGTAAAGACCTCGCGCCTCAAATATGAGCCAGTTTAGATGTGAGTAGTACATATTTCATTACGTTGACGTTTGTACAAAGCTGGTGGTCTTACCAGAGAGTACCAATCCATCTGGAAAATTCCCGGTGGACTCTTCGGTTTGTCCGCTAGGCTGGACAGCTACATCCCTTACATCTCGTTACTACTGAAAGTTGCGCCATCAATGCATCTATGAGTAGCTTAATAAGTGTGGCCTCAGTGGTTTTGAAATCTTACTGAAACTATACTAAAGCTGACGAAGTTACAGCCAGGTCAATTTCAATAACCAGTGGCTGATGCCCCTTTTTGACAAACAAGAAGTCCCTGACATTTTCTATATTTTCGGAGGCCATTTGCACTGGAAAGGCATGACTGGATTTCTTCAGGTGATATTGCGATTCAACTACTATTGTCCTGCAGAACGAAGAAGTAAGGCTTCTAGGACATCGAGTTCCAAGTCCAACTTTGTTCGTAGGCCCAGCTGAAACGATATCCCACTCATTGGATACACCTGTTAGAAGATACACGAGGAAACATGAATCGGGATGACAGTCGTCGACAGGTTTCCTTTGACAATAGGAGGGTGAAAGTGGTATGGTATGGTCATGGTGTGGCTTTAAGTGCACAATATAGTTTGCAGTATTGAGAGAGGAAAAGGCCGAGCACTATCGTTGTGCGATGGCTTGTTTACCTCAGCAGCCTATTGGGCTGAAAGTTATGTTGACTTTCTTCTGTGGGTATCTCGTATTAGGATGGATATAATAAAGCTGGAAGAATGCTTGCAGTAGTTGGAACACATTTGTCAAACAAAGAGAAACGGGGTCTTTTGGCATCTAGTGCTTGAACAGATGAGTATCAAGAAGCAGACAAAAATGCTAATACCTGGCACCATTAGCGAGAGTTTTAAAGCTTCCAATGTCGATCTCGTGGAATAGGAAGCTGGCGTGTACGAACCTACCTCCGTCAGGTCAGTGGCCTACTACTTCGTTGGATGAGATCGCAATATGCAAGACACGAGGGTCTCTATGGGGCCATTTCAGCGCGCGGTATTGACAAGTGAATATATTGACTACCTGGTAGGATGATGATAGTCCTGGTTTAGAGGAGGTCAGAGAAGTGTTTGTTGATGCAACCATTGTGTACAAACGAAATAAAGCACTTAGAATGTTCCCGAGAATGCTCTTTATTCGGAGGAATTCAGTAAATTGCCCCACACACCCAAGAATATCCAGTTAATGATTCATCCTCAGAGGTACTGAAGTATCCCAAATAAGCAAAATAAATCTTCTGTTCTGGATCTACTGATGAATTGTCAAACTATGAAATACGTTTTGATCTCCAGGTCGTCAGCAGACTACTCACATTCTTCGCTAGGTTTTACTCTCACGACCCTTATCTATTGAATACACTTCTTCGAATTGTTGTTCTCTTCATCCAGATTTTTACCAACTAACAATGTCCTACGCCTACTGGAAAGCCGGGAAAGCTGACGAGTCGGCTGTATTTGAAGTGTTTTTTCGCAGGAATCCATTCAACGGGGAATTCACTATTTTTGCCGGATTGACAGATTGTATCGACTATCTAAAGTCATTCAAATTTAGTCCTGAAGGTAAGTAATCATAGGAGAATTTTGAAGGGGTTCGGACGTTAGGCATGAAGCTCATGCTCAAGACATTCGATGTCAGGTCTGTTCCAGGCATTCAGTTAAATCTGTTTATGTCTGGAGCTCGAAGTAGCTCAGTGATTAGGGCACTAACCAACTGACTGGATGGCCTGAGTATCTTGACTACTTCTGTCTAGGCTTGAGCAGCCTGGCACTATCTCAGCCCTACTGCTTCCTTCTGATGGCATGGCAGCTACGCACCGGAACGGTGCTACAGCTGAACGACCCGACCCCGTGCAATGTTGACTAAAAGAGATTTGCGGCCGAATGATTTGACTTGGATTGACAACATAAACCCATCAAACATAAATCGACTTGTGCCCTGTAGTAGTTCTTAGGGCACTAACTGACTGGATGGCCTGAGTATCTTGACTACTTCTGTCTAGGCTTGAGCAGCCTGGCACTATCTCAGCCCTACTGCTTCCTTCTGATGGCATGGCAGCTACGCACCGGAACGGTGCTACAGCTGAACGACCCGACCCCGTGCAATGTTGACTAAAAGAGATTTGCGGCCGAATGATTTGACTTGGATTGACAACATAAACCCATCAAACATAAATCGACTTGTGCCCTGTAGTAGTTCGGTGACTTAGTAACCTAGTAGGTTGCAGTATGGAATCATCTTAACAGTTTCAAGACACAAAAGGCCCTCCACGTTCTCCAATATCTTAGGGGTTCTTTTGTGATTTAATGGAGCACCTCAGCCTTACGGACTCCGATAAGTCATAAAATCAAGAAAAAGTCCCAAAATTTGGTTTGAGCGGAAAGTCCACCAAACGTACCTGTTCAAAGCTCAGTGCTTGTTTCTTCGGATCATATTGCAGTCTGTCTGACAGTCCGGTGCCGTACGGCTCCATAACTTACCTTGTCGGTCTGTTAACTACACTAGTAAATTGGATCTTCGTGCTCATTCGCGTTACTTAAGGGAGATTCTTAGTTTTTTTGGATTGTCTGTGTCCTTCTGTTCTCCCAGATATCGCATACCTCAAAGAAGTCATGCCTGCTTGTACTGATCCCGCTTTCTTCGATTACCTAATGACGCTCACGGCCACCGAATTTGACCTTTGGTCTGTGGAGGAGGGGACTGCCGTCTTTCCCCGAGAACCCATCATGCGTGTCGAAGGCCCAATCATTCTGTGCCAGTTGGTGGAAACTGGAATACTGAACTTGGTCAACTTTGCCAGGTTTGTCTTGCTGTTTGTAACTTATATCTATCCGAGAAGCTTGGAAACCAGATTGCCTAAGCGGAAAAGGTGCGAACTTACTGATCAGAAGGTCCGTGGTTCGAACCTAACCTCAGCATCTCGACTGCTCCTGCCTACGCTTTAACAGTATGGGAGTATCTCAGCCCTCGTGCTTCCTTCGAGTGGCGTGGCAGTTAGGCACAGAAGGATGAACACCTTAGGTTGGAAATAAATATCCAGACGGCTACTAGGTAGTTTCTGGGTAGAACAGTATGCTTTTGGTTGTTCGGTACCTCGAACGTCTTCCAATAGAATGCAATTTATTTCATCACTACTGATTTTTTGCAGCCTGATCGCGACCAATGCAGCGCGATTCCGTTTAACCGCTGGTTCAGATAAACTTTTATTCGAATTCGGTCTGAGACGCGCTCAGGGACCGGATGGTGGTTTGACGGCGTCCCGTTATGCATACCTGGGAGGTAAGTCAGAACTGATCTAGCTAATGCGTCTTCTAACTGACAGTCGTGGCTCGTATTCCATTCAGTTGTGCTCATTTTATCCGGGATTTGCGTTGCCAGAAGACATTTAAGTTACTGCCCATATTTCCGGACAGCGTTCTTGCAAATAAACGTCCAAGCAGTCCCTCAGACTAATCAGTTTGCCGGTCGGTTGATCGAGTTAGTTGACATAGATGACGTTTTTATCCTGCGATGAAGCTTTCCTTGTCTCCTGAGCTTTTTACACCAACCGAAAAGCAGTTTTCGTTTAGACTCTTCACTTTCTCTGCACACTGTTACACTCATCGTCTTTTGTTGTCAATATCCTAGCGTCAATCCAAAAAGCTTTGAACGAAGTATAGCGGTTTGCAAGTCCGGTTTCTCACTGCCAGCATTGTGTTGGTGGAGGTATAGTGGTATTCGATGGTTCTTTGGAGGTGATGAATTGACGTACAATCGGTTAACCTGCGAAGTCAACAAATTATCAGCTTCTAACTGGGCTCGAGATAGCTCAGTGATTAGGGTACAAACTTAGTAACCGATAGGTCCGGCCTCTTCAACTGTTCCTGGCTAGGCTTGGACAACCCGACAGAAGCTCAGCCTTCATACGTTCTTCATTGGCATGGAAGTGACACCGGCTAGTCTTATAACTGAATGATCAAGGAGCTTTAGATAGCTCAGTGGTTAAGGGGGTGAATTACTAACCGGAAGGTCCTTGGTCCGAACCTAACCCCGGCATCTCCACTGTCTCTGTCTAGATGCCCTAAAAGTATCTCAGCTTTCGTTCTTCCTTCGAGTGATGTGGCATCTATGCCTCGGAAGTTTGTTGCAGCTGAACTATTCACGTTTTTATCAGCCTTTTTGTGATAGGAATCATGTTAAGTAACCCAGAAAAGACGACAGTCATGGTAACTGATAATCACGTGATCCAATGAAGGGACCGTTTGGTTTCCATCTGGTGGCCGCCGGGTTAGACAGTGCTTGTGTTCAACTTTTCCCGAGAGAGAGGGAGAGCTTTTGCTTGACGCACAGTAACAGAAGTCGGCTTCTCTCATCTGTGCCGTGCATCAACTTTGAATGTTGATTCTACAAAGCTCGGTTAGCCTTATCGTTCGCAAGAGTGGCTTCGTCAGTGCTTTTTAGCTGGTAAGAAAGCCCACAGATATCTCGGTAGAATGTTTTTCTCATGCCTGTACTGCACCTTGTTGAAACACAGAGTTGGGACAACAGATAGATACCTATTTCTCTTGACTACTGACAACACTTATAAATTTTCCGAAAGCTCTTTGGCAGTACACGGATTTTTATTTCGATTTTGATTGAATTGAATGAATGGACGGCGCATAGAAAACTTCCTCCTGGAATCAAAGTGCGTTCGGTGTTTGAGTTGACTGCAGTTCGAGTAAGCCGAGTTCTTCCTGGGTGGTTTGATCGACTTATATGCATGCCATGAAGACATCAAACACTTCAATACCAAGACAGCGTGGGGTCTGTGCAAGCATTGACGGCCGGCAATTTTTACATTAAACTCCAGTGCACAAGAACCAGCTTAAGTCTACTATAGTTATTTTTATTCGGATCTCAGCGGGGCGCCTTTTATCTAAGAGATATCGATCAGCGAATCGACACCTGTTTGCGGAGTACGATTGTATTTGTAGGTAGAAAGGCGAATTCCTAGGCCGTTTGAGGGTTCTGAATACAGAGCATTCTGTCCAAAAGCTTGATCCATCAGATGGTGAAGAGATCCTGTTTGGGCGAGATGTCTCAGTGATTAAGGCGCGAACCTACTGACCGTGGTTTGAGCCAGACATCAGCATTTCGACTGCTCCTGTCTAGGCTTGGGCAACTTGGCAGTATCTCAACCCTCATACTCCCATTGAGTGGCATGACAGCTGAGCAGCGAAAGGAGTCTACAGCTGAACGAGTATTTATTAGTATCACTATAAACTTTTCTCTTAGCTTAGGCAGGTGATTACTTCACAGGTCGGTGCAGGTAACGTCCATAATTGATGATTACAGGTACCCGATCATATGCTTTTGGTTCATCTGAAGGCGGGGCAGAGATCATCATCATTGTCAGCTGTAAGAACCGCGTACTGGTCGTACACTGGTTGTAGCTGCCACAGTTTCGTTCACCGATGATTTGGGGGTAAGTAGCTGCGCAATGCACGCGCGAGCTGGTAAATTGGTGCATAAATCCAGCACTGTCAGTGAGTTGTCAAGCGGGGGAGGGGGGCGAAAAAGGAGCTA
>NW_008751701.1:574516-608851 GCF_000715545.1 Opisthorchis viverrini | reverse complement strand
GCATTGAAGGCAATAGCTTGGATGCACGAGCGCCACTGAGGGCGCGACTGGGCCATGTCTGATAATGTCTCTAGCCATTGATGTGGCCCGTCTCGTGGTCCCCATCCAGGAAGACGGCAGTGACCAGCGCAGCTGAGTTTGCTGGTAATGGCCTTCATACTTCGCTGCCAAGTCATTGTTTGACCGCCTCTGGCAGAGAAGAAAGCAACTGTTTAGAATTATTTCAACTTGATTGAAAATCAGAAAAACACGCGTTTTAAAGCCCAGATAGGTGAAAACAAATTGTAATCTGGCGAGACGACAGTCTGACACCTGAAGAGTGAAGAACAATCTATAATCAAAGGCTCAAATATTCGCTTTGTTGGTGATAGGTGCGTTACCTCCAAGATGGCACTCAGTATCGATATGAAACCGATTGCATAGTGAACATTACAGAGGCGCACTGGATGACTGAATGTTCCACGTTTTGTCGACAGGGTGAGGTAACATTGGCATCTTCTGTTTCGATTGTGTGTATATAAAAGAATGTCAACATAGTCACTTTAAATTTTTGTCAGTTCAAGATACCTTAACATCTTGAAACAGAATCAGCTGTTTCTTGGAATATTTACGGAGCTCAAAGGAAGGATGAGTCATAAACGATCGGTATATTAAGAGTATCGTTTAGCAGTCGCGTTCCAAACTTGGTAGACTAAGCCGGATTCGCGGCTTCCAAAATGTTTAAAGCGGTGTTTTGGATTTTTACAGGGGTTGAATCATGCATGCAAACACCCAGTTGGAATTAGGACAACTTGCCGAGTGCTAGAGATAACCGCAACTTGGAGGTTGCACACTTTAGTAGCTCATTGATTATTACTGTGTCATCATATATCTCACGCAAACTGGCGATCAGACAACTCTGATCTTTACGAGTAAGGCAAAAGTGCTTGTCACCAGGCCATGATTTTCTCGCACCTAGCACCAGTCATCCGGTTTTTTTTAAAAAAGACGATCAGCGTTGGCCTCGTTTGGCATCTGTTCAGTATTTTCTTCAAAGGATGTGTGTGACACTAAATACTGATGATACTATTGTTCCGTTATGCGCAGTGTACTCTAACTCTGGAAACGACCGCCATGAGTCCGGAATCCTCGCGTTTTTTCTTGGATACTAGTAACAATAAGAGAGATAATCGTTTAGCTGTAACAAACACCCTTTCGGTGCCTATCTCCCTTTCCACTCGAATAAAGCATGAGGGCTGGGGTACTGTTTGGGGCCAGATGGCTCAGTGGTTAGAGCACGAGTTTACTGACCGGAAGGTCCGTGGTTAGAACCCGACCTCTGCCTTTCGAGTTCCCCTTGGACAACCTGGCAGCACCCCAGCCGTCATGCTTTATTCGAGTGGAAAGGGAGATAGGCACCGAATGGGTGCTACAGCCAAACGATTTACTGTCGGGTTAACGAAGCCTTGACAGGAGCAGTCGAGATTCTCGGGGGGTTGGCTCGAACACAGACCTTAGTAAGTTCGGGCCTTAACCACTGAGCTCTGTCCAGTTCATGGACCCTAGAGCCCACTTCGTGCGTGCCATCCTTTCCATTTGGATTCCGTTAGTACCACTAGATTTCATTCAGACGCCTCTGGTCACAATATTTCCGTATCTGGGTTACTTTTCCTCAACTTGCCGAGTGCTAGAGAGAACCGCAACTTGGAGGTTGCACACTTTAGTAGCTCATTGATTATCACTGTGTCATCATATATCTCACGCAAGCTGGCACTCAGACAACTCTGATCTTTACGAATAAGGCAAAAGTGCTTATCACCAGGCCACGACTTTCTCGCACCTAGCACCACCTACCCGGTTTTGTTTTTGGAAAAAGACGGTCAGCGTTGGCCTCATTTAGGACCTAATCAATATTTTCTCCAAAAGACGTTTGTAACACACTAAATACTGATGAAACTATTGTTCTGTTGTCCGCAGTGTACTCTAAACTAACTCTGAAAACAGTACGACCGCCATGAGTCCGGAATCCTCGCGTTTTTTCTTGGATACTAGTAACAATAAGAGAGATAATCGTTTAGCTGTAACAAACACCCTTTCGGTGCCTATCTCCCTTTCCACTCGAATAAAGCATGAGGGCTGGGGTACTGTTTGGGGCCAGATGGCTCAGTGGTTAGAGCACGAGTTTACTGACCGGAAGGTCCGTGGTTAGAACCCGACCTCTGCCTTTCGAGTTCCCCTTGGACAACCTGGCAGCACCCCAGCCGTCATGCTTTATTCGAGTGGAAAGGGAGATAGGCACCGAATGGGTGCTACAGCCAAACGATTTACTGTCGGGTTAACGAAGCCTTGACAGGAGCAGTCGAGATTCTCGGGGGGTTGGCTCGAACACAGACCTTAGTAAGTTCGGGCCTTAACCACTGAGCTCTGTCCAGTTCATGGACCCTAGAGCCCACTTCGTGCGTGCCATCCTTTCCATTTGGATTCCGTTAGTACCACTAGATTTCATTCAGACGCCTCTGGTCACAATATTTCCGTATCTGGGTTACTTTTCCTCACCCAAGCTTTCAATACTACTGCACACGGTCAGACAGGTCCCACCTATATGTCCCAAGCAACTCGCTTAGCTGTGTTGTGCTCGGTGGTCTTTTCGACTTCGCACGCACAACGCGTATACTTCGAGTATACTACGTAGATCACGGGTACTGGTTGTGTACAACAAGCACTTGAGTCGAATGACGCGTACGTATATTGATGACATCCACGCAGATAAGTCCGGAGAACGGCCTAGTGACGTCATATTCTTTGCATAAACCTTGGGCTCTGACGGGTCGTTTGAAAACACCACAAATTCGCGTCCAGGTAACAAAAAAGCAACAGAGTTGCACATTGAAAATCGAACTTAGTGGGTTTCGATGTCGCCAGACAGAGTTGAAAGACGAAGTCAGTCGTAACAACCCCCATTTTCTAGTTCGGACATTTTCTTCAGAGGCTGCAAATTCATCATCCCAGTTGCGTGGATGACTCAGATTCAGCAACTCGATGATTTCCTTTTTTCCCTTTACCGGTGCCATAGCGTTCAAGGGACGTGAGCGAACCGGTTAGAAGCTGGCAAAAGTGGCAAAAATATACTGTTCATTTCATCGTCCAGCTGCAGTACCCTTTCGGTACCTAACTGCCATGCTACCAGAAGGTTGCACGAGGGCTGGGATACTGCCAGGTTGCCCAAGCCTAAACAGGGGAAGTCGAGAGGCGGAGGTCAAGTTCGAACCACGAACCTACTGGTCAGTAAATTCATGCTGTAACCACTTGGGCCGTCATTAGACTGCTAAAAACGACTCTCTAGTCTCAACCAGGAGAGCCACTGTGAATGCCGCGGTATTGCTGATGATCTGTTTGGCTGTCATTCTTTGTTTTCCGTCCACTTTCTTGCAGTTCCGGGTGACTAAAACAATTGTCTTCTCTGATGGTTAAACCGCCGGTAAAACTGAGGCGTTCGGCGTGTTATTAACCAATGCGTTCTGGAAATACCCCGGGAAACACTGTCCTCTACAAATGGGTTGCATTCACTCAGGCGTCGCTTGGGGGTCCAGTGTAGTTATCCTATAAGTGTGCGGAAACTGTAGTTGGACGTACTACACTACTTATAAGGTTGTTGAAAGTTCTTCGACCACCCACGAACGGTTTCGCTTTTCTTGGGGCTCATCGGGTAGTCCCCGAGTTTCCGTTAACCTTATGTTCTGCTTGAACCCAACTGGATCTCTCATTTATTAAGTTCTTCATAAGGCTGACCGGGAATACGGTGATCTGACCGACATGATGAGCACCAAAATAAGCGAAAAAGGTCATGTTGAAGAGATTTTCAGTAAACTTTTGAGTAGTATGTTACGCCTCGACAAGATGAGCGTTGGTTTGCGCCGTAGACTTGCTTATGGCATCACCAGACGAATTTCGGCTTATCAATTTGGTGCGCCGGCTGATGCAATCCTGGAAGATTCATCCGAAATCGCATTCCTTCTAACTGACAAGAAACAGAAATTATAACAAAACTGGCTGGATTTGTGTGGTTGCTGAAAAAATTCTTGGAAAGCCCACGATCAACTTCCCTTTTCTTGGTTTAAAAATGGATGTACTTCCTGAATTTTGTGCAGTTTAGGCTCAAGTGGAACATAAAGGTGATGGAGACTCGTAGACTACGCCCACCTGGTAAGCTCAAGTTGGACGGGCGAAAATGGTTGTATACTGTCAAAGAGATTTCAGCAACCTTGTGAGTAGTGCATTATGTCTATACAGTGAACCAACTCAGTCATGAGGCGGCCTGATGGGGCACATTCAATCGCCTAAGAACATCATAAATGAGAGATTCAGCTAACTTACAGGTGGGTCTCCCGCAAAACCGAATTGGTTTATAAATGGGTGCATTTCACCTTACTGTAGTTACTTCCTTCGGACAGAATAACTTACTGAACTCCCTGTGTAACGGTGGATACTACTTCTGAGGCACGCGAGTAGTATGTTTTCTCGTAAATCCGCTTCGCGTCTCTTGAAAAGTGAGATCTATTACGGAATTTGTGGAGTCGCATTTGCTTGCATTTGAGTAACAGTCAATGAATATCCAGGAAATTTCAGGAAGGCGCGTTCAAGGAGAAGATGGATATTCTGTTTTTGTAAACAAGATACATATGAGTGTTTTGCCTCCCTTGTCAATAGTCTGTAACTGCTCAGTTGGTGTTTTCTAATGAAATCCTTCTTCGTTTCACCTGTACGCTAGGTAATACAGAATTGGATAAAGGGTGCTTGCTCAGTTTGTAACCAAATAGATCCTGCGCCTAAATGTCATTTCGGAAGACCACATTTAGCTATCTCCGAAGGCTGAGTTCACACAGCAATGGCTGTTAGCGTCAAAGAGAGGTTTTGTGTGGTGAGGACGACAGTGGTGTTCGGATAATTTATTCCCATCCATTACTGCTCATCACGATCCCTAGGTGGACATATTTTATTTGCAACTCTGATTTTATAAGCCCAAGATAACTGGGTTGCTGAAGCGCGAACTTAATAACCAGAAGATCCTAGATGGGTACCTTGAGACGGGCCATATCTATGGTTAGAGACATTGTCAGACATGGCCCAGTCGCACCCTCAATGGCGCTCATCCATCCAAGCTATTGCCTTCAATGCATAGCTACTTTTCCAACCCCCTCCCCAGTTGACAGTCCATCTACAGTGCTGCATTTGTGCACCAATTTATCAGCTCCCACCTCCAATGCG
This sequence comes from Opisthorchis viverrini, assembly GCF_000715545.1. NCBI lineage: Eukaryota > Metazoa > Platyhelminthes > Trematoda > Opisthorchiida > Opisthorchiidae > Opisthorchis > Opisthorchis viverrini. The sequence continues at coordinate 603,607 of NW_008751701.1, read as the reverse complement.
CAGCTACCTACCCCACCTCCCCAAATCATCGGTGAACGAAACTGTGGCAGGTGCAACCACTGTACGACGAGTACGCGGTTATTACAGCTGACAATGATGATGATGCTAATGACCTCAACCGTTCCTGTCCAGGCTTCGACAAAATTACTGTGTCTCACCCCTCCAGCTCCTTGCGGATAGCGTGGCAGCTAGGCACCGACAGTGTGACAGCTGAACAATGACGACACAATTTGTGAGCGATGCCCTTTTATTTGAGCACATTGTTCACTGATATAGGTGCTCCTACGCTATGTTGTCTGGTGGTTTGTGGTCTCAGGTGTGTCCTGTTTTATAAACAAGAAACCGCTAACTCCTGTAGAGAGGTACTACTTATACGGAGCGTTTGTTAAAAGTAGACTTGGTACTCAGTTGCATGGCACACTAGGAGGCCGAATAGTGAATTATAAAGCAAATAAAATGAGGTTAAATTTCAATTCCTGCAGACTGTCTCACTCCCTTTAGCTAACTCCTGTAGAGAGGTACTACTTATACGGAGCGTTTGTTAAAAGTAGACTTGGTACTCAGTTGCATGGCACACTAGGAGGCCGAATAGTGAATTATAAAGCAAATAAAATGAGGTTAAATTTCAATTCCTGCAGACTGTCTCACTCCTTTTAGAATAACTATCCTCGTGGCTCGTCCCTGTAGGGAGGGATTGTACAACAGCACTTACGTAGCTACCGATTTTTGGGCTTTCTTTTTCAATCTACGTTTAAATGTCTTATTTACTCACTCCATTGTAGGTTACGATGGGACGAGCAATGTGCTTGCCGGGAAGATGTTTGGTATTCCCGTGGTTGGAACGCATGCGCACTCGTTCATATCTGCCTTTCAGGGCAATGTAAGTTTCCCCGTCATCGGTACCGAAAACAGGATTTCTTTCTGCAGTTTCATTCAACCCCTATGTAAAAGTCGGCTTGTGGCCTACGACGGTTTTTGCTTGTTTTATCTTACCCACACTGTATTCATCTCATGGTCGGTCACCCGACCCAGGTCATGTGACCTGGGCTGCGTGAAAAACGAGTGACCTCATATCCCATCCAGTTGTGGTGTTGATCAACCACCCGTTCGTAGTGGGTCCTAAGCTTCTTCAAGCTGCGTGACACTATTTACGCTTCCGAAAATGCGAATAAAAACTCTAAATATTTATGTACTGCACTACTCATAAGGTTGCTGAAAACTCCTCGACAGCCCACGACCAGTTTCGCCCTTCTTGGGGCTCATCAGGTAGGTGCAGTCCCCGAGTTTTCGTCAACCTAATGTTCAACTTGAAACCTAATTGCAAGAAGTAAGCGAAATACATTCATTTACGAACGAATTTGGTTTTTCGAGAGACTCACCTGGAACCCAGCGGAATCTCTCGTTCGTGATCTTCCCAGGCAACTGAATGCGCTGCACCAGGCCACCTCATGTTTCAGTCGCTACGATGATATTCGAGATATCGCGATACATGTATATTTGTGATGCACTACACGTAAGACTGCTGAAAATTCGTCGACAGCCCACGACAGGTTTCGCCCTTCTTGGAGCTCATCAGATAGACACAGTCCCTAAGTTTCCGTCAACCTTATGTTCTACTCGAAACCAAATTGCACGAAATGAGCTACCTTCGCGAAATTCAGTTGCCTGGAAACATCAGAACCGAGAGATTCAGCTGGGTTCCAGGTGGGTCTCTTGAAAAACCAAATTAGTTTGCAAACCAGTGTATTTCTCTAAATATTTAACCTAGACTGAATACACCTGCGGAATAAGCCTCATTTGTTAAAATATTAGAGCAACTGATCAGCGTAGGCACCATCCGGTTTCGTGTTGCTCCGGCAGATTTTTGATGAATCATATCGCCGTTTTATCTAATTTGAGCCAGCAAAATCCAAAGTAGTATGCATGTCCTTCGGAGCAAGTAACTCACCCCACGGAATCGATGCTGGTCGCCTGTGTCTTTGAACACAGTAGCGATGGGAAACTGCTTGTCATGGGTCCCACTTGTGTACCTACCGCTCCTGTCATTCTCATGGGACACTCCGTATGTAATAACGGTCAAATATAATAAAACTTCCTGACGGTGTTGTTAGATGGCCCACTAAGACCGGACTGTCGAAAGAGAAATTATCAACCGCCGAGCGAGCTTTTACGCTGAATTTCGTTCATTCTTTCACCGTGTTTGCTTTTTCACAGAGCAGGTGGTGTCATACACCTTTCGGGATATCCATCAAGGTTCCGTTTGACTTAAACTGTCCGCCGAATGAATACACACAGGCTGTCTAACATTGGCATTCACGTGAAAGTAAGAACAACAACAAGGTTAAGAGATGAATTCATTTCGTCATTCCTCTTCCGCGGTGCTCGTAAAACGGGATAGAGTGAAACAACCTATGGGGCGAGATGAACCAAGTGGTTAGAGCGCGAATTTACTGACCGGAAGGTCCGTGGTTCGAACCCGACCCGCTCTGCTTCTCGACTTCCCCTGTCTAGGCTTGGGCAACCTGACAGTATCCCAGCCCTCGTGCTTCCTTCGGGTGGCATGGCAGTTAGGCACCGAAAGGGCGCTACAGCTGAACGAAACAACCTAAAGGACTAGTTTGCGTCCATATTGTGCGCTAAACTGCAACGTGACCAATTAATGAAGCCGGCGTCGACTCAGAGTAAGTTTCAGGTCCTTCTGAAAACACAGTACAAGCCAATATCGAATAGTCAGCATTACCTCCAGGAACTTTAATTCATGTGGACAGATACTTCGTGCTATAACTTGGAGAGATGAACGTATTTCGTAGTCTAGTCTCGCCCTGGTGTCTAGTCATCGATGGCTCGGTTTCCGGTAGTTCCAGTTTTAATCAGGATCACCCATCGGGTTCTCTTTTGCTCACTTTTCTAGGTTTCGTTCACCCCCGCAAACCGCAGGTGAATTGGTAAATGCAACGACTGGTTTACGAAAGCGATGTTTCGGTGACGTTTGTGCTCTAAACTGAGAGTAAATGTTCAGCCTACTCTTCATCACGAGTAGAATATTGTATTAATACGAAGGGAGTAGCTGGCTGTATTTTTCTACCGATTCACTCAAGTTTCGCCATACGAGTATTTGCCAATGGGGGAGGCTCAAACGACTCCCGATAACGACACGACCAATATGTTCACAGCCGTTGCCTTGATAGGGGGCGAGATTGTTTGATGATCAGAGCGCGAATTAGCTTACCGGAAGGTATATGGTTCGAACCCGACCTCTCATCTCGACTTTTCCTGTCTAGGTTTGGGCAGTCTGGCAGTATCCTAGCCCTCGTGCTTTCTTCGGGCATGGCAGCTGGGCACCAAAAGAGTGCTACACCTGAACGATTTTCTATAATGAAATTGGTTCATTGAGAATAGATGTGGGTAGATTCGTCAGAGGGGTGTAGAGAACCACAGTTTTTGTGACCGGGGGGGCATCGGTGAACAGTGATTACGCATCAAAGGAACACGTGATTTTGTGGGCGAAATCAAAATTCTCAAAGTAGAGTAGAAGTACTATTGAAACAATGTTTAGTGGAATACCTATCAGCCATCTGGCTAACTGGTGATGAGAAGAACCGTTCATAGCTAAAATGGGACAAATGAGTACATGGGGTTTACGAGTTTTCTGAAATCCGTAGAGTTGAGATGTGCGGAAACCGACAAATGTAAGCCTGAATTATTTGATGTATGGTGGACGTGATAGCAACAACAACAAATTGTCAACTTCATGGACCGCAGTGGTTGGTTAGCAATATCTATGACTGCTTTACGTTGGACTGTGCGTGTCTGTGGAACTCACTCACTGCCTTTCTTCCTCTCTCTCTTTTTGCTAACCACAGAGTGATGTGAACCACCAGAAAAGTGTTGAGCCACCGGGGGATGATCTGAATGACGACAAACTTCGTGATCCGAGCTCTGTCCCGATGCAGTTGGACAAATTCCTTGAACGTTGTTGGCACTGGTCTCGTCGACTCAGTCACCTGCTCAATTACTCCCCGGATCAGGTTCATCATGGCGAATTGACTGCGTTTGCGAACTATGCGTTCGCGTTTCCGGATGCTTTCGTTGGCCTGATTGATACGTATGATGTGCTGCGGTACGTGCTGTTTGTGTTTCCGTTTCTGTGCTTTTGTGTTGCACGTGCGCACTTCACACTTACCTTACTGGTCGTCATCACTGACAACAACACCTGATGAGAACACTGGTGCTTCACTGTACCTAGTAGAGGAGTATCTCTTCATCCAATTTGTCTAAATGTCATGAATGTATACGATACGCCGTTCAGCTGTAACACCCTACCGATGCCTAGCTGCCGTACCACCCGAAGGAAGCACGAGGGCTGGGATACTGTCAGGTTGCCCAAGCCTAGACAGGGGAAGTCGAGAAGCAAAGCGGGTCGGGTTCGAACCACGGACCTTCTGGTCAGTAAGTCCGCGCTCTAAACACTTGAGTCATCTCGCCCCTCATGAATGTATGCTTCGATATGAACAAAGTTCCTCGTTTCACGCTTGCACAGCAATTACGATTCGTTTAATAAAAGGATGAAAAAAGTCGGAAATGAGGATATTCAGTGTCGAGAACGTTTCCAGGTCCAGTTGCCCAATTCGGATTGAAACTGGAAGTTCAAATTCTATTGTCCTCTGTTTTTGCCGCGTTTCTGTGTTGGTGCCTCGCGGTCTTCGCACTTGAGGAAACGATTTTGGTAGTATTGAGCTTTTACATAGCTCTTAAGAAAGTTCAGGGGCAACCTTGCTGACTGAGACGTCCGTGCTTCTAACACGACCTTTGCATCTTGACTACTCCTGTCAATGTTTGGTCAACCTGGCAGTATCTCAGTCTTCGGGTGACATACCATCTAGTCATAGAAAGGGTACTAGAGGTAAACGGTTATTCATTATTAGTATTATTGAATTTTCTGTCGCCTCCGTTCCCACATGGGTGTGGTGACCCCCCAGCACCCATGGGTGCGACAATTTCCAGTCCCCCCAAATGGCTGATTAGCTCTGCACTGCGTATCACCTCGGGGGTCGAAATGCTCCCCGGGACATCCGCTCAAGGATATGCTCACAGAGTACGCGCACGATATCGCAACCTGTGGTTCGGATCCTATGGGCGCGTACAAGTGTATGGCAAGCTTTCGCCTGAGTTCATCATGGTCAGTGATATAAGACGAGGCTGCCCTCTCTCACCTTTCGTCTTCAACTTTGTTATTGATGTGCTGCCGGAAATTTCCTTGCCTGTCTGGGGTCGAAATGTTCCCCTTCCGAAATGCAAATCATTGCAAATAGCCTAACCTGCCGCACGGTCTGGGATGCGCCCCACACCTGCCAAGTGTAAAGTACTGCTACATGACTAGGTGGGATCGGATACAAACCTCATGTTTACAGACGAGTGAATCGACTTAGTAGATAAAACTGTATCTAGCCAGTTGTGTAAGTTCTGGTGGACTGGCTGAAGACTAGAATCCTTCACGAATCGGGTAGGCTAGGTCAGTTTTTGCCAACCTCCGATACCTAGGGCATCCACTTGACGTAAGTTTGCTTGCCGCGGTGCGATCCATACTAGTTTGTGGATCAGAAACGTGGCCTCTATGCGCAGATGTATGAAAACTGCTAACGTTTGAACATCGTTGTCACTGAAGCGTTAGTTGAGTCTGATGGGAACATCCAATAAGTAGTGCTGATAGTTTAAGGAGGGAGGAACTCTCCCACGACAGGTGAATCAGTAGGAAATGGAATTCACATGCTAAGGACAGTCTGCCTCGCAGAGCTCTGTGTTAAGTGGAAGAGACCAACAGGTGACAAGTACACAGGTTTACGGAGTCACGTTTTCAGTTGGTGTCAGCCTTGTCGAAAGCGTAGGACATTCACTTTAGCCTCCCTCCAAGAGGAGGTGACAAATCACTTGACGTTGTGTTGCAGTCCGCCAAACTGATCGTCTCTCAGAAAATCACGCGTTGAAACTGCATCATTGTACTAGTTTGGTGGATTAACGGGCTTTGTCTTAAATTTATGGGGGAGGTTGGTGACTTCGTTTGGGACACATTCACCAGACATGAGCTACGGAACTGCTGACTGAGGCAGTGCATACGGGATGAGGATAAATAACTTTTCGGCAGACTGTCCTCCCCTCAGCTCAACTGATCCTCGAGATACTTCTGAACCTTAGATCCGGTTGATTAGCCGGCCAACCGGGAGATTCATGCTAGTCTCATATTACAACAATCTCCGTTTGCAGGTGGGTTTAAAACCCCAATTAGGAATAGTTGTTGGATTTATCCAAGCCTCAGATTGGAGTGTCCGAGAAGGCCTGAACTTCCTGGGTTTCCCCAGTGAAAGTTGAATTGGAACAGACACGACTTGCACTGCCATGTGACCTCGGTACCACAGCCCACTCGCATTTAGGCGTCATTTAGTGAACTTGTGACGGACCTCACTGTCTGTTTTTGACAGTAGTTGTTCAAGCCATTGCCTTTTCTTTCAGACAAATGGGACCAGATTATTCCAATCGTGACAAGGAGTAGTGCGGTTGAGTGGATAGCATTGAAGATATCTCCTCGGCTGCGAAAGAAAACTTTTCAAGCTGATTACCAAGCTTGGCGAACAGCCGGTGAGCGAAGGGTGGCAAGAGCAAATGATACCGGTTGTTCAGGCCGAAGAAGAGGGTTTAGTTGTGGTACTCCAACTTGAACCTTTGACTCTAGAAATGTTTCACCCACAAGCAGTGGAAGGATGTAGGGTTTTGTTCAGGGACCCTACCTTAGCCTCTGACTCAGCAGTCTGGACCGCGAGACAACGGTTGTTAGGGTTTTCTTGGGAGACCCTTCCCGGAGTCAGTGACTCTATAGTCTGACTTACTTGGCTGTAGGGGACCGGCTTGGCCCGAGGGCGCAGGAAGTAAGGCATTACTGTTTCACCCTTGCTGCGGCTGAGCACAGCAGCTGCCTTTTGAGCAACACAGTGATCTTTGGTTTCAAAAGTATTTTGACCGTATTGAATAATGCGCCGATGGTCACGGTCAACCTTTGGATGATCGAAGTGTGCGGTTTTTGGGGCCAACCTTTTCTAACCTGTCCTTCCACGGGGGAAGGCACAATCGTTGTTTCCATAAACATGGACATGCTGGGGGGGACGTCTGGGGGAAACGCCTTACTGCCCCCACACTCCTATCGCAGAGTACAGTACGACTTTACCTCTAGACCGCCTCGTAATACGATTATTCGTAGTACGGGGACTCGCCTGGCTGCTCCCCGTTGGCCTTCCTGGTGTGGTTGAAACTTTAGGAACTGTGTTGTAGCCAGTATAACCCGCAGGATCATTGCAGCACAGAAGTCCGACCATCATGACAAGGTGACAGCTTTGGATCGCGGCTTGGCAAACAGGTCAACGGACAACTGGTCAACCTTGAGGTGCATTCTACGTATAACAGTATGATTTATTCTCTTGTTTGCATGTCTTGATCACAACCTACTTCCAAAAGGTTTTTGAACAACCACTCTGTCGGAATGAACTCACATCGTTTTCAATTAGAAGGCAATATTTCTTCTCATCAATTGAACTCCTTTTTAATGTGCTGCATCCTGACAGATCCGGGGTGCCCAATTTCTGTGCCGTTGGTCTCACGTTACATGAACACGGTCATCGACCTGTTGGAATACGCATCGATAGCGGGGATCTGGCGTTTTTGTCTCTCATGGTCCGGGATGCTTTCAAGAAGATAGCCCAACAGTGAGTTTGTTTTTTGCCCTTTTGTAGCCGAGCACCCTTGATGTCCCCTTCTTTTTCAAACTGCACAGCTGTTTTATCGTTTTCTTTTCGGAGTCATCACCAGTATGCATCTGACCAACTCCAGGGAGCCTGGGAACCACGACACTCAGTGGTTGAACGTTTCACTGTTTGACCACGAGCAGCTTATCGGCATTGTGATCAACTCGTGCTTAGACAGGATGAAACGCCCCTTGTCGTTCAACCACCTGTCCTTAATCCACTTCAATTAGTCACTCATCGACTGATCCCTCGATTGACGAATCCTCATTTTATGAATTTATTCTCCCTGTGCTACTTACAAATTGCCGGTAGTGTGAGGAGATTCGGGTATTTTCAATAGAAATTTTATCCTGGTATTGAAGTCAGTCTGTGCTGAAAAGTGGAGAGCCCTGTAAAGTCGTTTCATCCTTGTTGGAAATAAAAAGCTAACGAAATTTATGGCTTCAAGCCGCCAAGCTGAAGAAGTGATATCACATTTTTATCCTCCTAAGAAAACTAGTGACACTACCAGACACGAATTTCTCACTGTCACACGAACCGAAGTCGTTCTATCAATGGGGACCCAGAATTTTTCTGAGACGCAACCCAGCCGAGGTAATACGTCTCTAGAAGACCACAAAACTCAATGAACCACACTTGATGCTCGCCTCTGCATACCGACAAACGAGAGATGAATGCTGCCTGTTACTGGTTGGCCCCAGCAATAACTCTGGTGCGTCGGGGCTGCAGGTGCTATAAATGATGGGCGAAGTCACAAACATTGATGCCTAAATGCATAATATGACTGTTGATAGGTACCTGGAGACGGAAAACATCGGCAGTTGAAGATATGTACAGACATGGACCAGTCACGCACTCCGTGGCGCGCGTGCTTCCAAGCCGTGGCATTCAATAAATAGACCTCCTCCCGTTATCTCCAACGAAACTTGTTATGTTTTCAAAGCTAAATATGATGAGTGTGACTGGTGCCGCTTCATTTTTCACCCATTTTCCCATTTATCGATTGGGATACCAGTGTAACGGTGAATGCTACTGATGTGGCATATGAGTAGTATGTTTTCTCGTAAATCCGCTTCGCGTCTCTGTTACGGAATTTGTGGAGTTGCTTTGTAGCATTTGCTTGCATTTGAGTAACAGTCAATGAATATCCAGGAAAGTTTAGGAAGACGCGTTCAACGAGAAGATGGATATTCAGCTTTTGTAAACAAGATGCATATGAGGGTTTCGCTTCCCTGGCTAATAGTCTGTAACTGATCAGTTCCGCAGCGAAGGCGTTCTTCCTTTCATCAGTAGAATGATGCTCAATTAAGTATGCTTCCCCGATAGAACGGCCAAATAGAAAACGTGAGTTGACCATGTCATTCTAATAGACCGTGTGTTTGTATTTGTAATCGTAGAGGGGGTGTGGCCTCATGTTTCGGGTCTCAGCACACACAAGGTAGAAATAGCCGTCTATTGAATCCCTGAGTAGGGCGGTGCGAAGCGTCATGAAGAAAGCCTACCCCCACACTCAAACACAAAGGCATTCTTGCTGCCCTGCACGTTGAATGCATGATAGAACTGGCCATTTCGATATTCAGTGGAACATACTATAGAGTTCCGCAAGGCTCATCTATAGAAAGTCTTTGCTCCTCATTGGATACGATCGGCAGGTTCTAAGGAGATTGGCAACACTTTTAAGTTGTTGACCACTGTGCCATACGCGCACCTACTACCGTGGCTAAGTTGAAACTAAATACCACAGATTCTTATCGGCAGACTACCTGTCATCTACTTACCTACGCACTCTGGTTCCATCACTTTTTTTCCAGCTACAACATACCCTGGTTTGAAGACCTACGAATTTTGGTTAGCAACGATTTGAATGAAGACACGCTACACTCATTAAATCTACAGGTAGGTGGTACACCTTGTGTTGCTCGTCCATATCTTTTCGGCGGCAAATTTGCGCACAGTGGTGGATTGTCACGCACAGCTTTCCCCCTTTGCCCATCTGGCTGTCTCGTTAAAATTGATTCATCTAATGTGTGGCCTTCCGCACCGCTTATTGCCAAACCACCTGGTTCTTATTGCTGCATATGAGCATCAGTGTTGATTTTTTCGCTTGCAGTTCAAGGGCGGTCTGTCGTTTGATCAAAATAGAACATTTCTTGTGCCTGCCAACCCCTAGAAGTTCCCAACACTCGCTGAGTTAAATTTCTATGTTGTTCCGCAAAGTTGTCCCTCTGATTTTCGAACGCCTGCGACCAAATTAGCGAGCTTATTTTTCAAAAGTTCTTTACTATGTGTATTTGAGTGATGTGATAATCCTGTGATCAGTAATTTTCTTAGGAGTCCTTTGGTTTAAGTGCACTCTCTTTGAAGCCTGTCAATAGGCCCAGTTGTGTACTCTCAATATCTGATAGATCCACTCATTGCTTGCGGAACGGCATCAGTTAGGTGAGATCGTACACAACAGCGTATTCCTCATACACCCGATTCATCATCGGTGTGATGCAGATCCTAGCAGAATTCACAAAGCTTACGCGGTTTGTCTGTCTAACTGTCTGTCTAACTCTGTCTAGCTGTCTGTATATTTGCCTGTCTGTATGTCTATCTGTCTGTCTGTCTATCTCTCTATCTGTCTATCTGTCTATTTCTATCTGTCTGTCTGTCTCTGTCTGTCTGTTTGCCCGCCTGTCTGTCTGTCTGTCTGTCTGATTGTCCTACTTTGCATATGTTCAAGGCAGCACTCTGATGCTGACCTCCTTCCAAATATCAGCCACTGTTCACCACCATGTTGCCAGTCTTTGACTTCCCACACTTTTTGGTCCGATTTGTATTGCAGCTACCGCCTCGTGTAAGACTACCATCTCTACATCCCGGTTGATTCATTGGTTTGTGGCCCATTTTCCAACGTATTCTGTGTTCTCTTTTGCATGCGTTCTCTCATTTCGTGTTGGTGATTGTTGTTGACTATCATTCATCCATTCCTCTCTCGCATTGTGTGTTCTAACTGAGGTACACGTGACCGCTTGTTTTGCCTGTTCTTGACGTTTGTTCTACTTATTATCGCTTATCTCGTTGCACGATGCTCGTGTTGTCCGTTCTCTGAGGTAGGATAAGTTATCCTGTGCTATCCCAGAAAAGTGACCACTCCTGTCCGTCAAGCAGGGTGTTGGACCGAAGGTGAAGCGAGTCTCACCCATGTTAGCCAGTTTATGGTGCTTCGGTCTCGGAGCGATCACTGTTACCACCTTTCGGTTCGGCAGAATGGTATACCGTCAGTTTGGCTCTCTATACACTGTATCATCGTGCAAGCAGATTCCGCTCGCGTGCACATATCCCCCCGTTCCTTTCCTGACCAGATACGGCAGGTGCGACCAATACAATCTATGAGGCTCTTAAACAGCCGCCTAATTGAAACGTTTTCTACTGTGCGGTGCATGAACCTATCAGCAGTGCTGTAGGACTGGAGTGTCGGTGACATGGTCCACAAAACTTCAGTGTGGCTTGGACCAGTTTAAAGTGCGGAATGATTACTTGAGATCTGGTCGATATTGCCACTAAACTACGCAAAACGAAATACTTCTTGATATATTTTGTAGAAATCTCAAGCGGTGGTCGAAATGGCATTCCTCTACCTATACCGTCCTCACAAGTTCCATTGTGATCAACTTATGTGACGGTGTTGTCTTGGTTGGATCATACTATTGAACAACAGAAGTGGGAAAAGAGGTTGTTTTTGGACGCCAATGAGGTGTTTATTAAGTTTATGACGGTTGAAAGTGAGTTTCAATGTGATGTCAGTTGTCTATGATTGTTTTCGACAGGCCGAATCGCAATTAGATGGTGGTTCACCGTACGCTTCTCGCTTAGTGAAGTTTGTACCTCTCTATCCTTGTCATTCTAAGTGAAAACGATTCCTTTTCGTCAAGAAAAGCAGATACGACGGCCACCGCTATCGGAATACGGTTGGCAGTGAATCGAGATGATGCGGAAGCGAGAGCGTCTCGCCTGAAAATCAGTGAATGGAGTAAAATGCTGAGTTCAGCGCAGGTTTAGACAGTATTTCAGAACTTTTGTTTCTTATACGTTGCGGCTGAATGGTCCGCTCTGCTTTACTTACGTCCACGGTCTCATGATCAGAGTGTAAATCATTTGGAGAGTGCGGACTCAACGTCGGAATGTTGACCGATCCTGTCTAGGCTTGGATACCTCGGCACTATCTCTGCTCTCGCGCTTCCTTCAGATGGCATGGCATCTAGGCACCGAAAGGGTGTTGCAGATGAGAGATTATTTTTACTACTGTATTTGTAGCTTGTCACATACAAGCATCTATCCGTTACATTTCTTGCTTCGTACACCGAACATAGACACATCGCGTCAAGTTGTCCTCAGGGACTTCAAACATCAGTGCAACGGATGTGATTATTGTAAGTCTGTTTTGTAAGTCAGGCTGTCTTTTTAGTCGCTTCTGGAGCAAGTGGTACTGCTGACCTTCTGCTTGCCACGTTCATTTCTTTTCCCTTTCGGCTTGCTGGTCCCGCTCGGTGTCTTTGGGTTCTGCTACTGTTAGTTGTCCTCTCTTTCGGTGCTGCTGAATGGTGGTATAAAACTTTGTACGTTTGTATGTTATATTATATTATAATATTATAGGCATCTAGGACCGAAAGGGTGTTGCAGATGAGAGATTATTTTTACTACTGTATTTGTAGCTTGTCACATACAAGCATCTATCCGTTACATTTCTTGCTTCGTACACCGAACATAGACACATCGCGTCAAGTTGTCCTCAGGGACTTCAAACATCAGTGCAACGGATGTGATTATTGTAAGTCTGTTTTGTAAGTCAGGCTGTCTTTTTAGTCGCTTCTGGAGCAAGTGGTACTGCTGACCTTCTGCTTGCCACGTTCATTTCTTTTCCCTTTCGGCTTGCTGGTCCCGCTCGGTGTCTTTGGGTTCTGCTACTGTTAGCTGTCCTCTCTTTCGGTGCTGCTGAATGGTGGTATAAAACTTTGTACGTTTGTATGTTATATTATATTATAATATTATACATGGTATGTTATATGTTTATATAGCAAACATTCTTCGAACGGCTTCGAAACCTTCCTGTCTCTGTATCCTGACTACCGCTTTCAGGCCTCTTAAACTGGCTTGATAGTTCTATGCTTCTAGAGGTTGCAGGTAAATGTTCCAAAACTTGTTTGCCCGTTCCTGTGGTCATTCCTTCGACCAATTTCTTTCGAATGAATACTGCTAGTAGCTTACTCTGTCTTGTAAGCAACAAATAAATAAATTTCTTAAATAAATAACAAGCAGGCTGTTTCGCCGGTTGTGAAGCGAGGAGCTGGTAGTTTCTACGGTAAGCCTCGGAAAATTCAGCTCAATTACGTGGGAAACGGGGTGCGCGTTGGATCCCGGTCAGCTGGATCTGTCAGTTCAGCAGGACAGGATTTTCTTCTCCACGGTCTGCAGCTTGTGGAGTTACCAGGTCACACAAAATACTAGCTTTCTACAAGCTAAACCAAAAAGCTGGTGACCGATTTTATCACAACCGGTTGGTCGATAACAAAACGTGTGCTTCTACGGACAAGCAATGGCTGAGCTGCTGATAGTTCCCAGACCGCGCTCGCCCGGATGGATTCTTCGAATTCTACAACGATCACCCTCACAGAGTCCCTGTGACCCAGCCATCCATGCTGTCATGAGCTGGCGGAAGAATGTGAAAATGAAGAAATTTGATAGGGCTTCATTAGTCTTCCTCTTCACGTGATCGACTTTGTGGTGCGTTAACGATGCATAATTAGAAATTGACTCTGAGTTAAACCCCGTGTTTCATAGCAGCAGGATACCCTCCGGAAGTTGGTCCAAGTAAGGGGCTGATGTGTGAAGTCAACAAATTCTCCAGTTTTACGCGTTAACTAGACAGCTTTTCCGGTACGAAGAGACTGAACCTTACCGTGGTGTGACGGTTTGCGTACCTTAGCGATCCATTTAGCTATACTGGGAAGTGTCCCCGTGACACTCACAGAGTCTCTCTTACCGGGTTGGTCAATGGCTAGAAGTCTGACGAACACAGCGTCCTCGCCCTCCATGCTTGGGGTTGGAACATGCAGCGACTTGTTCCGTAGAAATGGTAATGCATTTGCATTTCCCGCCAAACACCGTTGCCTTGCGGTTAGGCTTTTGAGCCAAAGGCTTTGGTTGTCAACAAATTCTCCAGTTTTACGCGTTAACTAGACAGCTTTTCCGGTACGAAGAGACTGAACCTTACCGTGGTGTGACGGTTTGCGTACCTTAGCGATCCATTTAGCTATACTGGGAAGTGTCCCCGTGACACTCACAGAGTCTCTCTTACCGGGTTGGTCAATGGCTAGAAGTCTGACGAACACAGCGTCCTCGCCCTCCATGCTTGGGTTTGGAACATGCGGCGACTTGTTCCGTAGAAATGGTGATGCATTTGCATTTCTCTGTCAAACAGCGCTACCTTGCGGTTAGGCTTTGGTTGAGGACCCTAATCGTCCTTCTGTCTAGGCCCTACCTACAACCATGAAATGCACACACAAAAATAAACTCATGCCACATCGGCCGTCGCGTAGTGCCACCAGCCGGGTCGCCTCACTTGCTGCATACAGCAGGGCGGGTAAGTGAAAACAGGCTACTGCTGACGCCTCCCTTCTTTCTCCTTCACATACTTTTTCTTCCCCCTCTCCCCACCCCATTAATAACTCTCTCCTTGTAGGCCCAGCACTTAGGACTGATGACTCCGGTCATTGTCTTTGTCAGTAACATGCGCATCAGCCAGTGCTGACCTACTCAGGAAGCTTGAAATCAATCTTCAAACCTCGGCACCCAGTCCATTTTGCTGTTTTTAATGCTTGCACTTTGAGGCAAGCATACCCAATAGCTGCACTTGTTCTAACGCTACCGAAGAGAGTGCTGTTTTCCATGCCCGATTCAGAGTGACGGAAGCAGAGGTAGCTAACCTTTGACCTGAACAAGATCACGACAAGTCTGGGTACTGTCAATGCGATTGGTCTTCCAGGATGAGGACCGCGTGATCCCCGCTGCGTCCGGTTGGAGACACAGCAAGATATGACTGCTAATCGATGTCAGTGGCACTCTTGTTGTCAGTTTTTACCCAGATTGTCTGAGTGAGTGTCTGTAGGCACCTCGGAGTCATTTTGGCAGGCTAGCACTGAGTCCCTCTTCTCCGTCCACTTGTTACCTGCGAATCTGGAGCGCTCTACCTGGATTGCACTGCTGAACAACTGTTGTTGAGAGACTCAGGCGGACATTGTTCACATTCCTGCTTCTTGAAGGTAGTTCCTTTTGGCAAACTGCACTCTTTCGAAGGGAAAAATTGAGAGGGTCAGTGTGTGTGACCGTTGTTGTCAGTTATGGTAAAAGTCTAATTTCCGGTGACTACTTTCCCACATGTTCACATTTAGAGCAGGGAGTTCCAGATGTACTCGACTGTCGACGCAAACTTCATTCAAGCAGTTGGAGAGATCCAACCCTTTTCATGGTGGCTCCAGACCCATTATTCATAAATTGGTGCACACACAGCAAACAGAATCTCTGCGAGAAGTATTCTCCCACGTATGATAATTTTCTTAAACGGGTTATCTCGATTATACGGGCCTTTGAACTACTTCTGGGGCTGATCTCTTTCCGGGGACAGGGTAGAATATGTCATCGCCGACTGAGTGGAAGAGTCTCTTGTGGGCATTACTGCATGATGTTAGACATCAGTACGTAACTGATGTGTCCCATAATACATATATAATTTTGGCGCGATGGCACCTGTTGAAATTCAAGGTACGATGATCCGAAAATTCTGTCCCACTTCGACGCTTAGAGGCACAGAAAGACCTAGCTAACTCATGCAATATTCGTGGAACTATACTGATTCACCCTGGTTTTCCAAGTGCCTTCGATTAGGTATGGCATTCGAGTTTCAGCAGTTGGCCAATTACGCACGGCCTAAGTGTACTACGGATCAACCAGGTTGAGAATTTTTTTTTGAAGGATCGTGCACTCCAAGCTCAGGTCTAGAACATTCCTATTCGTGAAGGATTTGCTCTCGCCCGTGCTTGTGTAGACGATGCTACCCTCCACATATCCACCTCTTGAGCCTCTCATCCGCTCCATTCGGGTTTAACGGTTGCATGCAAGCCACATTAACCGCCGGTCGGTATTCTCGATTGAGTTTCGTGGATGCGACACCGGAAAGCCCGTTTCTTCTCCACATCCACATTCCTCAGTCTCTGGCGTGTTGGGTTCTCGGTTTGTCATGTCACATTCATCCCATGCCACGACTCAACTTAATCTTTCATTTTCGAGTCTTCTCTCCATTCAAACAGCCACTCATTTATAAATCTTCGTTTCTCCCCACCATGGAATACTACTAGTCGGTTATGCAGTAGTTGATGTAATAGACACGTGAATTTGAGGAGATTGGAAAGGGAAGCTTTGCATTGAGGGCAGGAGTTTGCATGCATGTGTGAGACTACGTCATGTCTGTGACTTGATGTGTCCAGTCAAGGGAGACGGTAATAACCAGCGCAGATGAGTTTGCTTCAAATGGTTTCCATACTTTGTTAACAAGTGACTGCGTGACCTGCCCTCGTTCGTTCCTGTAG
Organism: Opisthorchis viverrini; assembly: GCF_000715545.1. Taxonomy (NCBI): domain Eukaryota; kingdom Metazoa; phylum Platyhelminthes; class Trematoda; order Opisthorchiida; family Opisthorchiidae; genus Opisthorchis; species Opisthorchis viverrini. The sequence continues at coordinate 587,190 of NW_008751701.1, read as the reverse complement.
ACGGTCAACTTTCAGTACGTTATGAACTTGGCTCGGTGACCTGATTCTATCAGTTCTACAGTGGCAACTGCGCTTTAGAATTCAGTCAGTTCCTTTTCTTAAGTTTTACTTACCTGTTCAGCTCAATCCATCAATTCCAGCCACCTACATGAGCTTCAAATTCACCGGTGCTACAATGGGCAGGCAGTTTAGTGGAACTGCAAAGCTATGTGACATTCTTCCGTCTGCCGTTTTTCTCGTTTTTTTTTCTATAACACTCGTTTGTTCCAAGTTGATGTCTACACGTGCATGCTTTCCTGATGTAACCATTCGTATGTTTACTCACTTTGTACGAGCTATCAATATCCCGGTGTCCATCTACTATGGGTTTGTTTCGTCATTATCACTCCTGTGCACAGTTTTCAGCACTGACCGAATCCGTACAGATCAAGGCAGCTCAGTGGTTAGGGCTTGACCGAATGGTCCGTGGTTCGAATCCAACCCCGGCAGCTCAACTACACTTGGGCAACCTGGTATTTTTTTCCTCTGGTGCTTCCGTCAGGTTGCATGGCAACTAGACATCGAAAGGGTGTTACATCTGAACAAATATTTTTATCATTATTTCTGTCTTGTGAAATTTTTGTGGCCCGTGATGTACTGCCCATGTATCTGGCTTAGTTATAATGCATGTTAACGCGACCGCGCGTAGGCTACATTTTCGAAAACTTGTTTACGATGTCTCGATTACCAAGAGTGATAATTTCGAGTGAACTTGAATTCTAGTCATTAAAACCGGTGGCTCGGTATCACTGTTGTTGAGGCCTGGTCGACCTGCGTGTATCTCAGTCATCCTGTTCCTTACAGTGTACGCAGTGTCGGAAGGACGCTGCGATCTAATTTCAGGTGGTGTCAGTTGTGCCGTTCTTTCACCTTTTACAATGGCGACACAAGGATCCTGGAGTGCGTAATGGCCGGTATCATCATCATCATCATCCTCGTCATGATCATCGTCATCATCACCATCGTCATGATCATCATCATCCTCATCGACAGCATGACATCAGTGTTCAACACCGACGCTTCACCGCCGTACTTGTGGCTGGTAGGCTTATTACGAACGGATTCAGGCTGCTATATCCCTTTCAGCTCAGTACGACAGCCTTTCTTGGAAACCATATCAATGCAGGGAGCTAGAGATCTTCGCCGAATTCTTTTCGGGAATCTGTACTCAGAACCCAACCCGGTACCCGGTAGATAACGTGAAACGACACGTTCAGATTGATTACATGACCAGTGTCACACGTGCTTTTGACCGAGTCATGAGTTTAGCCATATCCCGGCAAAAGAGATGCTGATATATTACCATGTTAGAAAGTTGCACTCAACTTTTTCCGCTGAACAATGGTAAGAGGAGCGCAAAACTATACTTTGAATGGGGACTGGCATCTTGTCTTTGAGGTTTCAACTGAATAGGTCACGGTTATAGGAAAGGCTCAAGTAGACTGGCTTTGCAACGGTCGTGACAGGCACCTGGATAGAACTTTCGGACCTATTCTTGGATATAATTCTCCCCGGATAACCGTCAGCTCTAAGCACGACAGCAGACTGTTTTAGTTTAGGGTTCATTGAATCAACAAAGCAGATTGGACTTGTTCGGTTCACTTGAGTATAAATCAGGTTTCGTTTCTGCTTCAGTGACATAATTCTGTGGAATTTCTGTAAGCGAATCTCTTAATCGAATCACTATACAGTCTGACTAGTTTAACGTTGTCACTTTTGGTTTCAAAAGTTAACTGAATTGGATTTTCGGGAGGGTTGATTTCGAAGCCGTTTGATACAAGGATGAGATGAACATCTACGTACCGTTGATAAATGTGGAAACGTGTATTCATACTCTTACTACTCACAAGGTTGCTGAAAACTCTTCGACAGCCCACGACCGGTTTCGTCCTTCTTGGGGCTCATCAGGTAGGCGCAATCCCCGAGTTTCCGTCAACCTTATGTTTTACTTGAAATAGAACTTGAGTAGTTCCCTTTAAGGAAACTATACTGCGATATCTCGAATATCGTGCCAACTGAATCGTGAGAACTTCTTATTTCGCCATTCACTCGACCAAGCTCCAGTTTACCCACAAAAATGTCAATCAACGGAGGACCACGAGGAGAGACCATGCTGACTCCATCGATTTATCGGAGCTACAGTGGAATTGTACGTTAAAAGTACAGCATAAAACTAGTTCCTTCAAGCAGAGTGTCATCATAAATCAAATTTATAGTCTCAGTGAGTGGAAGGTTGGTAAAAAGGCTATTTGAAGAGAGCACATGGATTTGGAAATGTCCTCAGCCTCTTTTATCGTCTCCACAAATTCAAAAATCTCACGGAGACAATATTTGCAACTTGCTAAGAGAATACGTCAGTATATCCCTTTCCGAAGCATTACCAGACTCAACGGTCCGGCCAAAAGCTCAATCGCGTCCGGCCGAATTGACACTGGTCACTTGATCAATCCGAACGAGTAATTTCACGTCATCTACTGAGTACTCAATAGACTGCTGACATCGATCCAACGACTTAGCTTGACTATAGTCGGAGCAGTCGCAATACGGTTGCAAAAACGATTCGTACGAGCCCTAAGTCTGCCTTGGTCATGTGACACGAATCGATCGACCCCGTCGCTCAACAGCCCTCTAGATCACCTTACAGCAGCAACCAATTGCCTGTGTTTCCGAATTTCTAATTGTTTTCTTGTTGAAAGTATGGTATCAACTACCTCTCTCGGATGACCCGATTTGTGATAAACCTATCCACACTGCCAAGGTCAACTATAGGCAAGTAGTTGGCTGAGTGGACGCGCTTGCTTATGCGATAGATGTTTTTTCGCCCCAAGTTTAGCCGTTCCTTGAACACGTCGACGTCTGCCTTATCTTTCGGTTAATTTTCCCCTTTGGAATTCGAGGGGGGGGGCGAGATGGCCCAAGTGGTTAGAGCGCGAACCCGACCTCTGCCCCTCGACTTCCCCTGTCTAGGCTTGAACAACCTGGCAGTATCCCAGCCCTCGTGCTTCCTTCAGGTAGCATGGCAGTCAGGCGCCGGAAGGGTGTTACAGCTGAACAACTGGAATTCGAGGGGGTTAGCCATCCTTGGCGTTCTGCTCATCGAGTATTATAAATGGCATGGATTAGTTTACTTATTTCGAATTAAGTGCGCCTTTCACCTAGTCTTATTCAGCCACATTGTACGTCATTTTGGTTATGATCGTTCTCTTTGTCTATCTTTCTCCTGCAAGGGCCACTCTATCGATGCATTTTGCGTAGGAACTCATCTTGTCACGTGTCAGAAACAGCCCGCTTTGGGTTGCGTGTACAAATTGGTTGAGATAGCCGGAATACCCACAATGAAACTAAGCGCCCAGGTGGAAAAGGTGACACTACCCGGGAAGAAAACTGTCTATCGCTTGTACAGCAAAACAGGTGAGTTGTTTGCTTGTTACTTTCTCCATTTCTGCTTTTGTGTGCTCACGTCGGTTTTGTGTGGATTACTTCTGAAAACAGTTTTGCGTTATCTCTTAGGGACAGTGGCTTCCACATTCGTCTGAAATAAAGTATGGTTTCCCCAAACCGTTGGCCATCCATTACCTTAGATTAAACTCACCTTCTGAGGTTGTCTTTCGAAAAGTAGTTGATATATCGCTACAGGTTGTTTATTTATTTTGACGTGATAGGGTGCTTTCGACAGCACCTACCTCGTCTCCCCGCATTCCGTTGATCCTATTGTCAAGTTCCTTTTACCTTGCTCCATCAAAAAAGGTGAGGCCCTGGTGGATCTACTCCAGCGTAGCGATGAACCTGCCCCGAAGGTCAATGAACGCATTCTCTGTCGACATCCTAGTGAAGCATCGAAACGTGTTTTTGTTGTCCCGGCTCGGATCGAGGAGACGCTCAAACTTTTCTGGAAACGAGGCCAGGTAAGGTTGTCTATGAGAAACTTGTCGTGGATAGATCGCTCTCTGGTGCGCACTATAGCAACATCCGCTGTTTGTGATGAAAGAATCAACTACCACTAAACCAGAATGAATCTCATTCCGATTCTATAAGTGTGGTTCACAACAAACGAGGTCACCCACAGTCTCTGATCGATAGATACGGGGTGACCAATATCACTCACCCAAATTTGCTGGTCAATGAAGCCAACCGGGAAGCAGTTCATTGTGCGCTAAGTTGAACCATGTGATTACATTCACTTGAAAAAGCATGGCTGAATCGCAGTGCTCTTACCTCGCTTCATACGCAGCAATCGATACTACATCCTCCAAATAAGACAAGGAGTGTTCTGTATTTGTCATTTCTGGTGAACCTCGAGACAAACGTTTCACTCGAGGTACAGAGACAAATGTTGGTCGTTGGTTTGTTCGCTCAACTGGACGATCTCGTTGCAAACGCTTCATCACCAGTCGGAGTGAATTCAGAGTGGAAGATCGTGGCTGTCGCGCGCGCAGGCATTGATATAGAGTCTACCCACCCAGATCGCCCTTGACCGACCATTGGTCGTTTTGGGGTAGCATTCCCATTGGCTTGTTTGTTGATCTGTCTTCTGATTCGTAGATGAATTTGTAGCCTTGGGACTTCACCTATCCGGTCCACCCTACCTTGGTTTTTGTTCGTTAGCCTCCAATGTGGGCCCGGATTCTCGGTCCGTTGGTGTGATGGTAGAGGCTAACTAAGTGTCACCTCTGAGTTGGAGATCCCTCCCTCGTAGCAGCACTGGAAAAGGTTGACTTTGACATGCCGGTTGATTAAATCCTTTGAGGAGTGTTACGCTTCGAAGAATTCCCTCTCGTGTCTTGTGCGTCCACGTACTACGCTCTTCGTGCATGCACTTCCACTCACAACGCACTGATTATGCACCTCGACTGCCCAGCAAAGTGAGACAAAAACCAACGGCCATCAGTACAACCTGAGCCACCAATATTTCCTCCAACTTCGTGCGAAGACGTATGTGTATGTGCGCAGTATGCATGCGAAAGCTGAAAAAACAGCCGTTAACCTGAGGGGACAATAGTAGAATGAACTTAGCTGGGGACGAAGAGGCCGTGCGGTGGAAAAGTCGTTGGGCTATTCGTTTCAAGACTCTGAGGTCATCAGGTGGGCGAGATAGGGAATCACAGAGTTTTCGTACTATCTTGCATACAGAAACACACCGGTGCTGTGCAATGCACGCGAGTTCTGATCTGGCCTACGGGGGTCCGCCACACCATCCGGCACTTGGATGTAATTCAAACGTGAAAGCCAACTATCTAAAACTAACACTGTATGAGAAGTCCCCTAGTTTCCTTAGCAATCGCGGACACCACTCGAGCGTCTGCACGTACAGCGGTCAGCATCTGAAAGTAAATGGTCTTTTTGATAGTCAAACAAAGTAGTGGGACAATCACCCGTCTCCCGTAGATTTTCATGATTTGCATACCAACTGATTCGCACTGCCTGGCACATCATGTCTCACGTCTGCTTCTAGCCAATACACTCTTGATCTCATGGAGATCGTAAACAACACGCACCGATTGCGTTTTAACACTACAAGGTCACTTGAAGTTCGTGCGTTTCGCTCAGTTTTGAGATTAGAACAAGAGGTTTGCGCATGTAAACATAATCAAGCGGAGTTCCGTGAATTTCCGTTGATATGACACGAAAGTGTTGAAATATTTCCGTCACATCAAATCGCCCGAATTTGCATTGATTTCAACACTACACAGGTAGAGTTGGGGAGTTGACTGAGGAACTAGCCAAATCACTGATGAGGAAGGTTCACATGCGGGTAAGTAAGTTTCTAGCTGTAAGGAGTATGTGAGGTGAACGTAGTGAATTACTGCTTGACCGAGTGGGGGGGGGGGCGACCGTTGGGAAGAATTCGCCAAGTAGAGTTGGAACAAAGGGCATATCAAACCAGACATTATTCAAGGTTCTAAAGAAAACCTAGACGTAAGTCAGCAAGTTTCTCTGAGACCCTGAAAGAGTCAACGATAAATCCCCAAAGGGAGAGTATAAACAACATCAAAGTTATGGCTTACATAGCTGATGAGCCCCAAGAAGGGCGAAACCGGCCGTGGGCTGTCGAAGAGTTTTCAGCAACCTTGTGAGTAGTTTCCTTTATGAAAACAGAAAGCAGTTTGGATGTGAGAACACCATCTAAGGTTATCGATAGAGATATATGGGAGTATATTCCATACTAACAAATCGGGGGAGCGGGCCACTGAGAACAGTGAGGGCTTGTCAAGTACTGAATAGGTCAGTGTAACCTTCATAGGCGGGGAAGAAATGGTCTTGGGATTCGGGGATACTGAAAATGAGAAACCTGAACAACTAAAAATTTCGCCCAAAACAGTTTATAATTTCACGTTTGCACGTGATAGCCTCAGCTAGTCATTAGCGGGAATTCCAGGGGGTGTATACCTTCTACTTACAAAAAAGTCGGGGAAACGACACGTTGGTGAACACTGATAGCAGTGGATATATTGCAGAACTAGCCGCTAATGTTTGTGAGTTGTGTGCGATTTGTAGCGTAGCCTGAAGAAGCTATGTTCACACAGCCAGTACCGTGTGAAACAACAACGCAGCTTTCATCATCCACAACATTGTCAACTGTGTTAACCATGTACTCGTCGTACAGTGGTTGTAGCTGCCGCAGTTTCGTTCACCGATGATTTGGGGGGAGGAGTAGGTAGCTGTGCATTGCAGGCGGGAGCTGATAGATTGGTGCATAAATCCAACACTGTCAGTGGGCTGTCAAGTGAAGGGGGGTTGGAAAAGGAGCTGTGCATTCAAGGCGATAGCTTGGATGCACGAGCGTCATTGAGGGCGCAACTGGGCCATGTCTGACAATGTCTCTAACTATTGATGTGGGCCGTGTCGGGATCCCCATCCAGGAGGACAGCAATGACCAGCGCAGCTGAGTTTGCTGGTAATGGTATTCACACTTCGCTGCCTTCCATCCTTCACGTGGTTGTGCGAAAAGAGCCCTTCGAGGAAGTCGGTCAACTGGCGTACACAACATGTGACCAAGCCAGCGCAACCTATTCTGTGTGATTAGTTCATCTATCGAGGGTGAGTTATTTCTCCCGAATACCTTTCGACGTACTTCAGAATTGCTGATCCGGTGTTCCCACCAGATTCGGGCAATGCTCCGAAGACTTCGATGGTCAAACACTGAAAGTATTTTGACGTCCTCGGCGCGCAGCGGCCAGGTTTCTGACCTGTATAGTAATATGGAGCGCACCGCAGTATTGCAAACTCGACCCTTGACAGAGGCTGATTTCACGCCTACGCCACAGGTGACGTAGGTTCGCAAAAGCTGCTCTGGCCTTCCCAATCCGGATGGAAATATCATCTTTCGCGAGACCACCAGGACTGATACAGCTGCCCAGGTAGGCAAACTTATCTACTACCTTAAGTGGCTCATTCGCAGGCATGAGGCTAGGGTTGCGGGATTCTGTAGAAAGCGTACTCACGTGACTCTCGTTTGAATAATCGTCTTTGTGTCGTGACGCAACCATCCTGGTGAGTCCACATTAAAGGGGGGGGAAGCACTGGACTCGAGTTTCGCTCTTATTAGAGCTCATCCAATGGCCGTGCCGGGGTTCGAACTCCGCACATGCGACATGCGAGGCGAGCGTGTTACCACTGCTCTATCGGTGTACGCCGGACTCACCCGGATTTTTACGTCTGAACAGGTGAACATGTTCGCACCTGAGTGATGGAAACGGAACACCTGACGCCTCGAACGACAACCCAGTAATAATCGACTGGCCGGCCAGTCAGGTAACGTCACAAACGCTTGAAACCTACTGAACGCATTTTTGTTTCAGGTGTTGGTTGCGAGATTTTGTAGAACACATACTCACGTGACTCTCTCCTATTTAGTACTGAAGTACTAGGTAGACAACAGTGTGCACTGCGGAACCAGATTGCCGGTATGCAACTAACCAGAGGACTTGATCTAACAGGATGCTTGTGACTCAGTAGCATTCTTGCAAGCACTTTCACTAGAAAACGGGTGGAATCAATTGACTTCAGAACGCATATTGGTTGTCTGCGAGTATCTGTACACTTTCCCGGCGACAAGAGCGATAGATGACTGGAACCACAAGTTCACTTGGATTCATAGACCCCACGTTTCTGACGCACTATTGTCGGCGACGGTGAACATGAATGCAGTTGTTAGCCATGACAGACGTGAACATTTTCTATCTCGGCGCTCTCAAGTTTTGTTATTCATAAATCATAGGCTTTCGCGGCATTCAACGGTTTTTACGTAATTTTGTTACAGAAACCGATCTGGATAGTTCTTGTCTTGCAGAACGTTAGTTCACTCGACAAACTATCCGGGGTGAACACAAGATTCAGTGATCATTGCTTCGTCCACAAGGGTTACATCATTAGTCGAGATGGCGTCAGAGGTAGTGTACAACTCCAACAAGGGCCTGTCACAAAACAAGGATCTTTTCTAGATAAGCCCGGCCAAAAAATTACCCCCCGCCACCCAAAAAAGATGAGAAAAAAGGACACAAAATTTGTACTTTCGGTTTTTGTTGAAGGGGGTGAAATTGGGATGTCATTAATACTTTGCATGAAAAGGTCCGTTTTTCGGTACCTTTGCATCCAAACGAACTCACAGCTGTCCACTAAAGATCGGTGTGTGCCACATTGTAGACGTGTGCATCTTATAGACGTGTCAAACAGATTCGATGGTTTGTGTGTGAGCTCCAGTCGTTGGACCCACAAAGTTTTCGATATGATTAACCGTTTCATGAGTATAATTCAAGTCAATTGGCGTTTTTATGATGACTGAGCCGGGAGCGATGCAGGCCCGGACTGTGTGCATCAAAGTGGCCGCAGTTCGATCTGGCACTGCATACATGAACACCTCTTTAGTTTCCCGACAGATCCCTCCCAAAATCCACTACTGGGGAAGGACTCACCCTGCGTGGTTTTTACGGCGAGATATTAGCGTTTCATCGATCTCGACGTGTAGACCTGGGCCGCTGATAACTGAAAAAGCCTCCGCCAGGCGCAAGCTTCGAGAAGAAAGTTCTTCCAGCCAACAGCGGTTGTGTGGCTAATAGATGATTCCTCTGAGCAGAATGTGATTTCTTTTCCAAATTTTTGGACCAGCAATTACTGTCCTAAACTCCATCCTAGACCGCCCCAGCCAAGTTCTCTTTCGAAGACTGATTTCTTGCCGACTGTGTCGGTTATTACACCTCCACCGGTCATAAACAGCTGTCATTTGGTGGCCATTGTTGCATAAACATTGCTGATGGATCACTCCGTGGCTTTGCAAAAAACGTATTGCCGTCTCCTTGTCATAAACGAGAGGTGAAAGCGTCAGCCTAGATGCGGATAAGTAATAGTTTTCATCGAAATTAGGTCAATGTTGTGTGCGTACATTAGATGGGATCTGGCAAAAAGTGGCGGGGCTTGTCTGGGAAGCATCCCAAAACAGTTGGTCTGAAATTAGCGAATATACACTCATCTGCAAACTAATTTGGTTCTTTCGAGAGACGTAAGGTTGACGGAAACCCGGGGACTGCGCCTACCTGATGAGCCCCAAGAAGGGCGAAACCGGTCGTGGGCTGTCGATGGATTTTTAGCAACCTTATGAGTAGCACATTACAAATATACAAGTTGCCCCTTAGTTAACCCTCGTTTGTCCCATAATATCATAATTTGCTGGACACCTGATGACCAGCCCAATTCGCTACTTTGTTTTATTTTTCTTTTTATTTTCATGTCATACCCGCATCCGAGATATCCTGACGCTATTTTCTCCATTTTCACCACAGTTATCCACGCCGTTGTCCACGCTCGAACAGTCCCGCGAACGTGTGCAAAAGGAAATCAAATCACTCCGACCGGACTACACACGCTTGCTCAATCCCACCCCGTATAAAGTTTCACTTTCAGAACAACTATACAATTTCACTTATGATTTATGGCTTCGAATGACTCCGATCAGCGAGTTGAGCTAGCTTCGAAGTTCGACTCGCTCCAGGAGGCTCCCGTTGGGTCATTTTCTGATCATTTTCGCTATTTCATTCGAGCTGTTTGAAGCTTTTGGCTGAGCGCATTGTACTATCTTGTCTGTCGCCCAATCGATTTGCTGCTATCAGTTATTTTGACGAAAAAAATTGGTGGGCGAATAGGCTGAAGCGAATTGAACACGTTTCAAGAAGTATGCGACAATGTGAATCGCGACTCATTGGTTGCTATTTGTGTCTGTGACGCTCAATTCCAACTAATCGCTACACGGTTGCGTCACTCGGTGGTTATTTGATAAACAGCTGTCATTTGGTGGCCATTGTTGCATAAACATTGCTGATGGATCACTCCGTGGCTTTGCAAAAAACGTATTGCCGTCTCCTTGTCATAAACGAGAGGTGAAAGCGTCAGCCTAGATGCGGATAAGTAATAGTTTTCATCGAAATTAGGTCAATGTTGTGTGCGTACATTAGATGGGATCTGGCAAAAAGTGGCGGGGCTTGTCTGGGAAGCATCCCAAAACAGTTGGTCTGAAATTAGCGAATATACACTCATCTGCAAACTAATTTGGTTCTTTCGAGAGACGTAAGGTTGACGGAAACCCGGGGACTGCGCCTACCTGATGAGCCCCAAGAAGGGCGAAACCGGTCGTGGGCTGTCGATGGATTTTTAGCAACCTTATGAGTAGCACATTACAAATATACAAGTTGCCCCTTAGTTAACCCTCGTTTGTCCCATAATATCATAATTTGCTGGACACCTGATGACCAGCCCAATTCGCTACTTTGTTTTATTTTTCTTTTTATTTTCATGTCATACCCGCATCCGAGATATCCTGACGCTATTTTCTCCATTTTCACCACAGTTATCCACGCCGTTGTCCACGCTCGAACAGTCCCGCGAACGTGTGCAAAAGGAAATCAAATCACTCCGACCGGACTACACACGCTTGCTCAATCCCACCCCGTATAAAGTTTCACTTTCAGAACAACTATACAATTTCACGTATGATTTATGGCTTCGAATGACTCCGATCAGCGAGTTGAGCTAGCTTCGAAGTTCGACTCGCTCCAGGAGGCTCCCGTTGGGTCATTTTCTGATCATTTTCGCTATTTCATTCGAGCTGTTTGAAGCTTTTGGCTGAGCGCATTGTACTATCTTGTCTGTCGCCCAATCGATTTGCTGCTGTCAGTTATTTTGACGAAAAAAATTGGTGGGCGAATAGGCTGAAGCGAATTGAACACGTTTCAAGAAGTATGCGACAATGTGAATCGCGACTCATTGGTTGCTATTTGTGTCTGTGACGCTCAATTCCAACTAATCGCTACACGGTTGCGTCACTCGGTGGTTATTTGATTCGTACCCAACATCGATTTGTACGCCCCAGCTCAATGTTAGGTGTGAATGGAGGTGATCTGTCTCAACCGATTCTAGTCGATTATGTTCTGAATTTGAACCAGTACCAACCACGTTAGTCCATTCTGGAGTCCGATGAAATTTCAGCAAACAAACAGAATTGTTTTGGATTCATTGAAAGTCACAGAAAGACACAGATATCGACCACGCAGACGACAAAGCTCTTCTTGAATCTGACGCCGTGGTAATCCAGACAATACTAAACAGCCTAAATAATGGAAACTACCCACAGGGTTGCTGAAAACTCTTCGACCTTGTGAGCAGTTTCCTTCATGGAAATATACTGCGATATCTCGAATATCGTACCAACTGAAACAAGAGGCGGCCTGTGTGCAGCGCGTTCAGTAATAGAACATCACAGATGAGAGGTTCACTTGAGTCTACCGTGAAAACCAAATTGATTGCAAATGAGTGTCTTTGTCGAAATCTAAATAATTCTGCCTCAAGGTTAGCCATGTGCTTCATAAATGCAACCTGCTCCTGCGAGACTGGGTGGGCTCGAACCCAAGCGTTGTGCTTCCGAAAGAGCCAATTGAGGTAGAGAAATTTGTTTACCTTGGCAGCTGTATCAGTCTCGCGAAAGATGATATTCCCATGCGGATCGGGAAGACGAAAACAGATTTTACGAACCTGCCTCACCTATTTTAGTAGGCTTATCCGTCAGGGGTCGAGTTTACAATGCTGCAGTGCACTCCATCTTATTATACGGGCCAGAAACCTGGTCGCTGCGCGTTGAAGCCGTGAAAACTGTAGGGGTTTGACTATTGCGCGGGTCTGGTGGGAACATCAGATCAGTAGTGATAAAGTACATCGGATGGTCCATGGAAGGGGCAACTCACCCAGGATAGATGAACTGAACACACTCCATAGGTTGCGCGGGCTTGGTCACGTGCTCCGTATGCCGGTTGACGGACATCTTCTAACAGTCCTTATCGCACAACTACGTGAAGGGTGGAAATGAGCCACGGTAGGTCAAACGGTAACTGGTCAGCGAAGTAAGAAAAAAAGGCATTGCCAGCAAACTCGCCTGTTCTGAACATTGACTTTTCTGTAGATGGGGACAAGATGGCCCAAGTGGTTAGAGCGCGAATTTACTGACCGACCTCTGCCTCTCGACTTCCCCTGCTCTGGGCTTAGGCGACCTGGCAGTATCCCAGCCCTCGTGCTTCCTTCGAGTGACGCGGCAGCTAGGCACCGAAAGGGTGTTACAGCTGAACGATGGGAACCCCGAGACGGGACACATCAAT
>NW_008751701.1:568294-573641 GCF_000715545.1 Opisthorchis viverrini | reverse complement strand
CAACTGCTTCACTACGGACGAAATCGTAGAAACTGGACTTTTCACCTGGGCAAGTGAATTGTCTCCACACACATGACTCTGAGTCTGGAAAACCCGATTCATGCAGTTCTATGTGCAACTCCTAGCGGTTTAATTCACCTACTCAGCGTGCGAATTTGCGGAGAAAGCAAAAGTACATGTCGAAACTCTTTATGCACAATTTGGGGTTGGGTATACAGTATTGATAAAGCCCCCGCAAAAGTACACAGAGGTAAATGTGACCGGTCGCGTGGGATCTAGTACATGGTGACGGCATTGTTTGAACGAGGCATTTTGATACGGTCAATATTCTTCAGGATGATGTCATGGAGAGTAGCCTGTGCAGAAAAAGGGATCGATTAGATGTTTGAGTGACGATGTGTTTTGTCAGTAAGATGACCTACACTGCAAAAAGGCCTTCATTGGATATGGGTAGCCTTCCCAAAAATGCAAATAAAAAAGCGCACGGATTTACTTGACTGTTCCAGGAAGATAATGGACTGTTTGTATGTGAGCAAGGAAACAACCAACAGAAGAAATAGTTTAATCAAGATCAGTCCCAAGGGGCAAGATGTAGGACATAATGTAGGTAATAAATAATAATGATAATTGCTCAGCTGTAGCACCCTTTGGGTGCCTAGCTACCATGCCACACCAAGAAGGCACGAGGGCTGGGATACTGCCAGGTCGCCCAAGCCTAGACAGGGGAAGTCGAGTGGTAGAGGTCGGGTTCGAACCAAGGACCTTCCGGTCAATATATTTGCGCTCTAAACAATTGAGCCATCTCGACCCCTAATGTAGGTAAGTCAATGGCACGGTTGGATACCGCTTTCTGAAAACCCGAGATTGGCAACCGCTCAATCGGTAAAGAACCATGTTCCGACAATCTAACCGGAAAGAGGACCGAACCCCAGCAATGGCCCGATTCGGGACTTACTGCCACCTTCTGATCAGAAAACGTTAGACAGCTCGTCTGAAAGCCAGCTTTTAGGACGTGGCAAGGTCTGCATGTGTGGTAACTTTAACGGTGTGTGCACGAAACAGAACGATCCCACAAAAAAAGCCCCGGCCCCTCATCAAGCACAACCGAGCTTCTCGTGAGACTGAACATTCACTCAGTTTGGTAGATCGATAAATCAGCGTTTGCAGCCTTCAACCAACTCCATTCGACAGTACATGTGATGTTTTGCTTCTGTCTCCAACAGCCTGGTCAATAATGACGGGCAGTTGTTCGTATAGGAACAAAGACCTCAATTTTGAAAAGGCGTTGGACTGGTGGTCGTANAACCTGGTCAATAATGATATTGTACTTTGAAATACTTGCAAAATGAGTCACGTGCCAAGTGCGAATTGTCATCTAAACAGAGAGGATTTCGCGCTCTTCTTTAAGAATTATTGCATCTACTATTTGCAAAGAATATTTTGATCCCAAAACCACTGAGGGATCACATCGGTGGAGCCAGAAACTCGGTCAACTTCAATGACGGGTAGTTGTTCGTATAGGAACGAAGACCTCAACTTTGAAAAGGCGTTGGACTGGTGGCCGTACAACTCCTCCGATAGACCTTAGATTGCGATGGCACCCGAAAGCATAGGTTGAACACACACAAACAGCGCACGAGCAAGAACGGCACAAAGGTATGCGAATGACGGATGACAGCGCCCATGGTGCTAACTAGGAAGCTTGAATCAACTGAACGAGTTCCACACGGTCGAATTTATGCCTCAGCGCACTTGACCTACACTGATGTCCAGTGATCCGGCCAACCGACAACTGCTTTATCAAGCTGACCTCAGTGAGAATTTGTACAGAGGTCACTGCTTGCGGATGAACACAAGGTATGACGACAAATCCAGCAACTTATACATTCACAAAGAAACTGTTCTTGATAACAAATCTAGTTGGGTCTAACAGGCTTAAAAACAAGATTCGGGAGGGTCTATGTGAACTGGAATTGTTGCTAATTAGACCAATCCAGAAGAAGAACGGAGTAGGATAAGCGTGATAGAGCAAGTCGGTAAACGAGGATGTAAATGTGAAACCGAAATAAACAGTTCAGTCTGCACAAGTCGGGCCCATGAAAACTGAGAAACCAACGGAATCGATTAAAAAAATCCCGTAAACAAGAAACGGGTCGGTCAGGAGAAGCAACACAAAGTTTGATGAAATACGCAGAAAGTACACTCGGATAATTTAAAAAACAACTTCGATTCTGTGATACCCTTCAATCGTGATCGAACGAAATAGCTTTGACGAGAGTAGTTCTCGAAAACAGTTCAATTTGGGTTCAAGTAGAACATAAGGTTGACGGGCGCCTACCCGATGAGTCCCAAGAAGGGCGAAACCGGTCGTGGGCTGCCGATGACCTTTCAGTAACCTTGTGAGTAGTTTCCTTTGTGAAAATATACTGCGATATCTCGAATATCGTGCCAACTGAAACATGAGGTGGCCTGTATGGAGCACATTCAGTTGTAGAATATCATAAACGATAGATTCAGTTGAGTCGCTAGGGGAAACCAAATTGATTTGCAAATGAGTGTATTTGTCGAAAACAGTCCAATATGGGTTCAAGTAGAACATAAAGAAACTCGTGGACTGCGCCTATCTGATGAACCCCAAGAAGGGCGAAACCGGTCGTGGGCTGTCGGAGAGTTTTCTTTAAGTAGTAGTTTTCTTTAAGGGAATAGCTTTGTATTTTTCGTTCGGCGATTTATGAAGTTTTCTGAGCGGAACAACTGTGGTGCTGGAATCGGATACGGTGGTTGAGACCGTTGAATCTTATCCGCAGAGCGTTTCAAAACAAACCAAAACGCCAAACCGTGTAAAAACCAACCACTACGTTATCTGGGCGTAACATACTACTTATAACGTAACTGAGGTAACAGAACACGTCAGTGCCGGACTTAATTAAGACCCTGTTACAAAGTTGCAATTCGCGTTGAACAAAGATCGGCACGAAACACTGCGCGGTTTGTCTCATTTTGTGTGTGTGTGAGCTGAGTTCCAGTCCACGCACGCACAACATCCAAGGGTATCACCAAAACTTACGTAATGGTTCCGTATCTCCATTATGATGTAACGCATTGTGATCGCCTGTTTTTCATCCATATCCCGAATGCACTCGCGGTAGTCATCAATGTGAGGAAACTTCGCCACTTTGCCGATGAGTTTTCCTCGTGACGCAAAGTATCTGAAGATGGGAAGGTGCAGTCGCATTAGCAAGCGTGTGGACGCGAGTTCCAAACAGTCAGTAGTACCGCAGGGTAGCTTGTCTTACCTGGTGATCTGGTCCAAGAAGGTGCACGCATCACGCTCGATGCTGGACGCTTCGGACAATACTTCTTCTTGGATGCCCACACCAAAATTGTTGCCGTCCTCTATCCGAGGTATATTGTACTGCACCCATAACCGTACCAGCTGAGCTTCCATCATAAGCTGGGTCAAACACGGTTTGGTTTTCTTCGTTTGGTAGAAAAACACATGGGGGAAAGAAGGGATCAGCTACTCTGTGAAGCAGTTTCAAGCGATCTAAACGGTGAATTGATAATCTTGAGAATTGGTTTAGTCAACGGACGCGTTCTACTATGGTTCATCTGTAGCACCGTTTCGGTGTTTATTGCCCATGCCGCGCGACCGAAGCATGAGGACCAAGAAACTGCCAGGTTGCCCCAGCCTAGATGCGAGCAGTCGAGATGCAAAGGTTGGGTTTCCGGTCAGTGAATTCGCGCCTCAACAATTGAGCGATTTCGAGCTACAGGCTATAAAGAAACAACTCCGTCAGGTCTAGACAGTCAACACGGACAACCATGAGGTTATATGGCTGGATTACTTAAATTATCGACGTTCATTCATACGAGACTGGAAGGAGCAGGGGCTACTTCAAAGCCATTGAGCCTGATGGGATTGGGGGGCGTGCATCTGGGACGACCGTGCATGGTGATGTCAGGTGAACCAATCAGTAAGCGTTCCCCACTACTCGAAGACAGACCCCAGGCGTGACCACTTCAGTACGACGACCGTGGGGGACAACCCTGTGCCCCCCTCCCACCAGGTGCAGATGCCTGAAGCTATCGTATTATTGTTCAAGCCACATCCTGGGTTACCAAACACGACAGGATTGGGCACGGTTAGCATACCCATATTATCGACAGTAGTGAGCAGAAAACGGCTCACACTAGTGAAAACATGCCGCGAAGGTATCAGGTATTGCTAACACCGTTGATTAGCGAAGCGATGAAATCTGACCTACACTGGGGGGGGGGAGAGGAATACAGTTTTCGGGAAAGCCACCTGACTTGTTTTGGTAGATTATAAAACTGGCTATCAGTCAGATGTTGTCGCAACAGGTTGCTCTTACGGAGGCAACACGCATAAAAGACTACTGAAAACAAGAAGCCACACTCAGGTCACGTACAAATACGGCTTTTCAGAGACTTCCATCATAGATATTGTTAAATACCGCAGCCTCTCTCTGGCCAAGATATTTCAGGATGATACTCGTGGTCTTGTTCATAGGGGTTGCTTGTTTGGAAAGGAAGGCAAAATCTCTTTGCTACCTTCATTACAAAAAAGGCGAGCTATGTGCAGAAATACTTGCTAGTATGATCAATAAAAGTGGTTTTTACTCCCACAAAAATCCACGAAAACCACTCGGATCATTCCCAGTGAACAGTGTGCTTGAAAAGACGATTGTACAATCTCTCCGTTTCGAGATGATGAACTGTGTGCAATTCATTGGAACCGCTTAAATTTCACAGTAAACCGTACGGGTTTATGCCTAGCAATCCATCCACGCGGAATTCTATTTGTTCTGCCAACCTAAGAGCCGCCACAACTGCAAATGACCCGGAAAACTATGTGAAAGGTGTAACCCAGCCGAACTTAACTTGGTAACAATAACATTCGGTCAAAACGGACCCAAATATCATCTGCCATAGCACAACCTATCTTGAATACAAGCCATGTTGGTTGACCTCATCGTAATTCCAACTGCGTTCGTTTCAATCAACTAGATGTTGGCCAGTCGCCAGAGGCTAGTCTTGTATGAATCAATAAAACTTTAGAATAGTGTCTCGTTGTCAGGAGCACAGTATCTCACCGGACAAAGGTAGCTTCGAATAAATTACCTCACAATCCGTTCACACTACTATACTATTGAGAGTAGCAAAACACTGAAAACAGAATCCATGGCACCTTGGTTTATCCCGGCTGAGTGATTCGCTACAAACTCCATTTGATGCCTGCTACATTAAGCTGAACGACGTATGAGGAGTTAGTATTCAAGCCTGCAAAGGCTGGTTTGTGAAAAACGCGGCTAGAATCCAACAT
>NW_008751701.1:563574-568041 GCF_000715545.1 Opisthorchis viverrini | reverse complement strand
TATCGACAGTAGTGAGCAGAAAACGGCTCACACTAGTGAAAACATGCCGCGAAGGTATCAGGTATTGCTAACACCGTTGATTAGCGAAGCGATGAAATCCGACCTACACTTTCGCGGGGGGGGGGAGGGGAGAGGAATAAAGTTTTCGGGAAAGCCACCTGACTTGTTTTGGCAGATTATAAAACTGGCTATCAGTCAGATGTTGTCGCAACAGGTTGCTCTTACGGAGGCAACACGCATAAAAGACTACTGAAAACAAGAAGCCACACTCAGGTCACGTACAAATACGGCTTTTCAGAGACTTCCATCATAGATATTGTTAAATACCGCAGCCTCTCTCTGGCCAAGATATTTCAGGATGATACTCGTGGTCTTGTTCATAGGGGTTGCTTGTTTGGAAAGGAAGGCAAAATCTCTTTGCTACCTTCATTACAAAAAAGGCGAGCTATGTGCAGAAATACTTGCTAGTATGATCAATAAAAGTGGTTTTTACTCCCACAAAAATCCACGAAAACCACTCGGATCATTCCCAGTGAACAGTGTGCTTGAAAAGACGATTGTACAATCTCTCCGTTTCGAGATGATGAACTGTGTGCAATTCATTGGAACCGCTTAAATTTCACAGTAAACCGTACGGGTTTATGCCTAGCAATCCATCCACGCGGAATTCTATTTGTTCTGCCAACCTAAGAGCCGCCACAACTGCAAATGACCCGGAAAACTATGTGAAAGGTGTAACCCAGCCGAACTTAACTTGGTAACAATAACATTCGGTCAAAACGGACCCAAATATCATCTGCCATAGCACAACCTATCCTGAATACAAGCCATGTTGGTTGACCTCATCGTAATTCCAAGTGCGTTCGTTTCAATCAACTAGATGTTGGCCAGTCGCCAGAGGCTAGTCTTGTATGAATCAATAAAACTTTAGAATAGTGTCTCGTTGTCAGGAGCACAGTATCTCACCGGACAAAGGTAGCTTCGAATAAATTACCTCACAATCCGTTCACACTACTATACTATTGAGAGTAGCAAAACACTGAAAAGAGAATCCATGGCACCTTGGTTTATCCCGGCTGAGTGATTCGCTACAAACTCCATCCGATGCCTGCTACATTAAGCTGAACGACGTATGAGGAGTTAGTATTCAAGCGTGCAAAGGCTGGTTTGTGAAAAACGCGGCTAGAATCCAACATCTTGGTCGGTACTGTAGACCCGCAGTCAGGCTTTGCAAGCGTTCAGCTGTAGCACCCTTCCGGTGCCTAGCAGCCATGCCACCCGAAGGAAGCACGAGGGCTGGGATACTGCCAGGTCGCCCAAGCCTAGACAGGCTTTGCAAGAGGTGGCCATTAGCTTGTACACAAAGGAGCTGCGATGGATATGCGTACTGTCATGCAAGGAGGCATTGGCCAGAAGGCCAGGATTCGAGGAAATCTGTCTTCCGTACAAATTAGTCTAACTCAGCTATGGAATACATATCCAAAGCATGGACCATCGCCATCCGGTACACCTGCGAAACCGGCGCGAAGCCGAAATACAGCACGGTGCGTTTATAGGCAAAGCAGGAGGTAACTGCAGGGTGATTACCACGTAGTCACAATGAAAGTTTTCTGTAAGAAATCAGGCGGGCAATGTTCTGAACCGGTTCTCAGCAGACTGTGAACGATTAACAAAGGACACAACACACCCTAAGAGATCATGGTTCGTGGTAGGCGCTGTTAAACTACGCACAGCCTAGTAAACTGTTATGCGCAACGTAAAAGTCCATGAACTACGCAGCCATCCGAACACCATGATATGTAGAAACCACTATGTGATACCAACGTATCCACCGGTTCGCTCCACGTGAAGCAATTCAACAGGGCGGAAGAAGATCCGAGGCGGTGTTAGGTCTTTGACAACCGCTACCGCAGAATCAGACCTCACAGCGGTTGCCTCACCACCAAGGTAACCTCGTCACGTTTTACGCGTGCCCGTCATACAAGTGCACAAAGGGCGACATGGCATAAACTAAAAAAACGGAAAAATAAGGCACGGATGACCTTGGTACTACTCGTTCATCAGTGTCAGGTATGTGGGCCTCCTCGGTTTGCTTGGATGGAGACATTACAACACACGACCGTCAGAAACTCTTAGTAACTTTCTTGCTGTCGTTTACTATCAAGACTGTCTGACAGAGTTTAGAGGTGAAGCTAGTTCGAGACACTCACAATCAGGAACCAGGTCTTTTCCGGAAATCACAGCCGCACGGCCAGAAAGTATGGGTCTACCACAGCGATAATAGTATCTCTACAACAGAACACGGTAAACACAATTGCCCAGTAGTAAAACGACGAAAGGCACGTCCACAATTCACTGTGCCTGGGGAACCATGAGTGGTCAAATCTACGTTGACAGAACCGATAAGAGACAGATGCGTATTCATTAGTATTCACTGTGGCACAATGATGATACGTAATAATGGTTCAGCTGTTACACTTTTTTGGTGCCTAGCATGAAATAGCTCAGTGGGTAAGACACCAGACTGGATCGGAAGGGCTGTGGTTCGAACCCAAACATTAGCATCTCAACTGCTCCTGTCTATGCTTGGGCAACCCGTCAGTATCCTAGCCCATGTGCCTCCTTTCGTTAGCATGGCAGTTAGGCACTTAAAGGGTGCTACAGCTAAAGGATGTGACTTTTTGGATGCCTAGTTTCCATGCCATTCTGGAGGGGTACAGTTCACAGTCATTAACGTTTGAGTGTATGACGCCTCCTCTGTTTCACACACACTAAATGCACTAGCCAAGTTCACGCTGCTGAACAATGCATGATTATGGAACTGACAGAGTCAACGAGAATAAAAAACCACTCCAGCTAGCCTACTTCAATCATGGCCTTGATTTGCCGATTGTACGAAACGGAGCCATACGAAACAGGAACGGTGCGGGACAAACGATTCTCCGCTTCACTCGGTTTGTCCACCGTCATCGATTCGGCGTTGGGTTGTGGGGCTTGTGGTTCAGCTACACAGTTCACATCACCAACGGAATAGGGACCCTTTGTTCGTACCGGAAGGCATGGCGGGTAGGGAATATTTATTTCTGAATAAACTTGTTTTGGATCTGCAAGAACGTATAGAACGTAAAGTAATGAAAGGTTGACTTCCACGTGCTGCAACACACAAATGAGTTAAGTTGTACTGGCGGTCAGAAGGCCGGTAAGTGTTTTGTTGAACGGATAGTGTTCAAGTAGCACAGGGTGAGACTTTTTGGTCAACTAATTCGGTGACCTTGTAAAAATGATCCCAAAGGGGACCGGAGATTAGTCATTTCCTTTTGGAAGAAGAAAAATAGTTTGAGCGAAATTGGAAGCCAAAAAGGAGCAAAGGTTGAGGTCATTGGGTGCGTGAATGTTGAAAAATTTGGTTATAAGCACCAAAAGAACATCAACCTTGCCAAGCTGTGAGAAGAGGTAAGTTTACGGGCCACATAAAACGCACGCCCGATGATGTTTTTTCGGACCTGTTGACTAGAGCTCCTCAGAACTGTAAAGCACTATCCGAATAACGCTCAGATTGTGTGCAAAGGTAAACCATCTATATCACCAAATTATACACAAGATAGAAGTGCCTTTAAGAAACGTGCTTTGGTTGCACCAAGTAACAAAAGCTCCAGAAAGACCGCAAACGTGCCAGCACTGTAAGGCAATGAGTGTTATCGGGTTATTTATCACAAGACCAATTGCCAGAATAGAAGACAGAGGAAGAATTGGTGTCCGAAACCAGTAGCATTATTATGGAAATGGAAGTATGCGGATGCGTGGTGCATTCAGCATTACTGTCGCAGCCCTTCTAATTTTGTCATGTACTGCATGGCAACGACCCGAAGGTGGCCAGATCATGCAGGGCTTATTTTGAAGTCAGATAGTTTAGCAACCATCAGTGTTTTATGTACGAACCAAAGGATGCGATAAAATAAGGAGCGGAGAATTGGAAACCAAGACAGCCACAAAATGAATGGCATTCTAGCATCATACCTACTGCATACCAACCTTTGATCTAGCAGAACAGAGATCCACTTGCCTCCAACACACTTTCCGGATGCGGAGCGCATACCATGCACCAGAATTATCGAGGTTATTTAAAAGTTGGTATTTCTAAGTGTGATCCAGGATCCGGCGTAATCACTGTCCGTGGGCAAAAACCCCGGAGGTAATCCGATATCCGAGGTGTTGAAGGCTGGTAAAGAAGTCTCACACGGAACTAAAGCGCCAGTGCTCTGGTGTTGTTTTCAATGATGACTATGAAAGAAAACCTTTGAAGTCAACTGGGCAATTAAATAAGAAGGGTGACAGAGGACACCGCTGTCTGACACCATTGGATGTGGTGAACTCATGAGAGTTTGTCACAGATACGTAAGCGTCTCCGCCGTCCAGCTGTAGCACCCTTTCGGTGCCTAACTGCCATGCCACCCGAAGGTTGCACGA
>NW_008751701.1:559102-560714 GCF_000715545.1 Opisthorchis viverrini | reverse complement strand
TGCAGCTGGTGCCCCACAGTTAACACGACGTGGTCGCTTGTACTGGCCAGAAACAGATGATGTGCAACGCTCTCCATTATCTGGGCGGTGAGCATCATTCCCGCACCGGTTTCTAAGGTGGGACTTGGTCTGTCAACCGGAGCATCTGCACCATCTGCCAGAATGGTGATACGTTTAGTTCCCGCTGACCGAAGCAACTGTGGCAAATTCGATAGAAGGACGTTCTCAGTCTCAGAGATACTATTTGACGAAGAGTATGCTGACATAACAAAAAACACCGCTTAGCACAGTGATGGATTAAACTTGATTGAGCCAGTCAACCGGACAACGCAGAGAAAACTGTTCACCGGAATCGATTCTAGTGAAGCACAATTAGTTCTGGGACTAATTAAAACCCTCACACCGTAGATACCATAAGCCATTGTATCACGATTACCAGACGCCCGAGTAGTAAAGTGCAAACAATCTGGGTTCACCCCGAGCGATATAAGATGACCAAACGGGTCTTGTATGCGTATTTCGGAGACACAACATACGTAAATAGAGTGGGAAAGTGAGGTTTCAGTAAGAGATGCCTGTTGCCCAATTTGACATGGAGTACGGACACTAAAGGCTGCAACGTGGAATAGATCTTTTGAGGTTAGTAGGTGAATATTTTGGTTCATTCTTCTGTGCGATGGTTGAGATACGGAACAGTGGCTAGGCGATTGGCAGATGATTAGATCGCACTGCACTGTACAATTGATTGGGAGGGAATGAAGGTCGGTGGGAGAAAAGCTGCAAGAGCAAACGATACTTCCTGGTTGCCCAGGCAAAATTAGGGAGTTTAGTTGAGGTGCCCAACCTTGAACCTTTGACTCAAAAGTTTGACCCACGAGCGGTGGAGGGACGTCGGGGTTTTGTTCAGGGACCCTGCCCTAGCCTCTGACTCAAAAGTCTGGACCGCGGGACAGCGGTTGTTAGGGGTATCTTGGGGGACCCTTCCCGGAGTTGGCGACTCCGTAGTATGACTTACTTGGCTGTAGGGGTCCAGACTGGCCCGAGAGCGCAGAGAGTAGGGCAGTTGCGCGCAACAGGTGCCTTTTGAGCAGCACCTGGCAGGGTCGTTGGTTTTAAACGTATTTCGACCGTATTCGCGTAGTATGACTTGGCTGTAGGGGTCCAGACTGGCCCGAGAGCGCAGAGAGTAGGGCAGTTGCGCGCAACAGGTGCCTTTTGAGCAGCACGCACCTGGGTCGTTGGTTTTAAACGTATTTCGACCGTATTCGACTAAAACGCCGGCGGTCACGGTCAACCGTTGGGCGACCGGAGTGGGTGGTTTTTGGGGCCAAGGTTTAGCCAACATGTTTTTCACCGTTGACCTATCAAACACGCGGCGTGCATATGGTAAGACTTTCAAGCTCAGAGCCCACATCTTATTAGGCAAAAATTTTATTATTCCCAGTAGATAGTGCGTGTAATAACCTTTTGCCGACGGCTGTTCATGATGCATCTAGTATCCAGTTCAATTCACTTCCAGACGCCTTTTATTTGCGTCGTCGCACGGGCAATATTACTGCCCCGGGCTGAGGAGCTGAAGCGCAGTGCTATGCTTTTTTAGCTTGCGCCTTTC
>NW_008751701.1:551185-556985 GCF_000715545.1 Opisthorchis viverrini | reverse complement strand
ACACGACGTGGTCGCTTGTACTGGCCAGAAACAGATGATGTGCAACGCTCTCCATTATCTGGGCGGTGAGCATCATTCCCGCACCGGTTTCTAAGGTGGGACTTGGTCTGTCAACCGGAGCATCTGCACCATCTGCCAGAATGGTGATACGTTTAGTTCCCGCTGACCGAAGCAACTGTGGCAAATTCGATAGAAGGACGTTCTCAGTCTCAGAGATACTATTTGACGAAGAGTATGCTGACATAACAAAAAACACCGCTTAGCACAGTGATGGATTAAACTTGAATGAGCCAGTCAACCGGACAACGCAGAGAAAACTGTTCACCGGAATCGATTCTAGTGAAGCACAATTAGTTCTGGGACTAATTAAAACCCTCACACCGTAGATACCATAAGCCATTGTATCACGATTACCAGACGCCCGAGTAGTAAAGTGCAAACACTCTGGGTTCACCCCGAGCGATATAAGATGACCAAACGGGTCTTGTATGCGTATTTCGGAGACACAACATACGTAAATAGAGTGGGAAAGTGAGGTTTCAGTAAGAGATGCCTGTTGCCCAATTTGACGTGGAGTACGGACACTAAAGGCTGCAACGTGGAATAGATCTTTTGAGGTTAGTAGGTGAATATTTTGGTTCATTCTTCTGTGCGATGGTTGAGATACGGAACAGTGGCTAGGCGATTGGCAGATGATTAGATCGCACTGCACTGTACAATTGATTGGGAGGGAATGAAGGTCGGTGGGAGAAAAGCTGCAAGAGCAAACGATACTTCCTGGTTGCCCAGGCAAAATTAGGGAGTTTAGTTGAGGTGCCCAACCTTGAACCTTTGACTCAAAAGTTTGACCCACGAGCGGTGGAGGGACGTCGGGGTTTTGTTCAGGGACCCTGCCCCAGCCTCTGACTCAAAAGTCTGGACCGCGGGACAGCGGTTGTTAGGGGTATCTTGGGGGACCCTTCCCGGAGTTGGCGACTCCGTAGTATGACTTACTTGGCTGTAGGGGTCCAGACTGGCCCGAGAGCGCAGAGAGTAGGGCAGTTGCGCGCAACAGGTGCCTTTTGAGCAGCACCTGGCAGGGTCGTTGGTTTTAAACGTATTTCGACCGTATTCGACTAAAACGCCGGCGGTCACGGTCAACCGTTGGGCGACCGGAGTGGGTGGTTTTTGGGGCCAAGGTTTAGCCAACATGTTTTTCACCGTTGACCTATCAAACACGCGGCGTGCATATGGTAAGACTTTCAAGCTCAGAGCCCACATCTTATTAGGCAAAAATTTTATTATTCCCAGTAGATAGTGCGTGTAATAACCTTTCTCCGACGGCTGTTCATGATGCATCTAGTATCCAGTTCAATTCACTTCCAGACGCCTTTTATTTGCGTCGTCGCACGGGCAATATTACTGCCCCGGGCTGAGGAGTTGAAGCGCAGTGCTATGCTTTTTTAGCTTGCGCCTTTCAGGTGAACAGAAGCCGCTGAACGATAAGAGCAAACCCAATCTGGAAAGCTTGGGCGAATCCCTTGATCCTGTATATCAATCCGTGAAAACATGAATCACCTGGATCCCAAGATGCCGTGACAGGCCAAATGCGGAACTCCGCACTAACAAAGATTAGGCGAAATCCTGGAATAAATCCGCTCTGTATGTTGCAATTATTTGACTGTTAAGCGGAACCCTGTGCTGAAACCGCCTAGTCATTCTCAAGTAAGAGTTGCAACGGCCAATAATCATGTTGCACATGGTTGGGCGGCTTGTCGGTCTAGCTTGAGGGAGAACTCTGATTGGTCGAAAATGGGGATTTAACAGCCGTTCGTGTTTCAGTGACCGCTGAGTACCGGTTGCTAGTGTCGCATCCAGAAAACGTCCCACTCTCTAAAATGCTTCCGTTTAATACAACTCAAATACGACACGCCGTATTTCGGTCTTCCCCGCTTTTGGTGCTTAGTACAGTATCTGTACCCAAACGCTAGCATAGGGCGACTAGGCTCAGTAATTAGCAGAGTCACATTCATGATTTCAGTGTTTCACCGGGTGATACACTTGCAACCTCAAACACAGAGTTCATAATTGGCCTACATTATTTCCTCACTCTTGTTTCCTGGCTCTTGCGATACGAACCCAAGTTAAATGCCTATTTTTCCTAATTCAGTGACGGGTGTCAAGTCCAATTATTGCTGGGAAAACCCAGCACACCCGAGCCTGAACAGAACACGAACTTAGCAAATATACACTCATTTGCAAATTAATTTGGTTTTTCCAGAGACCCAACTGGAACCCAGCTGACTCTGTCTCTCGTTTGTGATGTTCTGCGGCAAACACACAGACACAAAAACACAAACTTCGCTGATCCCAAGCGTCCTCCGAAATATCTTCAGTGAAGTGGCTGTTACACTATCTCAGCTTTTCGGCCGCGAAGCACTACGTGGAAGACACCTGACAACTGTTTATCGTGTCACGTTATTGTTTACCCATTATCTTCCAAGTCACCAACCATAGCGTTCATTTGATAATCAGTTAAGGTAATAAGGCCCTTGACAAAATCTTCCACAGTGAAAGTTTCGAACACCTTTATGCACACGCTTCGTTGAATACCAGGCTACTTAGTTAACCCAGCCGTCTGTATGACGCTGAATGATAGTCTTCAGGGGGGACACTTACTCCCAAAAACTATCCCTGTATTCTTTGTCTTTCCTAAGTTTCCAGGATCCACATGAGACGCTGCAACGAAATGGCGTAAAGGGCACATAAACTTGGCAGTAAGGCTGACGGTAATCCATATATCTTGGGGTGT
Organism: Opisthorchis viverrini; assembly: GCF_000715545.1. NCBI lineage: Eukaryota > Metazoa > Platyhelminthes > Trematoda > Opisthorchiida > Opisthorchiidae > Opisthorchis > Opisthorchis viverrini. The sequence goes on along the minus strand of NW_008751701.1, from coordinate 554,194 downwards.
GACTTTGATTGTTTGGCCAAGTGATCGGGAGTTAGGCAAACATCAGTAACCGTCGACCAAAGTCAGCCCACATTTAATCGCATTTCAGATGAGGATTTTAGTAGGGATATGTAACTCTGAAATTCACATTGAGAAAATGACTAGACACACGTCAAACTGCCGTCCATATGGACCGCAAGTCGGTTTCATTTATCATTGGGACAGTCTGGCAAGGATCTAACTATTTAAATCCCGCATTTTCCATACCTAGGTGGAGCGAAACTTTACTCCCTGGTACAGATAATCTCAACACCCATATAAACAGGAATGGCTTGCGACGCTATCTCAACAACATGCTTGCCCGGGACGAAATTCACACCCTCCATCAACAATAGGAACTGCATAGCGGTCGTCGTAATCGTTAGGTCCAGGTGGCAGCCGCAATAGGCCACGCTAAAATATCAGTAGCTTGTCGTAAAAACCAAGGTTGGATCTCCAGGGGCTGTTTTATCTCATAAAACACAGAAACAGTTGCAACTATCAGGGAACATGAGCACAGCATCTTAGTTTAACACACGGCGGCAATGATCAGCTGCAACTCGGCCGTTTTCATCTGCTCAACGGTTTTAACTCACGACCTCAACGAGAACACTGATTGTGGGGATGAAGCCTCCAACTCAGGAAAAGCGTTATGACCCTTATCAACATCTAACAGGACCATCGCAAGCGTATTTGAAAACTCTGGCAGAAAAGGCTGATTGGCTGCGAATAAGATTTACTGTAACATAATAAATGCCATGTACATTCTGGACTGCACCGGCAAGAAGTTCAGTTGCTGCGACGGCAATGATTTACATCGTACCACAGGAAAATGCTGCACAGGGTTCGCAAATGAGAGCTCACTGAGAACTCACCGATACTCACAAAATAAAACAGTCACCAACGTCAGTCAGTCCATTTGTCTTTTTGCCATGGAGTTCGTTCTCGATATTCTTTGTGAGCTGCGCTTAGTCGAAAGCTTGTTGGTGTGGGGCCCATGACGTTTACGTTGGCGAATGGATTGGCGTACTTTGTAGCCACTCTCGGCATCCGCATATCCTAAGGAGTTNACTCTCGGCATTCGCATATCACAAGGAGTTGAAGGGTACTGGTGCCGTAATTTGGTTAGTTGGGTAATCTTATTAGGAATTCTTCGCACATACGGGTGCTGCTACTCGTGATTTGTGATTGATGATTATATTCAAGCGTTGAAGGTAAAGATGAGTCAGTTAGTCATTGTAGGTCGAATAACATAGTCAAGTTTGACCAAAAGAAGTGAGCCTGATATCGACATTTGAATAAAATGTCGTCGTGAACCTCTTAAGCGAGCATAAGTGGAATAGCCCTGACGCTCTTTTGGTTTCTATGAAAAGGTGATTTATGAGGCGATAAAAAGACACACAAACAAACACAGTCTTGCAAGGAATGGCTAAATGCTGAATGATCTATTCCGTATTTGATCCTCTAAGCTCTATGTCTGAACATTCAGACAGCAAGAATTTAGTCAGCTTTCGTTCACTTTTTCCACTTGTGTCACTCACAACTGTTTCGTTTAACTCAACATAGCCCGCGAAGCTTGGAGGACAAATAACATACTGTTGTCTACCGAATATGGTGGTGCAACTCCTACATTGTTACTTGGCTTCATGTTCCACCCTTTGTGGTAGTTCAAGGTTCGCAGCTGTTTGAGAAAACTTTTTTATGGAGAAAAGAGGAGAATATTACATATGTATCCACATGGTCAACATATAAATTTCCGGAAGGTCGTGCTGTGATCGTTGTAAGGACGCAAGAAGCTCCGATCTATTATACTAAACCCCCATTGTCTGACATTCTGATCCCTCAGAGCATGATTTCATCTAGTTCGTACCTTCGCACGGTTGATTTATGTTGGTTTGTTTAGAGCGTTTAGTCTCCGGATACTAAAACAGTATGTTTGTACATCGTTTTCAGAACATTATTCGCGTTTCACTGATTGCTCACCTCAAAATCATTATCAGCATTGGTTCAATAATACAAGCGTTTAAATGCGTACAACTATGAGTGTTTAACGTTTTGCTAATATGTAAAGAATCTAGATCTGTGGGATATCCCTTCTTCCTTAAGCAAAACGGCGAGAATGAGGTGCCCACACATATGGTCCACACCTATTAGGACCCTGAGCGACAAATCGGACTAATACGCCAATAACAGATTCGGTCATGCATCAAATAGTGACCTCATAAACTCAGAGCCTAATGACAGGAGACATGTGGCCAGGCAGTCCAGTAGAAAATGACAGCTTATGTGTCATCGAGATTATCCGCCTGTCTTTTCCTGAGAGGCTTGTGCGCTGTACGCTCCGGGAATGAACGCGCGAATATCTCACAGCGTTTAGTTTGAGGGTAATCACCTTTGATATACGTTGCTTTATGGTGGCTTGTCTTCTCTTAACAGTGTTTCTTGATGTGAAACAATTCATTTTCGGATACACGGTGGTTGCGAATACGTTTATAAGCCGTATTCTCTGCCTGGAAGTTAAGCAGCAGGATTAAACGCCACTGGAGGCAAACTAAGCATAATCTCGTGGCGGATCTAGAAGTCAAAATGTATAATGAAACTGAACGTTGCGCACTGTTCTTTTAAAAGTGTTCCTTTGAGCTTATTCGTCAGAATATGTCCAACTTAGGATCAAAAAAGGTTGACCGAATATTTGGGACTGAACCTACCTGATGATCCCCAAAAATGACGAAAAGTTTGCCAGCCGTCAAAGAGTTTTCAGCATAGCTAGGCGTGATGCATTACATCTATATAAAGTTTCAGGTATATTTTATGTAGCGAACTATTACATACACATTATGTTATGCTAGTAGCATGTGCAATTACCGTAGTGCTGTGTTCCGCATTCCTAGTTTCCCAATAATTCACTGAATGGTTTCGTGCGAAAGGACGTTGGAAATAATTGAAAAGCAAAATAATTGCAAAACAAATGAAAACCACAAATAGCACAAT
>NW_008751701.1:545239-551126 GCF_000715545.1 Opisthorchis viverrini | reverse complement strand
CGTCAAAGCAAAACCTGCCGAACGTTGAAAATTAGGTAAAGGCAGAAACACAGGGAGCGCATTGTACTTCAAAAGTTTACATCATAATTCCCAAGCAACACGAGTTAGGGCAGAACACCTAGTCACATGGAAACCCCAAATAAAAAATCGGTGAGATAAGAGCCCTTATATCATCGACTAAGGAGAGAATCTAGGGTACCTTCGTAAAAGCGGAAGGTCTAAAATTCTTCCTTCTGACATGTGGAAAAGATTGAATCCGACATAGATTTTTGATTTCATATTCATCGTCGAGCGAAACTGGTTCACGGAATACTTAATGGAGTGAACGCACAATATGGCTGTACCAGTCCTGTAAATAAATAAGATCATATTTTCTCGATGGTGGTTCTATAATTTCAAGTGCATGCATGGTAAGGTGGCAGTGCATATGGCTGTGGTAATGAAAAACCATTGTTATTCGTTGCATCTGTCTATCACGCACAGTCGAGGTCACCATCATCAGCGCTCATTGGCACGGGCCTATTAGCTACAAGAGGCGGCTAAGGTGATCGACGACAATGTAGGGCAGTGGTTGGCCTCATTTTAAGAAAACCTCTTTGAGCTTTATGACGTACTCGAGTCCAGTGACGTCATGCTTTACAATTGCAAAGGGCTCTTTACAGGATGGTGCTAATTTGCATGCAGATAATGTGTTGCCCTCTGACGAGTCACACGTGCCTGCGAAAGAGAATCATTCGCGTAGATGCATATTTGCATCGCCACGGCGCGATGTATCAATTATCTATGACCATTCTACTGCACACATTGCGAACTTCCAATATTTATTGCGTCTGGCAGGTAAAGCAGATCCACCTGGGCGGAATTTACACAGAAAAACCGCTTTTTTGTCTTATTTGCACAAAATCGTGGACCCTTAAAAGAATCCACAACTTATCTTCGTGATTTCCTTCAAAGTTGGAACAATTACACCCTACGCATCGAAACGATATCTAATCGATTAGGGGCCATTTCAAGTTAAAAGACGAGGGCTGGGAGTCAATAAACGGTCACACTATTATTCACAGTACAGCTATCTGCTGCGTGCAAGTGAAACGACGTTCGCTGCAACGGCCGCTGCCATATTCAATTAAAGGCACGGGGCACAATGTTGAAGCCTGAAAGTACGTCATCTATTTCTGTGGGCAAGACGCAAACATCCCGTTAACAAACAAGGGGACCGGCGCTTGACGCGGCGTCTGTAAGCGGATTAAAACGTCTGCAGTGTAACACCACACATCCTTTACCGTGCTGCGTGCATCATCGGATCACTTTATTTATATAAATACTCCTATATGAGGTGTATGCTGCAAAACGGGGCCGTTGAACGAGTATTTGTGCCGGAATTATTAGGACAAGACTATTTAAGGGTCAATGTACCGGCAGAGGCAAATCCTCGCCCGACACCCGACTTCAACATTGCGGGCTCTGTTGAAAAACTCCGCGGATGGTTCGCATGCCCGGAGGCCTGTTGCAACGCTGCAAAACTGTTACATATATGTACAGGATGCATTGCTTTTGAAGGAACGCTCACAAAAACGAAAAAGCCGCTTTATTGTTCCAAAAGTATTCCGTGGAAACTTTTCAAAATGCCCGGAAGGAGGAATATGGTGGAAAAGCCAAATCCTTGCGAAACAATTCCTCAACACAGATGTAGTGATGTTAAGATTTGGACGCCAGTAAACAAAGCCGGCGCGCGGGGAGACCCGTGAGTACTTTTAAAAGGTCAGGCAAAACGGCTGCTGATTGTGAATTTGTTATTGTTTCAAAAGGATGTCTTAAAACGTTACAATTAGGCGGTAAACAGTCCTTATATTTCGCGGAACCTTTAAACATACTTCTAGCTGATTTCTGTCGGTTCGCTCCTTTTCGTTTTTCTCAGCTTGTCGATCTAATCCACCAGAGGGTTAAGTAGTTCCACAATTACCTTTTCAATATTTCTTTGGGACAGGGTACAAACTGGGAACCAATGCGTAAGAAGATCGCTCGCTGCCACAATTAATTACCCGGGTACCACAAACTTCAAAAATATTACTGACGAACTGCAAGCGGTGGAAAGACCCGCTTGTTATAAGCGTTTATCGGCGATGATCCCTCCGCAACGATCTCCAAAGTATTTGCGCGCCGGCTAATAAATAACTCATTCGGTCGTTACGTTTCTCCGTGTGTGCTCAAAAAGCATCATTGTCAGCGTTACTCCCGCTAAAATTTTTACAATTTACAGTCCTCCATATTTCTAGCGCACATTCAAGTTTTCAGTTCCACCGCAAGGGTCCAGTATGTCTGGGTCTTGCCTAGGACATATTTATCCAGCAATTCGTTACTGTCCGGTTTTCATCTCTCGCGGCATGTATGCGGTCGTTAAATGGACAGCTGATGAAGGAACACGTAGCATTTGTGAGCGCAGCGGGCCAAAACCATTAAGGCTGTATTACTTCACGAGTGAGCGTATTACAATCGCATTACAATCGTATTACAATCCGGAAACCTAGCAAATTTTGGAGAATCGGAAGATCTTTGACGTTGAGCGCGCTTTCTAATGACAAATGCTACACCAGAACACCGTTTCATCCGCTCGGGAGCTTTGTAAGGGTGTTCTAGCACTCTGGAAGTGTCAGGCATTAGCACGGGGTGCTTCGCATCATTATGGCAGATGAGCGATCCTAGGGGCGAAGGCTAGCTTCTAAGCGTGGTCTGCGGAATGAATGCCTATGCACCTTCCACTGTTTCCGCTGTAGTAGCTACCATGTAGTAGTAGCACCATCATTTTGGAACAAACATGGTGAAGTAAACCCACATTTGTTGATTTACAGTTCTTGCTGCAAGACACTAGTCACTCTCGGATCTTTAACACCGGTATATGTAAATTCACGTTATCTTTCCACCAGGATGTTTGGCTTCCTGTTAGTCATTTGTTTCTTGGGCTCAGGCATCATTCCATTACAGGAAGAATGAAACATTATTCATAGATATATTCCGAAACCAACTCCCCATTACCAACGGCGGTCGTCTGACTGTAGCATCCCACCTGAAAGTCACTCCTTCTGCTTGCTCCCAAGTCACCGGCAAAACATTTCATTGGCCTGCGTGAACAACTTGGCTAAGCAGTGGATAAACCCCAACGGTCAGGACCCGCAAAAGCCATACAACTGTAGATTGTTAGGGGGCAAACCCACCTGCAACAGTGCTCAAAATCTGCGACGGCGGCCTTTCACCGCTGGCGAGATAGAGGGCCTCAGCCAAATCGGTAGGCTCAAGACCCAGAATCTGATTGTATCAAACGTTGTGACTTGCCGACCAATCTTGCTGATCTTGCCGAGTGCTGGTGTCTCAAGAATCACGTATCAGATCATCTCTACCGTTGCGGCGATGATCCTTTCCAGCTGTGTGGTGATGACTTTCAGGATCGTACCAGGAAAGGGTTCGTATACGACTCACCGTTGTTGCATTCTAGGTGACTTCTATCGGTTTGCTCCTTTTTGAAGTGCCGGTTTATGGTGCAAGTTGTACTATGATTTTACACTTCGGCACGATCAGAAATCACAGCCCGGTTTTGTGCAGAACACCTAACAACAGAAATTATGCGCCCCCGCGATGGTCCGCAGAATAGCTTGTAGCAATACTGAGTCGTATGTGAGTCTTTTTGCTGGCATTAGGTACCGAACTGGGTCAGCTGGGCAGCTTTTATCGAACGAATGCACCGTCATCCTAATTTTGTCCCTGTTTAAGAGGATACCCTGAGAAGTATTATTATTATGCTAAATATCAATTGGTGCAGAGTAAACTTGGTCTCGTAAAACTTACTAAATATTTGATAGTTTCATTCAACCTACTGCCTCTGACGCAGTTGGTTTCGCAAAGACTCTACCTCCTTCCTTGGAACAGTAATTTCAAAACACCGGTCACCTCATTGCTTAAACTTGCACAAAATCTGCATGCACATTACTTTTTAATATGAATTCCTTTTATCTGCATGCTTTGGAACGCCGCCTCCTAGATGCACACCCAAAATTTCTCTGAAACCGTGATTCGAAGAAGGAAAACTATAACATAATGTTTTAGCAGTTGATGGTACTTATTCGGGCACTTGAGATCTCCACAAACAGCCAAAGTTCAAGAAGTTTTTCAACAAACTAGGGGTCAACTCTGCGCGCGAAATTTGTATTTTAATGGTTGCCGGTGGCTTGGAGCATTGTCGCAATAAAAATGGTGATAAACTTTGTGGAAAGCTGGTTGTTCGCGTGTTGTCTTACGCAGTGAATTTGAAAATAATCTCAAAACGACTTATACAATAATCACGCCGATTATGTCCGCGCATACTCAAATTGAAGCGGGCATTCGCGATCTGGATATGGAAAATTCTTGTATGGTTGCGACAAGCGTCCTGCCGAACCGAGAAATTTGCCACGGCTAGTAAGTATTTTTTGTTTTTTTTATGATGGTCAGCATACCTTTTATCCGGCTCAAGGCAAGGTTTGGTGTTCACCAAAATACCGAGCCACCAATAGTGCTGTTCGTTGAACTAATAGGTTCGTAAGCTGATCAAGCAGACGGTGCGGTCAGACGGTCACTGCTTCTAAGTCCTTGCGCAGATTAAACGGACCGAAACGATCTCGTAGGAAACACGCTCGTCTGGGAAATATTAGCCATAAAGTGAATTACGGGCAAGCCGTCATACCGGGTATGGTAGTCGCGGTACCGACATCGCGACGCCGTGCTTGGGTCCATGGACAGCTCCGTACATGAGCATCTTGGATGAGCCGTTTAAAGTTGTCATTGCATTTAAGATATCAATGAAGGGGTCACAGTGGTTCATTGCTGCCACTGGGGACATAAAAGTGGGAGTGTCCAAAAGGTTTGCTAGAAAGCACATTTATGTAAGTTAGAATGCCTCCCAAAATAACAGACGGTCAAAAGTTGTCACAGCTCCTAGCTACTTCAGTGGGGCTCCACTGGCTAATTTCAAAAACACCGATCGATATTTACATGTAGATGATAGGCATGTGGTCGATGCGAAGTGATGAGGACGTGTGTGAGTATTAGGGACGCGCGTTGCCTAGATTGTGCCCAAATAAGTTAGCATGGAACTTGCTAAGACACGAGATCAGGGATATATGTCGGTGTTTGCCTGTTCTTAAGATGAGCTGGCCTCAGAATGAAGCTGTTACAGCTCAAAGAAGAGCGTGGAGTTTTGCAACATCAGTTGCTCATGAGGCGTCATATCACGTGTATTTGGTGAGTCTCCGTTAGCGTCTTTTGCTCTTCTATCAACGATGATGATGATCATGTCCTCGTGTGAGTATTAGGGACGCGCGTTGCCTAGATTGTGCCCAAATAAGTTAGCATGGAACTTGCTAAGACACGAGATCAGGAATATATGTCGGTGTTTGCCTGTTCTTAAGATGAGCTGGCCTCAGAATGAAGCTGTTACAGCTCAAAGAAGAGCGTGGAGTTTTGCAACATCAGTTGCCCATGAGGCGTCAATATCACGTGATTTGGTGAGTCTCCGTTAGCGTCTTTTGCTCTTCTATCAACGATGATGACGATCATGTCCTCTATGGTGCATTTTGTTCCCACAGTGTCACGTCATCGTGATGATTTTTATTCCAATAGGTGGGTTACGTTCCGTCCGGCATGATCATAAGATTATAGTTAGATTAAAAAGCGAGTTTGTTTGTTGTTGGAAGGGCAGATTTGCGAGTGTGCTATCAAACCGCGTGTATCGGTCGAGTGACGCGTAATACCAGAACCTCCGGGTAGGCAAAACAAAGTCGGAGCTGGGTTCCTATACGATACTATTAGGGTGAGAGAAATTCATAAATTATACAAACCTCGACGGTGGATACGCGTC
>NW_008751701.1:536836-545191 GCF_000715545.1 Opisthorchis viverrini | reverse complement strand
ACGTGCGACAGTCACACGTGCAAAGTCAGATACAAATGGCCGGATGAACTCAAGGCCAAATGGGTGAAGTGGTAAGGACAAACAAACGTCAGTTCATATATACACACTAAACACAAAAGTGGGGCGGGGGTTACGAATGGGGACAGAATAAACGTGGGGAACCTCAGCGTCAACATGACGGATGATACACTGGGTATCGCGGTGCAATGCCATTATTGCACTGAAACATTTCGGTTTCTAGACGACCTCGTAAAGGGCGACATTTTTGAGATGATTGAGCTGGTATGTGTACTTCTGTGGAGAAAGATATATTTTGTTCGGCCGAGAAAATCCTCAGAGTTAGGACAAAACTTGTATAAGTTCGCAGGTATTTTTCCGATTTCGTTGGATAGGTAATGTAGTGCAGGGTTTTATATACGTTCGAAGTTGCGTTAGTTTTGATTGTAGCGTGACAAATAAGGTCAATGCACGAACCTGAAATGCCTGGGTCGCCTTGGCGAATTTCAACAACCTATGACGTCAAGGCGGCATATTTGTGAATATCAAGTAAGGTGTGTATCAGGCTGCAGTGCGGGCTGTTCTGTTGTATGGCTGTGAGACCTGGCCTGTTTGAGAAGCAGATCCATGGCGTTTTCAGGTGTTTGACAACGGTTGTCTCAAAACCATAGCTCGTGTGGGTCGGTGTCGGCACGTCTGTAGCACTTGCAAATTGCCATTTTTTACGCTCAGTATTATTTTCCTTTTCTCTATCAATATCAGTCACATTACTGTACGAAGTTTGTTTCACTGATATACAATAGCAACCGCCAGCTTCTTCGGTCCAACGTGACTTTGAGAGTTTTGCTGAGTGACTTGTCTTGACTACCGGTTGACTTTAATTGGCTGCTGCTAACTCTAAATGCCAACAAAAATTTTAGCTACAAACAATGGACTAATCTATTCACACTTGTGTAATAATATTGCGATCGCCGGAAATTTGTAACACCAGGAAGGTAGAATTTTACTTCTTGGTGTGGTGATTCAACGGAATACGGAACTACATAATCTCGTATTTTGAACTGAGTCAACATTTACTTGAATTTTTCTCCTTGTTTTTGTATATGGCTTGCATTAGTAAACTGTTCTGTTCACTGGAGATTCCATAGGGCCGTCAACTACTACAAGTCCATAAGGGGACGGTCAGAGTGATTTTTCGGTTGTGCGCCGATGATTTCCACTGAATAATGTGTCCTTGAAGTCTCCAGGTAGATCATTATCATTACGAGACATTTGGATTAGATAGTGTATAAGATATTGCTTATAGTTGGAGCCTAGTTTTTATCATCTGGCATAGATACTGGCCTGGTGTTTACCATAGATAGCAGACAAGTTCGAGCGCACACAGTTACTGGCAATCATTGGTTGTTAAATTAAGACACCGCGCACACTTGAGGCCTAATGATCATCGTCGAAATAGGCACTGGCTTAGCAGTTTCAAAAAGTAGTCAAGGTAGGCGATATCGCGTACAGTTGCGAGTATGAGGTCAGCCGTTCGTCATTAGGTTGAATATGTGTGCATAGTTTAGGCCTCCTATTCGTCGGTTTGCATAAATACTGGCCCGGTGTTTATCATAAGTAACAAAGATAAGCAAAAAAGCTTACAGATACGAGTACGACAGATTGGGTTGGATTAAGTAAATGGTTAATCATCGCAGTACATGGGCACGGAACTAGCAGGTACGATAAGCAGCCAGGCACGGCGACATCAAGTACAGCAATGAGTATGACAGGCCAATAGATCAGGCTACCAAGTAAAGTTGAAGCCTTATTTCACCAGCACGCTTGGATACTGGCCTAGTGTTTACTATGGGTAGCAACAATAAGTGGCATCGCATATAGGTATGGGTGTGAAAGATCGTCTTCTGGCCGTTGGATTGTTATTGCGCATGGGTGAGATCTCATAATTTGCGTCGCACACAGACTCGGGCCTATCATTTACACTAAGTATTCGAGATGAGTGACAGCGCATAGAGTTATGAGTATAATGGGCCATCGTTGGTCACTGGATTAGGCTGCCGTGCAAAGTTGAGGCCCCATAATCTGCGTCGCACATAGACACGGGCCCAGCAGTTACTATGGTCGAGGTGAGTAACAACGGTTGCCGTTATCATGACGCTTCATGGGGGGTCAGCAACTACAGAGCGTCATATTCATACTAGGAATGATAATTGTGGCTATCTGGTGACGTTGTATTTTCTACAAGCTAATTATGCATGTCTGGGAAAGGTGATCGTCAAGGATTCACGGATTCACGGATTGATACACAGGATCGAGGCTTTTGCCCAAGGTTCAACGGTTGGTTTTCTTCTTGTCGGTCAGTGGCTGTCGTTCACCTGAAAGGCACAAGTGAAAAATGGTGTAGTACTGCTCTTTATGTTCTCAGCGCGGGGCAGTATGCTTGCCAGCGCAAGGAGTCGCATTATTAAATGTCTAATAATGCTTTAATCTGGGTTCTAGAAGGAGCGTGGACAACCGTCGGAGGAAGGTGACTCCACGCACCTACTACCCGAAATGATAAAAAAATTTGTCTAATGAATGCATGTGCTCTGAGCTTGAAAAATTTCTTACTATGTCCCCGCCGTGTGTCTTCTGGGTCAACGGTGGAAAATCTGTTTGCCAAACTTCGTTCAAACAGGGCATAAGTAAGAATTGGGTCACCTCGGAGGCGACGGTACTCCAGGGGAAAGAGATCAAGCATTGCAAGACGCGTTTCGTAGTCCACGGATTTGAGGCCGGCAACCATTCTCGTGGCGGCCCGCTGGACACGCTCAATGAGGGTGACGTCTTTCGTGCGTCCTGAGTAGACAACTTGGTTGGCGTACTCCAGGAGCGGTCTGACGTAGGCCCCATAGAGTATTTGGAAGTCCATGCGAGTAATACGGGAGAAGGTACGTCGGATCATCCGTAAAACGGCGAATGCCTTTTGGGCCGATTTCTCATGGTGTAGTGCGAAGGACAAGTTTGAGGAGACCCAGATGCCTAAATCTTTTTTGGCATCTATCCTCATGATGTTTTCTGGTCCCTTTTCACCATGCATAACAAAGGCATTCGCTGAATCCCCTCCAAACGACACATGGACGCACTTTTCATCATTCAGAGGAAGGTGCCAGTCCAACGACCACTGCTTTGCAGCGTCTACATCCATTTGGAGGGCGCTGGCATTGGAACTCCAGGGTTTCAAGTCGTCCGCAAAAAGTAGACATGGACTCGCAAGGACGCCTGGGTGGTCGTTGACGTAGATCAGAAACAGGAATGGTTCCAGGACGGAGCATTGAGGAACTGCAATGGAGACCGGCCCTGGAGAGGAGTAGGTCGAGCCTATTCTCACTCGGAATGATCTGTCGTCAATGGAGATCGCGTTCACGTTGCCGCTGCATAGTTCATGCTGTTGTCTCACAGTGTTGTACATAATAGGAGTAGAAATCCACGGGAAAATGTTTTGTGACCATCGCATTTGTTGAAGCTGAGGAGCGTAAAGCTAACAAACGTCAACAACCGGTTTTCAAAAATGAAATTTGCATTAGATATTCTTTAGATGTTTTTTATACCTAAAGGCCACCGAAGAACGACAAAATATGCTAAAGTGCGACTTCATGTTTTATGTCACGTAAACCGGTAAGACAATGCAAACCGATAATGGTCTGCGGCCTTGAAATTTCGCTCACTTAAACAAAGTGCTACGTGCAACATAGCACCGGAAGGTGCAAATGGATTAAACTAATTCCCTGTTAAAGTCACAACTTCGAAAACCCTATAATTTCGGCGAGAATAATTTGGGTGTGCAAATAGTCAGCGGCGTTTGGAACAATAAATTATGTATTCCGATCCAAATTCGAGGACTAATTAGAACTGTTCCAGCGGTGTAGGTAACATCATACAACCGTCCATAGTCGATATGCTATTGTTCACCGCAAACCTTAATCGACCACTTGTTTTCTTCTGTAGCTCCAGTAACCAGCTTCGAAAAGAGCGTTATTGGACCGTTCGAGAAGATATGTGATATCATTCTGCCGCATATTTTTTAAATTCTTCTACAATTTTTACGCCCCAGTGAATACTAAACGCCCATCTCCCAACCGTTCAGTAAAACAGGCTAGCGACGACGGCAAGTAGGTTTCAACCTTGGTTTTGGGAAATGTTTGATCACATCCCTACACTTGTTACCCGCCTTCATTGACGACAACACTGCTAGCTGAGACCATAGTGGCAGATCATCCAGCTAAGGGGTTCTGTCATATTCGCATTTGATTAAAGCAACGCGTGTCACCAGAATATCGCGATCCCATTGATCCTAGCATGAAGTCAATAAATTATTTGTAATTTTTGGCTATCATCAGCTTCGTGATATTTTGAGCTGCCTTTTATTGTATGCGCCATTGCCTCATTGACATTTTTACTGTTTTGCTTCAGTACTCTAAGCACAGTTGTTTTATTGCCTCATCTGAATAATAACAACAAGCCGCGCACCGCCTTGCGCCACAACACCCACATATTACACATTTATCTGGTTCTTCCAATAACTCCACTAATTCATCCCATGACACTACATATCGGTCGTCATAGAAGTGAGGCTGGGACCTCGCTGGGCACTCGGGAGAGCGTGTGTTGACTACCGAAAGAAACTCACTGAACGTCCTGACTGAAACGATTAACTTGATCACTTCTGGCTGGACGCACGCTGCAGAGAGGAGGCCTTTTCGACAGTGTTTAAGAACGGATGCTCCATTGTGTTCGCATAGACAGAGACGACACAATGCGCTTCTTATTTCACGCATTTTCTAAATTTTTTGAAATCCAGGAGCAATTCAGGCGTAGCAAGTCTTTACTTGCTAGGCCACTAAGCTAAGCTTACTTTTGTCCTCTCTCAGTTAGTCGCCCCTTCTATCCACAACATATCCAACAACCTTTAAATATTTTTAATAATGGACTTGATGCGAATTGATACCTCCTCAAACTTACTAGGATCGCTTTTTCTTGCCCTGTTCTTCCATCTTTCAAAGCTTAAGCCTTCGGCATTGCCTGATTCGAACCATCTGTATAGTCGGTGCTCTACATCCAAAGATATCTCAACCGAAAATATCTGCAATCTTACATCAAGTTTTGGTTTACCTCTGCTAAACCCCTTGGCTAGCCGAAAATCCCGTTATTCAACTTGCATTGACCGATCCTCTGTTAACTTGCATATGAGACAGCAATTTTACCCTTTTACGCGCCAAATTGCATTACAGACAAGCAGCTCACTTTACTATTATCCCACGCTAAAACCAGAGCAAGTTTAGGCCACCAGCACAGGTGATCGAAATGCTGCATTATTTTTATAATTTCCTCACCGCAGAAGTTGGAATATTAGGATGACTATGGATTCCCGGCGCTCTCTGAGATGGGAGTGTGAAGTTGAGATGAAAATCGTTGTCCGTGTCGCCGGTAACATGAGGTGCAGGCGGGCGGACGTGGTTCAGAAAGAGATGGTGGATGCTCAGAGCTAGAGCGGCCAAAAACGCCAACCAGGTAGGACAAGCGTTTATCGACAGACTAGGCACACTGAGAGATTAAATCATAGATATTCATAGGTCCGGCGACCATCCAATCACGAAGACGTGAAGACATGAAGACGTGGTGTAAGTTTCTTGGATGTTGGTTGGAAGACATTTTGCCAAGGGCAACGATATGTTGTGGGCATTGCAATTCTAAGTCGGATCCTCATTTTGCTGGGAGGCGGAGAATATTAGGAGTGGTTATCCTAATAGCTTATCTATGCGGAGAGTTAATATTGTGGAGGTGACGTTATGTGGCAGCACTTCGGCATGAACAGTGACAAACCCATGTGTCAGTCATGGAGAAGATTTTTAGGGCAGCCTGAAATTTTTAGCGACCTTCAACGTGTTGTGTTTTTGAAACAGGGAAGCTTTTTGACAGTGATCGGATGCAGAGGAGCTCAAAACAATCGTTTACAAACGCAACCTCTGGAGCTGATATGTGATATCCAGAAACAGATCCCCTGATTGATGATAGTGCTGCTGCACAGGAATATGGGATGGTTAGGAGTTGTGATAGTGACGTCGAAACCCTTGTTGCTATTTAGCCATACAGTATAAGTGTCGGAAACCAAATATGGGGTTAAGTAGGGCTTCATTGCTCGAAAGGAACACATTCGACCGAAAATGCCCGTTCACACACTAAGCCTGCGCTACGGCTTTATCATTGGGTGCACGTTTAAAGGCTATGATGTCCTTGAAACGTAGCAACGAAGTCTACGTCAGCTGCTCGTACGAATGCCTTGCATGTAGACTCCCTTAGCTTTAATTTCACTGGGTTACACATGGGTGTACACACAGATCCTCCACTATCGACCAAGGGACTAGTTGAGCAAGGTGTAATCTTGCCTTTCTAACAGTAAGACGCGTGAATAGTGAAGATCTAAGCGAGGTTAGACGTAATTATATACATCATTGTAGTTTCATCACCGTGGGAAACCAAATTATAGAAGACGGAACGGAGTGACTTCCCATTATGGTTGTACTAGTCCATCTAATAAATGAACACCGTTCGACAAGGTGGTTTCATTATTTTGAAGCATGGACATGGAAGAGGACATCACAGGGCTGTGATGATGAAGTACCTTTGCTGAGTTGGGATACCCAGTATAGATGAGATATCGCGATCATCGGCGTACATTGGTGCAGCCCTAATGTGTACTACAAATAGCCACGATGAACGATATCACCAACAGCTGTGAGTAACAAGAACCGTCCTCACCCATTGGATTAGGTTATAATTCATGATTAAGTCCTCATAGTTAGCATCGCATATAGACATTGGCTCAGCGGATACCATAACTGGACACGTCAATCGACACGTGATTACATTTTGTCACGTGCTCTAGTAATTTCGTTTCAATGCACCAATAGTACTAATTGACTTAACGTTTGGGCGGAAATTTTGATCTCCTCAAGGCGATTTCGCTTTCATGGGCATCTATAGCTGTAGACCTGTCGGGTTTTTCAGCTTGTTAAAACAAGAGCTCTGGCCTCTTAGAGCAATACCAGTCACCTGCTGTATTAAGAAATGTTTTGAACGCCATAATCAGCCGGTTTATGTTCTACAACTGGTATTTTCTTATCCATGAATCAGGGTGAGTGTGTATTGCAATACATCCAGTAATCTAGATCGACTATGTAAATGGTGGCTTAATTCAACTCCGGGTCCCATGGATCTCGAAAGACCTCCCCGTGAGTGATCTTGTTAGCCCTGAGGCTTCTGGGAAGAGCCTTCTGGCTCCGGGCAACCCAATCCCGACCCAAAGCTGCCACCTTGGCGTGGTGCTCGGGCTTAAGCGCTGCAATCATCCCGCGGGCTACAGTGGCTAGAACGTCGTTCCACGGGGCGAAACCATGCCAGGAAGTCCAAAGGGGTGCAAGCAGACCAAGAACAACGAGACCCCGCACTATGAGTAATCGTGCTGCGAGGCGGTCCGGAGGTAAAGTCGTACTATCCTCTGTGACAAGGGTTTGCAGGCAGTATGGTGCTTCCCTCAGGCGACCAACATGTCCAGAATTGTGGAAGCAGCGATGATGCCATCCCCCGAGGAAGGTAGGGTTACAAAAGGTCGGTCCTAAAAGCCGCACACTCCGATCGCACAACGGTTGACCGTGACCGCCGACGCATTATCCAATACGGTCGAAATACTTTTAAAACCGAAGAGTCCGCCCGGTGCTGCTCCAAAGACACCTGCTGTGGGCAAGCGCATTGGGAATGAGACAGTAACGCCTTATTCCCTGCGCGCCCGGGTTAGGCCTACGCCCTGCAAACAATATTAAGTAATGTGATTCTGGCGCATGGTTCGGCATGCAGTTTAAAGTGCCACTGCAAGACTAGGTGGGCTCAAACCCTAGCCCCACGCTTGGGGATGAACCGATTGAGGTAGTAGACAAATTTGTTTACCTGGTGAGCTGTATCAGTTCCGGGGGTCTCGCAAAAGGTGATATTTTCATCCGGATTGGGAAGGCCAGAGCAACTTTTGCGAACCTACGTCACCTGTGGCGTAGGCGTAACATCAGCTTCTCTGTCAATGGTCGAGTTTACAATGCCGCGGTGCGCTCCATATTACTATATGGATCAGAAACCTGGCCGCTGCGCGCTGAGGACGTCAAAAGACGTTCAGCGTTTGACCATCGATGGCTTCGGAGCATTATCCGAATCTTGTGGGAACACCGGATCCGCATTGCTGAACTTCATCGAATGGTATTCGGGAGAAATAACTCACCCTCGATAGATGAACTGATCACACTGCATAGGTTGCGCTGGCTTGGCCACGTG
>NW_008751701.1:519512-532171 GCF_000715545.1 Opisthorchis viverrini | reverse complement strand
CAGCGTTTGTAGCTGAAATGTTTGTTCACGTTTAGTATTAGCAGCGGTCAGATATAGCTAACCGGCGGTCACAACAACAGTCACTCAGCAGAAGTCTCAAAGTCACGTTGGAGCCAACGCGCGGCGGTAGCGGTTGTATTTCAGTAAAACAAACTTTTGTACAGCGATGTGACTGGTAATGATGGGAAAAAAGAAGATGATACTGAGCATGAAAAAGAGCAGTTTACAAGTGCTACAAAACTGTGGCAGCTACAACCACTGTACGACGAGTACGCGGTTATTACAGCTCACAATAATGATGATGATGGACAACTCGGTATCAGATAGGTTTACTTCCACCTTCAGCTCTTTCAGGGCGCCTTCCAGATTTTCCACGCTGACAGGTAGGTAACGTTTCCATTGGGGTGGACCGTTTAACGTGAGCACTGTCAACAACGGCTGGAACGCCATGCATGAAGAAGACTACTGAGTAGGTCACCGATTGATTCATTTGTGCAACCGAAAAAACGGATAGTTTTCTTTACAGTGTGCGTTTGTATCGTAGCTCTTACTCCAGAATGATTACTTAGCAGCATATTCTCCGTACATTTCATCTGCCGCATAACCGAATATGTACTCAAATATTTTACAATCGTTTTCCGCCAAACAGGCCAAACAGGTTTAGCCAAACGATCTCCATCCGTTACCGTAATACTGGGTGCTTTCTTGGAAGTGAGATCAATTGCCTCATACCGAGTTTCAGAATAGCCTATCGTTAGAGGCTTATAGAGTCGCACGCAAAAATGCCATTCTCCACTCTCTGGGTCCTTAGGAGAGGACGAATTCGACTCAAATAAAATCCATTCTTAGTTGCTGTCTGTTGGCTCCGACGTCTCCACCTGTTATGCTTGTCCTACAGAGCGGCTTCCGTATACTCCATTTAGCGCAACGACCGTATTGTCCTTCGTAAGCTGTTACTATTTACTGTTTTCCCACCCTCTGAGTCTCTGAATCCCAACGCAACACAACACTCCTCGCTATGTCCAAAGCTAGCATGTAATTGTTTTCTCAACCACACATCCGCCACACTCCCATTCAGGAGCTCCCGTCCCTCGAGTACTTATGTCGCATGGGTATCGCGATTGGCGACTCACCAGGGTGTGAATAATCCAATGTTGAGTTTTGGTGGCTCTGAAGTTACACAGGTGAAATCCCACCTTTGTAGACGAGTCCTAAACATTCTTAATTACCCCTTTGGATTAAGTTACCCTCCTTTCTCGGGGACTACCATTATCATGGAACAGGAGCTACGTAATCGTTCTATCTCTTCGTTTCGGGAGGTTTAAATTTGTTGTCTCGTCGTAAAGACCTGTGAAGTCAACCCTAATTCATCACTCAAACTCGTGCACCCATATCCCAGGGTGAGCCCAGGAGGCTACCCTTAACACCCCTGATGGCTATGCCTTATCTCCACACGGGGTTGCAGAAGCAAAGTGACCGGTATGTTTTTGTGATCTTTTCTGGGTCTATAGCTTCTGTCTTTCGTGTCGCCTATATAGTATAGTTCAAATGCGACAAGTGATGAGCAAAATGCTTTGCTTGAAAATCAACGGTTCACAATGAAGAAACAGGTTGTCTCACGGATATTGGAAGGATACGCCAATAATGCCACGACTTGTGGCATTGCTCACTGACTTCTTCGCTGTCAGACCAAGGCCTTCAAACTTGATGTGTAGCATAATTATTTATATTCGCAAAGACGGTTCAGAGTCTATCCCACGTACTTGCGGATCCGCAAGCCTGCTTTTGATGAAACAGTGATTTCTGACGCAATACCAGTTCGCTAAACAACAGCCGCCTTCATGAGTTTCGTCAACAGGGTTTCGAAAACAGCATTTTCTCACGACGATCGCTTATAACCAATGGTCAGCCTTCCCATGTAGTATATAGCGGTATTTTCCTCACATAAACAAAGGCGCTTGGTAAGATTGTCCACACTATGCCTTCGGCCAAGCCGCAATCTTACTTAGCCAGTAGCGCGCTCGAGAGTTCTGTTGTTAGTCTGCTTTTATGTAACGCACATATTAACGACACCACGTTCAGCATTCGTCCTCCGTCAATTCGATGTTTAGTTCAGTCAGTTTAGCGGCCCCAGACCATTTAACAATATTGGTTCCAGTTTCCGCATCTTCGTTTCCCGGGAAATTGGAGTGCGGGAGAGAGATAGCTAAGCATTGGAGGCGATGGCATGATCACCTAGTTCGGGAAACGGCTGCTACGCACTGCAGGCGATAGTTTCGAGGTGATACGCCACTGATAGCGTGATTGATCCATGTTTGCCGGTGTCGCTAACCATTGACGTTGATAGAAGAAAGGAGCGTCACGCAGGAGCCATAGATGTCGGAGTCCGACAAGCGCTGCCATGGCCTTCCTTATTCGAGAAGTAATTTCGTCTCCAGCCATTACGCATGAGCATAGAATGCACAGGTAAACGAATTTATCTACCACATCGATTAGTTTGTCTGCAGGTATGAGGTTCTGTTCGATCCCACCCAATCTTTTTGCTGTGAGACGCATACTAAACCGTGCGGCAAAATTTTCTGGATTGTTTAAGGTGGATTGGGTCTTTCAAGGACCCGAACCGAAGAAAGCATACCCAGTGTCCGTGTGCGAACATCCCTTGAGCATTTCGACCTCAAAGTTGTACAGGTAGGCAGAGCACTCTCAAGTAGAACATCAATAACAAATCTGAAAAGGAAAGGTGAGAGAGGGCAGCCTTATCTTACACCACTGGGCGCGGTGAACTCAGGTGAAAGTTCAATGTATACTCACACGTGTCCATAGGAGTTCGCATACAATGCCCTCATAAGGGATATGAACTTGGAAGGGACGTCCTCGATCACCGGACAGCGCCACAGTTTCTGACGATGGACAGAATTAAGAGCAACTTTCAGGTCAAGAAAAACGACAAGCGTGGACGTTTAAAAGAGTGGCGCTATTTAGGAATTCATCTCGGGCTAAGGGCATACCGATGCGTCCTCCGTTAGGATGAAACCCAGCTTGATCATCAGGATTTTCCCTCTCGATAATCCATTAACCTGCGCCAGAGATCACCTTGGATGTCGCAGCTACCAGTCTTATGTGATGATGATTCCCCAACTATGTTCTCGCTCCCTTTTTAAAGATTGGAATTATAGTCAATTTGCTCCTTTCCGCTCGAAGTGTTCCGTAGTAATATGGTCGTTGGACTTTTCTCACGGAATTTACCACCTTTGAAAAGTGCGGGTTGCGGACCATCTGGGCCGGGTGCCATGCTGCTTTGGAGAAGTGGTATCAAGCACTGGATTTCTGTTGACGGATTGGCGTCCGTATTCTATTTAGGTTAGTTGGATTCTCCCAAAGATTTTGCTGAAGGAGTCCAGGTGAATCAGCTTTTAAGGTGCTCGGTCGATTGCTTTAGATGACAATTATGTGAGTAAATTACCGCTGCATCTTTTTAACATATTTTATCCATACTAGTCTTCCTTTTACCGGTTCATGGAATCTGTAGAAATAATGCGTGGCTGTTGTCTGAAGCGAAAGCCTCCTTCATATACTGGGCCTTCGAAACCCAGCAGCGTTTTTGTTATTCCTCAAGCTCTTGGTTATCCGATGTTTGAGGGATCTGCATGTGCCATCTTAGTCGCCAGTTCCTTGTATGCCTTTCTTGTAGCAGTAAGGTCTGCTGACTTCATCTGTTGACAGTACCCCACCATTCATTAAGTCTATTCTGGTAACTTGGACAGCACAGTTTCTCTAACTCACCTGCGTGATTATGTGGCGAATGAACAACACCGGTGCATCATCAATACTGAATCCTCCCTTTCCGTTAGATCGACATGCAAAAGAGCAGCGCGGTGCACGTGTTTGACTTTTAACGTCAGCTATGTCGGCCACCTATTTCAATACACTTCCCTGCACGCTTTCGACATTATACTGGACCTCATCTTAGGTACGCCTTAAGTAGACTTTGAATCGATAGGTTCTACGTCGCCAGCGTCTACTGAAAGCCTCATAACGACGTGCAAGCAGGGTCACAGTCAGACAAACGTCTTCCATCACGCATTTCAAGGCCCTCTTAGATGTCTAACTGTCACCTTGGCTTGCTCTGGTATCTGATTTATATGCTAGACCATTTGGTTTTTGACTTCATTCACATGGTGGGCGGGCGAGTTGGCTCAGTGGTCCGTGGTTCGAACCAGACCCCTACCTCTCGAGTTCCCCTGTCTAGACTTGGGCAACTTGGCAGCATCCCAGCCCTCGTGCTTCCTGGTGGCATTGCAGTTAGGCAACGAAAGCGTGCTGCAGCTGAACGATTTTTCGTTCACCTGGGCGTATTGCACCGCTATTCCTTAGTCAAACCCATGACTTTGCCTGACTAAACCGAAATCACCGCATAACACAGCCTCCCTTGGTTGGCGGCGTAGCTTGGTTGTTAAATGAGGCGCAATGAAGCCTGTGACCATTATCTCTGGTACACTTCCCATTTTTTCTGTTGCCTCCAACCTAAAATTACTCGCTAGTCATCGTCCATCACTGCCGACGTTCCTACTGGTCCCTCATTTTCACTTTCTTTTACAGATGTTTTCCGCACATTTATTGCTTGTATGTTTGCTCCCATTGCTCATATCTCCTGGTGATATTTCCCCGACACACTGGGATTACTTGATGTTATCACTTCGGTGGCCAGCAACTCTTTGCAACTTCACTGAGGTGAGTTCAAGGAAGTCGGACAGTTGGATTTTGGTTTTGTGTGTATGGCTCGCGTCGGCCGTAATGAGGCTGCTATACTGTTTTGTACTCACCTATACGTGCATCGTCGATGAGTCAAGGGCGAGTCTCAAACCCACAGTTCTCCGTTGTAAAGACTTCGTCCTTAACTTTTGCCTCATATCGGCTTCGAGGTGAGTGTGTAAATAACCCTTAGGACAGGGGTAGTGGTTTGAACAAATTTGGCTGACTCACTTTATCTCAGCCACCCTTAATTATGAGTGGTGGTGGATTAGTCGCAGTCTCACGCATATTTAGTACGAGCACTGCCCTCAACACCCTTCTGTAGCGACTCCTCATCAATACGACCATATGGCTTTGTGTGGTATTTCTAATGGATATGTCCTTCCGTCATCATCATCGTCATCGACAGCATGGCATCAGTGTTCAACACCGATGCTTCACCGCTGTACGTAAAGCTGTGTCCGCCAGTGGTGCCCACTCTCTCCATTCCTACTTAATCTCGTGATTAATGAAATAATGAGACCAGGGGGCGAGATGGCTCAGTTGTTAGAGGGCGGATTTACTGACCGGAAGGGTGTGGTTCGAACCCAACCTCTGTCTCTCCACTACCCCTGTTTAGGCTTGGACGACCTGGCAGTTTCGCAGTCCTTCGGGTGGCATGACAGCCAGGCACCGAAAGGGCGCTACAGCTGAACGTTTTCGAGACCAACGCCGAAAGTTCTTCAAAACTCTGGTGTTCGAATAGCTTGTGACGTAAACGTTGTCGGTCTGGATCGAAAACCGAGATGTACAGATGAAACAGTCAACTGGTACATGCATGCGATCACGGAAGTGAACAAGCATCAAAACTCAAATGATTTGAACTACCTAAAACTTGAGCTAGAATTCTCATTTTTCATCTTCGTACGTCAGGATAAAAGCATGCATGTCCCGTAAAGCAGTACAAAGCACAACAGGCTTCAGTCATCGCCTCAAAACCAACGTACTCCACCTCTCTCCGGTTTCAACTAGCCACTTCATTGAGGACACTTACGTGTGGCATCCTTTGCCGTCACGACTACACACCAACCCACTTCCCTGTTACTCGGCCTTTACCTCAAGCCAGGTGATCAGACGCTGAAGCAGCTGTTAGGTTAGTTGTTTAAAAGGTACATTCAGGGTGACAGGTAATGCAAGGCAGGGAACGACGATGTCTGTCCGGTTTTCTAAGGATTTGTTCGTTACCTGAGACCATGCGGCTAACGAGATGCAAGACAAGGTTCAATAGATTGCTGGTTGGTCGTTTTAAGCCTTGCTTTTCAGAGAAAAATTGGTGCACCAATCTGGCGGAGCAAACGTTCCTACCTTACGGCCATCGCACTACCCCCGAATCGCCTTCTGTTCTCCGTCTTTATTGTCGATAATGTAAACGGAAAATCGTTCAGCTGCCATGCCAACGAAAGGAGGCCTGAAGGCTGCCAGGCTGCACAAGCCTAGGCAGGAGCAGTCGAGATGCTGTGATTTGGTACGAAAGGAGCCGGAAGGCTGCCAGGCTGCACAAACAAAAGCAGGAGCAGTCGAGATGCTGTGATTTGGTTCGAACCGCGATCCGTAAGATGGTGCCTCAAAAACTGAGTTGTCTTGATAAGCAGGAGCGGCCCTGTTTCATTCGAATTGACTACTGTTGGTTTTTTTGTGAGATGATTTTCAAGGTCTGATCTGATCAACACCTGTGCGCATTCCACGATTTCTGATCTGATCAGAGTCGAGCACCTTAGCACTGGCTGACGAGTGTCTGCTCGGTGATATGGTTACCGCTGCTGTGTACTTAGGCGGTTTATGTGGCCTTTCATTCGACGGTGCAGGTTGCTAAGTGATCTGCGTTCATCCTCCCCGAAATCAACTCTCTTTCCAAGAAAACACTGCCTTGATTCAAGACTAATCGCTTTCGGAATTTTCATGGAGCCTCTGCAAAAGCGAAGCACTGCCAATAATTCGTACGCCCCTAGTCACTGTTTCCGTTTGGCGAATGTCTCCTCTTTGAGTAACCGCTAATTCTGTCACCTCATCTCACCGACCTTATGAAATTTGGCTGTAATATCCGAAGCAATTGCCTAAAGACGAGAGCTGTTCCAACGATGCTTTTTCATTGTCGCTATGCTATCATGAAACAAGTGCAAGTAATTTTGATTACAATATTTCTTTAGCTTTTGGTGTTTGAACTAGTTCACTGGCTGCTTGAAAGGGGAATACCTTATTCGTCCTAGAAATTAAGTACGACTAACGAATTTGTCTCACCTTGCGTTCGTTGGTGAACTGGTGACCTTCAATAACAACCAAATCAAGAAAAGTTCAAGATAGACACTACTCGTTGGATGGACAAGTTATCTAGCCTAGCGTTCGTGCAATTTCAGTAGTTTCTAGAGTCGACGGTTTTTTTGCTTCCCCTCTAGTCAGCTGGAAGTCGCCATGTATGTGATGTATCATTGGCTTGGTATCGTGTGGTAGTTCAGCGGCGAGATGGCTCAAGTGGTTAGAGCGAGCGTTTTTTGACCGGAAGGTCCCTGGTTCGAACTCGACTTCTGCCTCTCGACTTCCCCTGTCTAGGCTTGGACAACCTGGTAGTATCTTGGCCCTCGTGCTTCCTTCAGGTGGCATGGCAGTTAGGCACCGAAAGGGTGTTACAGCTGAACGATTATTTACTTCAGTGCCTCCAGCTCTTTGTGACCTCACACATATAGTATGATAGCCCCATTCTTGCCTTGTATCTACACAAGTGTCATTCATACTTCAAATCGCCAAATAGTCAATGCCCATGCATCACCCCCTGGGGAACTCAATGAGCTCAGTGGTTAAGGTGCCAGCGTACGAACCGGAAGGTCCGTGGTTCGGAACCGACCTCTGTCTCTCGACTTACCCTGTTTAGGCTCTTGCAACCTGGCAGTTTCCCAGCTCTCGTGTCTGCTTACGTTGGTACGACAGCTAGGCAGCGAAAGTGTTCTACAGATGAACGATTAATAGTATATATTGAGGAACTCAATATTGAATGGTAATTCTGTTGAAACACAAAGAGGAAAACGCTTTTTTGAAGTTGTCCTCGTTGGTACTCTATTCCAGGGCTAGAACATCATAATTGCTCAACGTCTATTGAAATTTCTCCGCCCGTGTTTCTGGGAATCGGTTTTATTTCCGTCTTGATTGAAATCTGACTTTTTCGCCCATCACATATTCCTCGGCGGAGTTTCTTCAGTTTCATGGGCCAAAAGCTCCAATCTATGGGATTGTGGATGTTGATATGGTAACGGGGTTTTCATTGATGGCTGTGATTTGATACTTCACAGTGAGGTTTTCTCAAACCTCAGACCGAAATGTGGAAAGCGCTGATATCCACTCGCAAGACGTAATTGCCATCATAGCACTCAATCCTTCTCAACTTTTTTCTGCATCGGATGCCTGATTTCGGTCAAAGATTTTTTCAGTAGCTCCTTTTGACCGTTATTTCTCTATTTTAGTGCTCCGTCATCCGACAACCAGTCGATTTTCTCATACACGGACTGTGGTACGTCTGCATGCCATTTTCCACTTTTTGGCAGTTAGGTCATCCCCCTAGCACTCGAAATAATCCAGGGATCTTGGACTACCGTACATTTGACTTCTGTTTACGAGACTAGAGGGGATTCGTCAGGTTATACTTGTGTCTTATGGGAGGATCCCAAGGTTAATTGACTACTAGTGAGTAGTCAACAGTTTTCCCACTTTTTACAGAGGATCTGACAGCTGCCAATCTGTTGCCGAGGCACTGAGCTCTCTCTTAAATAGGAAAAGGCCACAACTTTCTTGAAACTCGAGATAACTAAGGCACGAACAATTGGTCGAGAGCTTCCTGGTTCGATTCCGCTCCCTGTTTTTTTTGATTACTTTCATCCGAGCACGGTCAATCTCACTATGTCAGTTTATTGTCATATGTCTACTGTGATTAAGGTCCGAATGTGTCAGTTGTTTCCTCCGTTTTTTCAAACCTGCTCGATGCGTATTACAACAAATGTGGCTTTCGGATTGCTAGTGTCTAGGAATTGTTCTCGTTGTGCGCCCACAAGAGCGTGTTTCCCCGCCCCCGGTACTCTTGCACCGCTTGGCTCGATTGACTAATATAATGGCGTCGAACACCCATTGGTTCTTCGTTGCACAGTTCCCGATATACTCAGACCTGTCTTGCCAAAGTTGCTATTGTCGTCGAGCTGGTCGGTTAAATTTCTGGGCCGTTTCTTTAACTCTCACTGTTGTGTGTTTGTGACTCAAAATATTCATTAGCTTTGCTAATGAGTGTGCCTGTTCAGCCGAGGTTTCAATACGTTCAAGAACCCGACTCGTTTTCAACGGTTGGCCAAAATAAGATAAGTAACCAATTAGTTACTGTGAGAAGATGAACAAAACAGAATTACCAACCTGACAATTTTTCAGCTTGCTACCTGATCAGACAATCTTGGTAGAAACGGACAGCACACATTCAACTGACCTGGGTTGCAACCATCGAAACATAAAGATGGGCACTTGGACTTCACTTATATTTTTCAGAATCTGCTCCATATTCATTTCCCGAGTCGTACTTTGCTCTACTATGACTGGTCTTCTCCAGAATCGATAATCATACGGTATCTGTCCTTGACGACGTCCGTGTGATTTTGACTGTGAGCATCATGAATTTACCCTCCCTCCAGAAGCACAGTTTTTTTCTATTTCGGATGGACGAGATGGCCCGAGTTGTTAGAGCGCGAATAACGGTATCTGTCCTTGACGACGTCGGTGAGATTTTGACGGTGAGGATCACGAATTTACTCTCCCTCCAGAGGCACAGTTTTTTTCTATTTCGGATGGGCGAGATGGCCGAGTTGTTAGAGCGCGAATTCACTGACCGAAAGGTTCGCAGTTCGAATCCGACCTCCGCCTCTCGATTTCCCCTGTCTGGGGTTGGGTACTACTACGAGTACTCGTACTACTCGTACTACGAGTAATCGTGCTACGAGGCATTTCGAACAGTACAAAAGTATTGGCCAGTCCATACGAACGTTCATCGTTTAAGAGAATGAAACAAAATTGAACGGAAATGTCGATGACCTTCAACATAACCTGCTTGCTCAGTGCCTGTGAATGGGCGTTCTGTGAACAGTTTGTTTGTGCATAATGAAAGGGGTTATTTCTTGAGTATGGAAATTAAACAGCAAGAATACAAGAGGATTCGCATGCGATGAGACCTTGCAATCAATGGTGGGAATGTTGTTATATCCGGTGGTTGATTTAGTCATCCTCGCCAAGGTTTTGCTGCGAAAATCAAGCCCTGAACATGAGATTAGGTAGGATGTTTGGTGTCGTAGTATTTTAGGACTTATCCGAAAGTGGTCAACGACTGAAAACAGGGGGCCTCACTCAAAAACAGACGTTTCATCTTCCCTTTGGGGTGCCATCTCTTGGGGAAGGATTGTGCAGAAAACCGTGGCCGATTGAGAACACTGTTGATATCTCTTCCGGGGAATTGCTTTTTATCAAGTCTGCATGATGTCCCGAATAAGCGGGGCTTTACCTTTCGCGCACGAAGTTAGTGTATTTCTTCTCAGTCGATCAGTGACTCAGGAATTCGGTCGCAACTGTCTCCCTGTCTTGCAGCCAGTGGTTATTTTTGGCTTTTGTATTTCACGATCCCCTGACTCTGCCGTCAACATCGCTCTTTTGACGGATGTGGCGATGCCTGTGCATTCTACGGTCGTTCATCGCCCTAACAAAGCCAAACAAAGTACGCGATTTGGCTAATTCATTGGAAAACAACAGGTTTATTAGCTGACAAGCACCGTGTCGTTCTTATTGTCTTTGTTATTGTGTATATTTCCAGGGATACGAGTTTTCAGTGGCATGATGAAGCAAACTTCTGGTAATGACATTGTACGTTGGTTTCTCTCAATGTTCACTCTGTCATGTTGTCAACCTTTCATTGATCGTAAATGTGACATAACACAAACGAACGTAGGAACAGGTCTCGTGATTGTTCGGCACATAAGTGAAATTACTCTCGCCACGTGACTGGAAATTGCATGTCTGCCTGCTCCGACACTCATTGACAAATGAAACAACTATGCCTACTCTCCATGTGACCAAGGAATTTCGTAGATTCTTATTCATCCGCGGTATCTCGTACGTTCGATCGTGCTGACAATTTTATGTTCCACAGGTGTAGCATTACTTACAGGCCTGCTTACCATGTGACGCTTGCTCTGACTGCATTCATGGGATTGTAACCATCTTCATGCTAAACTCACCCGCGAACAGACACAGGCTTCTTGGTCGGTTTGCGTCTTCCGGATACCTTATCTGTCTTTAGTTTCAATCTATACTTAGTGGAGTAATCCTCCAGGGAGAAGTTGGCCCCTCTCGAGAGTCCTCGACAGAATTGCTCGTCAGCCACGATTTTATGTGTGACCTATCCGAAGAGGACTCTCTTCGGCGCTAGTTCTCTTAGAATATTGCACTGAGTAAGGTTTGTCGCTTTCTGTGCACGTTTTTGTATTTTTTTTTAATCTCGTCACAGGCCCACTCGAGAACCAGACATTGAGCCCGAGAAATGTGATCCCGCACCACCGTTTGATATAGATCTACTGAAGGTAGGTAAGTGGATAGAACAGCACCGGTTCACAAGAACTTTCTCGTACTTGCCAGAGTTGGAAACAATCTTTCCGCTTTGTGTATGACTAACGTCGTTCATTTAGTTGCGTTTAATCTGGCTAGTTTGTCTAGCACCGTTGTGCGTAGGTTTCATTCTGGATCTCATATCGGTGCCTAGCTACCATGCCACACGGAGGAGGCACGAGGGCTGGGATGCTGCCAGGTTGCCCAAACGTAGACAGGGGAAGACGGGAGGCAGAGGTCGGGTTCGAACCACGGACCTTCCGGTCAGTAAATTCGCCCTCTAACCACTTGGTCCATCTCGCCCCCAGTCCCTCATATTGTTTCATAACGGTATTTTACACTGGTAGTTTGGCGAGATTTTGAAATTTTAATGCAAATCTCGTCCTGTTTCTACTGGGGAGCCGAGAAGAATTGTACAGCTGTTTTATCCTTATTGGGAATCAACAGCAGTGCGTATCTCATGAGATTCCGATTGGGAGTTTCGAACCTGTGACCTTCCGGCCAATCATTGAACACTTAGCCGTTTGGTCGGCAGTGTGATAAGCTCTCACTTAGACAGGGTACAGCTCGACTGCTCCTGTCTAGGCTTGACCTTTTCAGGTTAGTGTCCCTATCGTGGTGGTAGGTATGGCTAGTGAAGAGAGCTGTCGGGACCTCTTCAGGAGGTGGCCTTATTGAGGTATTTTTGTCTATTATCGACGCAGCACTAAACGCCTAAAGCCGTTGTTTACTCTTTAGAACCTCTTTTCGTGCTACCCAACACCTATTCCCTCCTAATGCAAGTAAAGGTGTGACTAGTACAACCTGTTCGGGTCACGAAAGACTGCTCGGCGATGTACAGGTCCAGATATGAATGAGGTGTATTAGAAAACTCTGAATTCAGTCAGTGACGATCAACTGGGTGCATAGGTACAGCGGAGCGGACTTACTAAACGAAACATCCGTGGTTTGAACCCAACCTCTGCACCTCGCCTGTTCCTGACTAGGCTTGGGCAACCTGGCATTAGCCCAACTGTCCTGCCTCCTTTGGGTGGCGTGGCATCATCATCATCATCGACAGCATGACATCAGTGTTCAACACCGATGCGTCACTACCGTACAACCATGATCTATTTGAAAGCCTTATTGTGAAGAAAAGAATAAAAGTGGGTAGGGGAGGGACTTAGAGCTAGCTTAACACAATCATTCCGAGGTGCCTACACCTCCAGACATTCACTCAGGCAATCTGGACAGAAACTGACAACAAGAACGCC
>NW_008751701.1:510603-517649 GCF_000715545.1 Opisthorchis viverrini | reverse complement strand
CTGCCAGGGCGCCCACACCTAGACAGGAGGACGATTAGGGTCCTCAACCAAAGCCTTTGGCTCAAAAGCCTAACCGCAAGTCAGCAGTGTTTGGCGGGAAATGCAAATGCATTACCATTTCTACGGAACAAGTCGCCACATGTTCCAACCCCCAACCTGTAGGGCCAGTAGACCTCCAACCATTGACCAACCTGGTATGAGAGATTCTGTGAGTGTCGCGGGGACACTCCTCAGTATAGCTCAATGGATCGCTGAGGTGCGCAAACCGTCACACCACGGTAAGGTCCAGTCTGTTCGTGACGGACAGCCAGACGTGGCAGCCAGACACCTGAAGGCTGTTATCTCTGAACGAATTTTTTTTGCGGTTACAAAGGTAGCCCAGCTCAATTACCTTTTGATTTTTAACTTTTCACATGAAGTACTTTCGTATGCATAAACCATTTTCGTGCTACGGGGTGCCACTTACTTAGGAGATCTGTTAGTCCACAAGTATCTCGGCGAAACACCTTCATATATTGCTGATGGGGTACCTGTGAAAGGAAAAAGGCCTTCGCTGCGAAGTTATTTACTAGAAAATGCCAACTGACCGGTTACGGACTATTGGACAGAGAAGCCAATCTCTCATATGCACCTTATTTACAAAAACTGGACATCCATCTTCTCCTGAACGCGTCTTCTTGAACTTTCCGGGATATTCATTGACTCCAATCATTCATTGCTCAAATCCAAGCAAATGTTTCAAAGCGACTCCACGAATTCCGCAACAGATCTCCCCTTTTCAAGGAACTCAAAGCGAAATTCCAAGAACAACATATACTACTCGCATGGGCGCGATGGCCCAAGTGGTCAGAGCGCGAATTTACTAACCGGAAGGTCCGTGGTTCGAACCCGACCTCCGCTTCTCGACTTCCCCTGTCTAGGCTTGGGCAACCTGGCAGTATCCTAGCCCTCGTGCTTCCTTCGGGTGGCATGGCAGCTAGGCACCGAAAGGGTGCCTTTCTTTCTGTATCATCCTACAGAGGTTAGACGTTTGGAAACCAGGCTTATATCGTATAACCAGGTGACCAAGGTATCCATCTCGTATAGAAAGGAGCTAGCCTATGGCAAATACCCTATTGCCTACACTTCTAAACACAACGGCAGTGTGGAAAACATGTTGTATCACAGTATACGTATGTAATTAGAGCGAGTGGACAAACATGGCACATTGATGTAAATTCTCTAATTGAAAACATTGTCTGAAAATCCCGAGCCAACCAGGACAACAGTGACTTCCCGTTGATTCCTATCCGTGTAACTTCACAGATGGTGACGCCTTGTGTTTTCCAGAGTTGTCTTATCAGGTGTTTGCAGTAAGGTACGACAAACGTACACTTTTTCACTTGTTCCAGCACTGATTTTTTTTAAACGCGGAAATCAATTCCTTCGAGGATTCACTACAATCGGAACCTGCACACAAACGTGTGGCTCCTGATGAAATTTCGTCTTTCTTCCCCATTCCTTACAGCCGTTATTAGAAGAACTGAATATGTATTGGCCCAATTTGTTTCCGGGAGCGGACGCTCACCAATTCTGGTAAGTCAATCAATTGGACCCGAGATTGCCTAGTGGTTAACGTGCGAACTTATGAACCGTGGCTCCAGCCCAACCTCGGCATCTCGACTGCTCCTGTGCAGGCTTGGACAAACTGACAGTACCTCGTGATTCCTCTTCGGGTTCTATGGCAGCTGGGCACCGAATGCGCATTACAGGTGAACGACTGTTAAGTTGTCAAGTCAGTCGATGGTTCTGCGGCAGCAAAGCATCGGTGTTGAGCACTAATGTTATGCTGCAGGACACGAACGCTAAGTTTTTGCAGTTTACTGGACCCATTACTCTCAGATGGCAACCAAAAAGAGCTATGTAAACAAAAGCATTTGGTCAGGCCGTTGACACTCTCTTGGTGATTGATTTGCTTTCAACACCCTGTGAGGCTTCATTTGGAGACGCGTTGCAAATCACGCTCCGGTCTCATCTGTTGTTTATCCTTGGAGGCACCTCTACACAGCTAGTTGTTAGTTCGAAATTGTCCGACGCAGGGTCATTAACCAGAAGGACTTTCAACCTCTGAATCTAGTCAGGTGTAGCTGTTTCGGAATGTGACCTTGGCTATTCTAACTCATCTCACGGTAGTCAAAACAGACCTGGTCCTCAAAGCCTCTGCTTAGGAGGTCCTACCCACTACCTTCTCTTGGCACTTGTTTTAACCGGAGTGATGGATAAAAGGTGTCCGGTCGGAAACCACTTCGGGCGGCATTCGAACTGGAAACAGTCACCAACTCTCAGTAGATTACCTACCCCATACCACTCGTCTGCGTCCGCTTTTGTTTGGACAGATATTCTGGAAAGATTCCTCCCTTTCCCGTCTGAATTTTCGGTAGCTGTGCTGCCCGCACATAATCGTGAGACGAGATTTCCAAACACAACACAATGTTTTACTACTGATACAGGCAAGTAGTTCTGGTTCTCTTCAAAGATTTTTCAGTTCTTTCTCCTATAGTGTTAGCCTTCCCTTCTAATAGAAATGCGTGACTTTTATAATCGCTCTTTCATGTGACCGCTGACCACCACCACCAATACCACCGAGTTTTCGCTATGTGCACTACCGGCTCAAGCCTCGTCTAGTGATGATATCTTAGCTCTTAGGCATGTCTGTGGTCGAACGGGTCCTGTAAATCAAACGATTCACTTAGGGAACACCGGATGGTGAAGCTGCTCGATAAAACCAGAATTCGCGCATGGCTACTTATTAGTAATAATAAGTATTAGTATTAGTATTAATATTAGTATTATTAGTAATAATAAGTAATAATGATAAAGTTGGATGGTCGGATCGCTCATGCACCTCGTACGATTATGCTGGTCGAGTTCGAGACATGTGCGCGAGTAGACACTACAGAGCAAAGTGAACACATAAATAGGTGTACGGAGGCCAACCGTCCCTAATAATCGAACACCACATCATTTGGACATCATTTGTGTCACGTGCAGGACACAGACCAAACAAAGGCATGCTCTGATTTGTCAGAATGCCAGTCAATGCGAGTCAAGCACCTTCGATTCGAAGCTTCTCGCCTCCTCACGGATATTCTGGCACGACCTTGTGGAACACTCTGTGACTACCTTATAAATACAGTTGTAGTAATATTCCTTTATCTCCATAAAGGGCTGTGTATTGCTACCATGCCTTTTGATATACCTTAGTGGGCGGAGCAGGAACCCAAGGGACCGGCACAGAGTTGCACGACCGTTCAGGAAGACACAACATCAGGCGAGCACTGTCTAGATCTACCGTGCCTTTTGATATACCCTAGTGGGCGGAGCAGGAACCCAAGGGACTCATAGAGAGTTGCACGATCGTCCATCAAGACACAACAATAGGACAAATTAGGACAGAATAGGATTGGACTAATTAGTGCGACTGAAAATTTGGACCATCTGTACTCTAATTACGAACTTTCGTTCCTTTTCGCACTATCCCGGTCAATATGTTCATCGTCCAAACATTGAATTGACATCCGAAAAAGTCTGTACATCTATAAGTCACTTTCTTTGTTCTCGGTTTTGGGGCATTCGTGTGCTCCGTGTCGGTGCGGTGCAGCTCAGTTTTGACCAAAAACCACTCGATAATTTAGTGAGACTAGCAAGGTTACTATCCCTTCGCAAGTGGGTGTACCCTTGAGAGACACTTGACAAAATGGTTTGGGCTGGGTCACAACCTTTGCGGGCGAGGTGTAAGTCAGCTTGGTTTATGAAAGCCGATATTCGAAACAAACCTTTTTTGGCTCTGGTAACATTTCCGGTCTGAGGCGTGCCGAAAATGTCAACATTACAGCTCGAGTGTCCTCTGTCTTATTGCACTTTTGATTGTCACACCAGATTCCCCCCATGTTCTTTTTCAGGCACCATGAATGGCATGATCACGGTCGATGTGCAATGGAGGACAGCCTGATGGCAAATGTGGCTGATTATTTCCGTGTTTCGTTGGATCTAAGGAGGAAGGTGGACTTGTTAAAGTGCGTTGGATTTTGAGTTATGCTTGCGCGTCCTTGGTCCTCAACGATTGGTGTAAAAATTCCGTAACTCACTGATCGTTTCATTCATTTTCGGAACCGATGATGTAGATGCAAGTTCGTTGGAGGAAACTATTGATATTTTGAGTAACTCACTAGATTTTTCCTGCAACCCTGAATAGCATTCGGTTTTCCTGCTCTATCCACTTAATTAGATAGTTTCCTGCTTTCCTAGCAGCGTATGCCTCGGGTCTAAGTGATTCACGCACTCGGAACGTCATCTTACTTTCGAGTAAATCGAAGTATCCGTGAATGTCCTCGTGTGCTATTGTGCTCCTGTTCCAGACGCCCAGTAATGTTTCCATTCGTTGTGATTGTGCGCTGTGGTGCTTGAGACAGCTCAGTGCATGAAGCGCGAAATTGCCTACTGGATGGTCCTTATATTGATGCCAACCTCACATTTTGACTGGCACTGTCTACGCTTGGCAGTGTTTTTGCCCTTGTGCCTCCTTCGTGTGATGTGATGACTGTGCACCGAAAGATGTTACAACTGAACGATTATTTTCTATAATTTTGCAGTGGATATTCTCTACCTGTTGATATTCCTCTGCCGACCATTGTTCGTCGAACTATTCTTTTCAGTTCGTTTTTTTCGTGCAGCAAAAGCCTTCTGCTGTGTCTTCGCAAACCAACATCGTTCTACGTCCTTCGAGCTCTTAGTTATCCGGTGTTTGAGGGATCTTTGTGCGCCATTGTGGCAACCACTCGCTGGTATGGCTCTTTTGGTTTCAACAAGAGCTGCTGATCTCGATAAAGTTCCACATTCATACAGTAAGAAAAACAGTCCTAAGAACTGATCAGTTCATCCCACAACCGATGTCCATCGACTGTACGTTTCCTGCTCGGCTGAAAACGGTAGTTCTTACTAGCCGGAGCAGTCATGACAGGTTTCGATAGAGTCCATCTTTCTCAGTCCTAGAACCACGGCGTGTCGGGATATACTGTCACACGACAACTAAACATTTTATCGTATCGCATTGATCTTGTTCGAACCAGTCTAGTTAAACGCTTTCAGCTCCAAAGCCAAGTCCACTCCCTACGCCATAAATATAAGGGATCGTCGCGTCAGGATCACCACATAGCGAAAGAGTGAAGTGTGAAACTTCTGAATTCTACCTATCTGGGTTGGTGTGCACGACCGAAGTGGGGTCTTCTACACTGGTTTCAGGGATTACACACGTCGGCAGAGAGAAAGCTAGGTTTCAGCAGGGTAGGCTGCTGTGTGAATCAGATCTTTTGAGTTTACTAAAGCAGTTTCATGGCGGTAGTTTGGGCGCTGAAGAATGGTTGGGGAGGGGGCATACAAGTGGATCGACCACAACGAAGCAGTTGAAGGATGGTGCAGGCGAGAGCAGGTGAACAAAGAGCTTCAAGGGTGTATCATATCTTCCGGGTTTATAGTCCGAAGAAGCTGGGTCGTTTGAGGCACCCGACTGTAAGCTTCGACCCAATGTAGGGTAGTTTTTGACTGAATCCTCCCCGGATCCAGCGACCCAACAGTCCGATCCACTTGGCTGTGGAAAGCCGACCTATCTGAAAGCACAGCTTCAAAGGTGTCTCACATCCAATGCTTCTACGAACAGCAGATTCCTTTGGAATCGCATCAAACTCTAATTGTGTTTGAACCGTATTGGTTAATTAGCTGGCGGTCGGGGTCAACTGAGTGCGGACCGTTCCTGACTTGTCCTTCCTTGGGGGGAGACAGCACCCTTGCTTCTATAAATATGGATATGCTTATCGCTTGGACCGAACATCCTTCATTCTTATCGCAGAAGAAATTATACCTTTTCCGCCTCGTATTGCTGTCAGTTGTAGTACCGGAGGCTCATTGCTGCTTGTCTAACTATTCTCTTTGGCCTTCCTGGCATGGTGGAATCCTGTGGGACGGATTTCCAGCCAATGTGCCTCGCGGACTCATTTGCGCATGCAAACCCAACTACCACTTCCAGTTGAGTTTTTTTGTGGAGACTAGTAGGCTTGAAGGAGGTTTTGGTTGTCTGAGTTCAGTGACCCGCTCTCGAGTCGCATCCATTACAGTCGTGGGCGGCCATTTCAGGGGTGAGGACACGCATCCTGATTTGGTCAAGCAGCGTGTTTCGTTGCTTATCACACCGGTAAGAAAAGGTTTTCTATCGGTCATACTTCTGATCAGGGTCCCTCTGGTTTAAGAAGTCTGCTTCAGGATAGTTTTCTGGACTTCCTTCAGCTAGTAGGATTTCAGTATTTTCTTGTCCAACGAACCATTCTCGCGGATCATTATGTATTTTTAATATTCAGCCTTCTGTCTTTGGGCGACCTTTCCTGATGGTTGTTCATATCAGTTAGAAATGTTTTTACCAGTTTTCCTGTTGTCTGCAGGTCGCAACTTCGTTCCTCTAGGCTTGTTGAGACGTTACTGGTCCTCGTGAAAGTATTCCCAATTTTTAACAGCACTTTTCAACAATCCATCACCTAATTTGTCACAAATTACCGGGCGCAGTGGACGTACGTTTGTTGTGAGCGAAATATGCAACGTGGATATCGTTAGTGTAAGTCATGATCGCCTCATCCACCAGCGAGCACAGCTCAGCTCAGTGGTTAGAGCGCGAATTTACTGGCCGGAAGGTCCGTGGTTCGAACCCAAACTCTGCCTCTCGGCTTCCCCTGCTTAGGCTTAAGCAACCTGGCAATATTCCAGCCCTCGTGCCTCCTTTGGGTGGCATGCTAGCTAGGCCCCGAAAGAGTGCTGCAGCTGAATGATCTGGATTCCATCAAGCACACGCTTGTCAGCTGGCAGTCTGAGCGAAACTTATAATGAGATATACAAGACACCGAATCTTCGGGCCTTCACCCTTCCCCAGCTGAATGTGATGCACCGACCCAGATCGTGTCTTCCAGCTCATCACTGATTTGTGTGGAAATCACCCCGACACATGCCAACCTTTTGTGTGTGTA
>NW_008751701.1:507653-510575 GCF_000715545.1 Opisthorchis viverrini | reverse complement strand
TGTGTGTGTGTGTGAGTGAAAAATGCTGTGTCGTTACCCCATAATCGGTAGGCCTGTGTAGCGAATTTCCATAACTCTGTCTCTGTAGCTCTGGGGATTTTCGTACGGTTACTTGCTCGCATTTGGCCTGCTGTCAAAATCATCTGATTCCGTCGAGTTCAAGATGGCTTAAAGTTAGAGCCTGAACCTACTCATCGGAAGGTCTCTGGTTCGAACCCATCTCGACTGCGTCCGTCTGTCTAGTCTTGAGCAGCTTCATTCGGGTAGAATAGCAGCTAGGCACCGAAAGGATGTTACCGGTGAATGATTTTTATGATCGTTATTCTTATGATCCCACTTTGTCGTGCTCCTGCAGAATAATTCTTTTTTTCCTCATCTTCCAGTGTCCTCGAATTGGGTGGAATCAAGCCGAGCAACGACACAGTCTTGCAGGTGAGTTTGGCTTCCAACACTTGCTGAACATCCGGACTAGCCCATCTTGTTTGGTTCCCTTCCCTTGACGTATGTGAATTACGTCGGTTGATTTCTTAAGAACTAAAGATTCGGTAGGGCTCGTTAAAGGTGTCTGGCCTCAGTGCCGTAAAAAGGTAAAAAAGATAATCGTTCAGCTGTAATACTCTTTCGGTACCACCCGAAAGAAGCATGAGAGCTGGGATACTGCCATGTTGCCCAAGTTTAGACAAGAGAAGTCGAGAGATAGAGGTCGGGTTCGAACCACGGACATTCGGGTCGGCGAGTCCGCGCTCTAACCACTGAGCCATCTCGCCTCTCTCACCGCCGTAACATAATTGCTATCTTTATGATTGTTTTAGTTGTTAGTGTTGTCACTATTCGATTATGACTACTGTGGTGGTAATGACAATAATGTTAGTTGCTAGCAGGAGGGTTTTTGTAAATTCATTTAGTTTAAAAGGAAAGAACCCCCCGGCCGTCCGTTCGTTCATCATCATCATCATCGACAGCATGACATCAGTGTTCAACACCGATGCTTCACTGCCGTACATGGTTGTACGAGGGCTGGGATACTGCCAGGGCGCCCACACCTAGACAGGAGGACGATTAGGGCCCTCAACCAAAGCCTTTGGCTCAAAAGCCTAACCGCAAGGCAGCGGTGTTTGGCGGGAAATGCAAATGCATTACCTTTTCTACGGAACAAGTCGCCACATGTTCCAACCCCCAACATGGAGGGCCAGGAGACTGTGTTCGTCAGACCTCTAACCATTGACCGACCTGGTATGAGAGACTCTGTGAGTGTCGCGGGACACTCTCCAGTATAGCTCAATGGGTCGATGAGGTGCGCAAACCGTCACACCACGGTAAGGTCCAGTTTCTTCGTGACTCATACTTTCGTCCAAATTTCAAGACATCGGATTTCAAGATAATCCTTGTTAGTATCTTATACTCTTGGTAGCAGTTCGCCGATTTCACATTTTCGATAATGTCTACAAATTTGGAGAGCTTTGTGGATGTTTATCCGGAGAAATGAGAACACTGTTGTTCTGCGGTCGAATCAGACTGCGAAGCCCACCTTGGTACGGGTAGACAAGGAAGCCAGAACACTAGCGAGGTTGTGATGACCGAAAAAAAAACCGTTCAGCTTTAACACCCTTCCGGTGCCTGGCTGCCATGCCACCCGGAGGGAGCACGAGGGCTGGGATACTGCCAGGTTGCCCAAGCCTAGACAGGGGAAGTCGAGTGGCAGAGGTCAGGTTGGAACCACGGACCTTCCGGTCATTAAATTCTCGCTCTAACCACTTGGTCCATCTCGTCCCCCGAGGTTGTGATGCAAATCTCGTTAGTGTTAACACAAGCCTTAAACTGTGGCTCCCCTGTCTGCTATTGTGGCACTTTGCACGTGCGAAGACACGAAAGTTGCGTGTTCCATTTGCACTTTCAATATCCCGGCTGGCGTCCTTTGATACATGACAGGCAGCATTCTATCCTTGGGTTACATGATAGCTATGAAGGAAGGGACTGTTCCAACTTGAGTTTCTAACCAAGGCTTTGAAATACAGTATCGTTTCCCCAGTTGAAGACTGTTTGCCAGCTCTTAAAAGCATATTTGAGACGCTCGTTTGCTGTGGCATGAGCTTCGCACCCATCGCAAGGCTCATTGGTTGAAGTACGACCTTGCTGACCGGAATACCAAGGGTTCGAACCTGACCTCTGCATGACGACCGGTCCTGTGTAGGTTCGGGAACCTGGCAGTATCCCAGCCCAGTGGTGCAAAACACCACTGGACGCTGTAAAGGTCTGATACCCGCCGGTACAGAATTATACTGAGACTTGGTTCATCCGAGGGAGTTTTGAATGGCTTTGTTGGTTCTCCTAATTTCTGCGATAATGATCTTTTTTCCGAATTTTTAGATTGAAGATGTGCATCGAAAGCTGAAGGAATTGCTCAGTGTTCAGACACAGCTGTATTGTTTGAAGCGTCACGTGAGTGGTCCTCTCCCTCTCCTCATAACCTGCTCCCTCATGTTCAGCCCGATTTTCACCCCTCGTTTTTCTCTGCTGCTGCTGCTGTGCACAGGCCTCGAACTGTAACTAATTTGAAATGTTCGGTATTTCGCAACATCTACTGACCCTTAAGAACTATGCATCCTGCCTTGCAAACGCTTTTTTTCCGTTAAGCCTCTGTTTGCGTTCCGATGCTCAAAAGCACAGCTGCCAATTCCGCTAGAAACTGACGAAAGGTAGTCCGTTGATGTTGGCAGGCGTCCTCTCTTGTGTCGCCAGTCAAGCGCGATGAGGGCAAATCAACTCGGAGGTTTGCAGGAAGTTAACGACTGCATATGTTCTCTCAAGCGCCACCGAGCTCCCGGTCCGGATGACCTTCCACCCGCACTGTTCAAAGACGGCGGTGAAGTCCTCAGTCAGCGCTTGTCCGATCTGTTTGCTTGCATTTGGGAAAAGGAGTCT
>NW_008751701.1:506690-507345 GCF_000715545.1 Opisthorchis viverrini | reverse complement strand
TGTGAGAGTGTACGGAGAGCTCTTCAAAAGCTTCCGCACACAAAGCGGTGTCCGTCAGGGATGCCCACTCTCTCCATTCCTTTTTAACTTTGTGATCGATGAAATAATGAGACGAACGCTGGAGGGTCTCCAAAACCCTGGTGTGCAAATAGCCTGTGGAGAAAACCTTGTCGATCTGGAATATGCAAACGACACCGTTTTCGTCTTTGAAGGGGAGGCGCAGGTGTTTTTGGATGGACTGACCAAAGTCATTCCGTCCTTTGGTATGCACTTTGTACCCAAAGTCTAAGGTCACGCTACTGGACATGCGACCACTGAACATGCCACTTGCAACCCAGGGGGAGGCACTCGAAATTGTGGAGCGTTTTACGTATCTTCGAAGTGGTATTAGTTCTGATTGTAGTGTGACAGGTGAGGTCAATGCACGAATCTGCGAGACCCGGATCGCGTTTGCTAATTTGAGACAACCATGGAGACATAGTGGCGTATCCCTGAATCTGAAGGGACGTGTGTATCAAGCTACAGTGCGGGCTGTTTTGTTATATGGCTGTCAGTCTTAGCCTGTTCGAGCAGTGGAACTGAAACGCCTTCAGGTGTTCGACAATCGTTGTCTCAGAACCATAGCTCGCGTGGGTTGGTGTCGGCGAATCCGTAA
>NW_008751701.1:500943-506386 GCF_000715545.1 Opisthorchis viverrini | reverse complement strand
AGTGGCGTTCTTGTTGTCAGTTTCTGTCCAGATTGCGTGAATGAATGTCTGGAGGTGTAGGCACCTCGGAATGATTGTGTTAAGCTAGCACTAAGTCCCTCCCCCATCCACCTTTATTCTTTTCTTTACAATAAAGCTTTCAAATAAGTCATGGTTGTACGGCAGTGAAGCATCGGTGTTGGACACTGATGTCATGCTGTCAATGATGATGATAGCGGCTACCATAGATCTTAGTCAACATCATAAAATCAGTGTTCATCACCGATGCTTCACTGTCATACAACCATGATTTATTTTAAAGCCTTAGTGTGAGGAAAAATGAAAGTAGGTTGGAAAGGGACTTAGTGCTCACCTACTACAACCAATCAGGGTTGCTTACACTCGCAGATACTCATTCAAGCAATCTGGATAGAAACTGGCAACAAGAATGCCATTGGAATCGATTAGCAGCCACATCTTGAAGCGTCACCAACCAGGCGCAGTGGGGATTAAGTGGCCCCCAACCTGGAAGGCGAGTTGCACCATCATAATCTATTTGACATCCCTCTGCCAGCTGAAAGTTCGGCCACCTCTCTGCTTCCACCACTCTAAATTGGACACAAACAGCAGCACTCTCTTCGGCATACGCAATACGTTGCCTAACCAACGCAGGTTAGGTGCTGAACACATTTTTCAATGAAATTTCCCACTGCACAACTGAAAACTCGCTTCCTTAATGCCCGGTTAGGGATTCTCCGACACGAACCCACACAAACTACGTCGAACACCCGATACGCGATCTGGGCCCAGATCTCGACAGGTGGTCCCTCAAACATAGTGGTTTTGTCTCAAAAGCCTAAACACAAGGCAGCAAGTGACCCCACATTTTCCTATCGTCCTCCCCTCCCCAACGCATAGAGTTAGTAGAGTAGTTGGTCAAGCTTGTAGAGGCTCTGTGAGTGTCACACAGACACACACATTCTTCTCAGTATATTGCTCAGTGGGTCACTTAGGTGCCGAAGCCGGCGGCAATATGGTATGAGTGGATGGATTGCCTAACATGCAAGTCATGCTGTCCTGTTTTGTGCTGTCTCTCGCTTAGTCTTGTAAAAATGTGGCCTACGTTCAGACTCTTACAGGATGGAACTAACATCAATTTGGTCTTTTGTGTCCATTCCGTTGATGGGAGAACTACTCCACTGAAAGAGACTCAAACAATGTAGGTGCAATGTCGTCGAGATGTTCCGGAGATTGGCAGTAGTTCTGTGGCACCTCAGTCCAATTATCCTTGTTAAACAATGTACTTTTCAAAAAAAGCGACAGAAGTGTGAGGTAAACAGCACCTTGTGGACTCAAACTACGCTCTTATGTTCTCTAGGGGATTTGCGTTCTTCAACTGTTGGCCACTCCCAACAATATCCAGTCCGTTCGGCCCTCTGAATCTGGTTTCGGACTCGTTTTGGGCCTCATTTTACCGGTAGTCCAACAGTTGCTTGGAATATTCCTCACAACTCTTATCCACTTTCCATCACGGCCATGAATACTACCGTGCATAGCAAAGTAACGGAAATTGGGAACCCCGGAAGTGGTCTCATCTGCCTTTCTCTTTATCCTCTGATGTTGGCTTGAAATTAGCCAACTCTGGTAGGCAACCAATCAGCTGTTCTCAGCACCCGCTTTCGCCCATTTTTGGTTTAGTGGGAACCTAGTCTTCGCGAGGAAGCAGTACCTGATAACAGATAACTTTGGGTTATTTTAGTAGAGCATGAGGAATCAATTTACGTGTTTTTCAGAACACCTGTGTTCGACCATCCCAAAGCGCTTTCAGGCATGTGTTGGCAGACACAGGACTAGATGTCCGACTGGGTTACCGCAGATAGTCCGTAGGCGGTCATTACATTGTCCCCTACGGAGCCATGAGCTCATTTCGTCGACAAGTGTTAGTGAACCTTGTGTAGTTCATCACAATGGAGGTTTTCACGACTTTTTTTTATTTGTGGGACCACCTTGCTTATCTCACAGATGACAACACGAAGACTTGTGGGTGTCAAGTCTTTCCTTGAAGTCTATCCCGTTCACCTCAACAGCTGCAGAGCACACACTTTTCTCCTCTCGTTTATGCTCATTTCTTTTGTTCGATTTATCCAACAGCACAAGAACCCTCATCTTTTTGAAGTGCGCATCTGTTTCAAGCCCGACCTCACCCTGACCGATTGTATGGGACATACACAATGTCTTGCCTCCTCCACAGGTGACACCGATGTATGTGCCAGTAACCCTCGAGACCAGGTTGGCGGCTCACTGGGTGCTGCACAAGGCTATTCCGCAATGCCGTGTCCCCCCGGGCCAGTTGTCTTTCCCTCCTTGTAGAACATTGTGTACCTGGCAGCAACTTGTTTATTCCCTGCCATGGCCTCCCTCCTATTGTCGAAATGTTCTCCCCATTATCATTCTATTTTTAGATGCACCCTTTCTGTCTACCGATTGCTGTATCTTTAATGCTCTGCATGTACTTTTTCCCCGACTTTCGTAAAATGTTCTCCTGGTATATCAAATTCTTTACTTGCATTGAAATTTGGTTTTTGGTGGTGGTTTTGGTGTTAGGAATCTTGCTTTCCAGAGTTTTCTGGAGTTTACTTGTCCCTGCGGAGGTAAGGTGGCAGATAGGGACTTCTGCAGCTCTGATTTGTTTTAGGGTTCAAATGTGGTCTCTCCCTCAAGTAGTATGACATTCGCCTTGTAGTCAAATGTCAAATCCCAGGTAACCGTGGTTTTTTATTCACCCGAGGTTATGGGCTCACTATTTTACTCGAAGCTGTAACTCTGAAACTGGAGAGCACCTTGATACAGTCTGAGACCAGTCTAAATCACAAAATTTCGTAAAAAAGCACCATTGTTGTAACTGGTCTGCTGTTAGTAATTGTATCGTGGAGTCGTGGTCAAACCGTTCAGCTGTAGCACCCTTTCGGTGCAATGCGCAGCTACCCACCCATCCCCCCCAAATCATCGGTGAACGAAACTGCGGCAGCTACAACCACTGTACGATGAGTACGCGGTTATTACAGCTGACAATGATGATTACGATTACCCTTTCGGTGCCTAACTGCCGTGCCACCGGAGGGAGCCACGAGGGCTGGGATGCTGCCAGGTTGCCCAAGCCTAGACAGGGGAAGTCGAGTGGCAGAGGTCGGGTTCGAACCACGGACCTTCCGGTCAGTAAATTTGCGCTCTAACCACTGAGCCATCTCGTCGTGGTCAAGCCCAGACAAAAAGTAAATCATGTTTGTTTTCCAATATCGTCATTGAGACCGTTACTGTGATACCTCAGCGATAACGCTCCCTCGAAGTTTAATAATTATGCTTACATTGTGATGAGCTGCCGTTAAGTTCTCATCACCTGTCGCTTTTGAAGTGAAACTAACGATGGTTTGTCCATTTACCTTATGTTTCTGCGCCGAATTACATTTATGCCCTGAAGCCTAGTCGCAGTTCCACCTGAAACGTGACTTGTCAAGAGCACATGTGTGTACAGTGCACTTCCTCTGTACTCTTCTAACCCGATGTGGTGTTGTTCGTATGATACACCACAGGAAGTCAATCTTAGTGACAGAATAAGTAATCAGATACGTTTGTCCGACCTTAGAATGCGAAACCCGCTTTGATTTGTTCCAGTTAGTGCCTACCAGGGTTAGTCATCTGACGTTCGACAATCAGGTTCTTCCTCGAAGCAGATTATAGTCGCACCTGGAGCTCTCTGCCCGAACGTTTCGAATAGCAACGCCATTTGGCACTCTATTACATCTCATGTATCGGGTTAATT
Organism: Opisthorchis viverrini; assembly: GCF_000715545.1. Taxonomy (NCBI): domain Eukaryota; kingdom Metazoa; phylum Platyhelminthes; class Trematoda; order Opisthorchiida; family Opisthorchiidae; genus Opisthorchis; species Opisthorchis viverrini. The sequence goes on along the minus strand of NW_008751701.1, from coordinate 502,587 downwards.
TTCACCAGCAACGCGCGTCAGAAAAATTTCCCACTTCGTCAAGGACCGTTTGTTAACTCATCAAAGTGAGTAGAAACCTCGTGCTCAACCATGGGACAGGCACTCTACATTTAACAAGTTGGAAAGTCTGAATTACCTGCAGTAATCGCTGTTTTCTTCAAGTTATTCATTCATGCGGCTTTTGTGTAGGGCAGTGTCCTGTTCTAAGTCCACTGTGATACCAGTTTTCATGAATAAGACAACATGTCCTCTCCTCGGGGGTCAGCCTGTACCAGCTTACCTGGCGTACATTGGTTTGTCCCTATTGATGAAACCAGTCATGACGGTACGACTGTATAGCTGCATGGGGAAAAAATAAGGAACATTTTGAACCTCGCACATGCAACCGGGGCGAATGAGATTGGTGGACAGCGAGTTCGGTAGGGCTACAGTGAGTGCACACCCTGAGGGGGTCAAAAAGCCTGCATCTCCCCAACTATCGGTCGAAAGTTGTGCGCTGTGGAACCAAAAAGTTGTTGCCCAATTTCTTCCAATGAGTGCTCGATTTTAGCCACATGATCACTCGTAATTCAGTTCGGTAGGGCTACAGTGAGTGCACACCTTGAGGGGGTCAATAAGCCTGCAGCTCCCCAACTATCGGTCAAAAGTTGTGCGCTGTGGAACCAAAAAGTTACTGTCCGATTTCTTCCAATGAATGCTCGATTTTAGCCACATGATCACTCGCAATTTGTTAAAGTTGGGGGTGGTACTCGTTAGGGCTTCGACGTGTGGTTACTCATCGTCATCGTAGAATATGGTAATTCCAGTTATCTGACAACAACTGTTCTCGCGAAGTACACTTATTCGCGCACCATTTTGGTTTCGATGCGAGTCCCAGCTGAAACTCAGTTGACATGATATTCAACCGAATGTGCTGTGCGAAGTCAGCATCCTGTTTCAGGATTCCTAGTATCACAGAGTAATCACCGTAGAATGTGGTAATCCCAGTTATCTGACAACAACTGTTCTCGCGAAGTACACTTATTTGCACACCATTTTGGTTTTAATGTGAGTCCCAGCTGAATCTCAGTTGATATGATATTCAACCGAATGTGTCAGCATCTTGTTTCAGTTGACACCGTAATCCGGGTATCACAGAGTACTTTCTTGACCTAGGCATTACTCTTACGGTTACTGAAGACCATTCTATGAGTTTTCAGCAGCTCACGTCTAATTTACTATCGTGGGGCCGTTTTCCTATTCTACCGAATTAGACAGATGCAAATACGTCACTCAGAGCCATCTTTACTCGATATAAGACCACCGGCACGCGAGTGTCGGACAGCCCGAGAATGGGGAAACGCATCATAACCAAGTCGAGCATTGACAGATTCACTCCTTTGCATACCAGTTTAGTTTTCTCGTAAGACTCACTTAAAACCCACCTGAATCTCTCGTTTACAAGGTGTGTAAGCCGAGTTTCGTGCAAGTAGAACCAAGGAGGGCCAAACCGGTCGTGGGCTAAAAGCTTTCAGCAACCTTGTGAGTAGTAGGTTATGTCCACGCGATCGGACAGCTTTGTAGGCAGAAGAACGACTATGAATGTGGCTCTGTTTACGAAGTAGTCCTGGCCGTTTTTTTTGGGGGGGGGGGGTTCATCTGGAC
>NW_008751701.1:497314-500891 GCF_000715545.1 Opisthorchis viverrini | reverse complement strand
GCGGGTTTTAGCACAAGAGCTGATGAAAAAATGCACTTTGCACAAAGAACTTATTCATTCTTGTGGTTCTTGGGGAATTCCATGATAAGTACACACAAAACAACAACGGGTCATCGTAAACAGTGACGAAAAAACTAGCCTGGAAAACCGGTTCCCCTGGTTTGAATGCCGCTCCCAGATGACGTTTGCTTTTGCGGTCCTCCGAGGTGTGCTGACCAACGATCCGGCGGGTGGATACGTTCATCAAATGTTCTCCCGATCGTACTGAGGGAGCAGGCGTACCTGATGGGCATCCGGCAGGTCACTGGATGTCCGCTTTGTTCCTAATTGTCATTTATGGGTACTCTGCATTAATTAATACCGCCTTAATTCTTCCGTTTGACACTAGTTTAATCAGCTCGGGAAGAGGAATTCCCTAAAAACTCACTAGGGTTGGTTTACTTTCATGAGCTGACAGCATAGATGTTTAGACATTCCAATCGTGGGCCGAACGGTGAGATCCTCATCTGTGGTGACTGCCGGTTTCCACTCGTGTTCCAACAGCGGTGACTTGGGTGAACCGGTTCTCGCGTCCCCAAACTGAAATATGGGCGTGGATTTCATTCGGACAAGGATTACATCATTCGTGTAGGATTCCTCCTAGTACGATCGTTTTCGGTCGATTCCCTCAAATTTCCAGATCGATTTTGCTACAACAAGCCAGGCTGAACGAGATTAGCCAATCAGCTTGAAGTTTGTGAAACCATGACACCGTTTCGAAATGAAGTGCGATAAGCTCCAAATCGGAAACGGCGCAAGCCACGAAAGATGAGTTCCACCATCGAGTTGACTTTCAATCAGCACACTAGCGCCAGACGACATTTAGTTTGTCCCAATTGTACTCTTGTTCACATCAACATCATCATCGACAGCAACAGTACACTGAGGCTTCTTTGCCGTACAACCATATCAATTTATTTGAATAAGGCCTCCTAATGAAACGAAGGAAGAAATGGGGCAGAGATGGGGACCTAGGGCTAACCCACCACAAACATCTGAGCTGTCTACATCTCCATCACCCGGTCAGACAATCTGGATAGAAACTGACGGTATAAGTCAGTTGTATCGGCCAGCCGCTGTATCGTTTAGTGCCTCCAGCCAAGCATGGAGATCTAAGCCTGGAAAGTGGACAACGCTCAAATTTTTCGTAACTTTTTTCATTTTACCACTGCGCAGCTGGTTCCTCTTTACAGATGCTGCATACACTAAAGTCGATCGGTCACAACAAAGTCGGCATGCTGCTCCGTAAATATAGGTGCGATTTTTGCGGACTTGTTTGTGAAGAAGACCTCAGGTTCAGACGGAGACCTCTATCAAAACGGACACTGGCTAGATTCCTCAATAAATCCTTTTGTCTTGTACTTCTAACGAAGTTTGTCCACTCTCCAAACAGACAATAACTGTGCGGTCCATTTCGTTTGACTGTTCAGTCTCTCAATGCCAGATACCTTCACTATTGATCTCAGTCTCTCCCTGTGTGAGTGAGTTCCACGTCTATAACCTACTTAGTTTTCTTTTAAAAAAAGGAAGAATTAGCTCAAACCCAAGTCAACAGTGAGCCTGCTTGCTCTCATTTCTAGGTTGACTGAACGGCGCACCTCACTCCTGGAACAAATTTCCAAATGCTTTTAAATAGTTCCCAAAATAATTAGAAAACTAATTGTTCTGTCCTGTCCCTTCGGTTGGTGAGAGTTTTATAACAGGATGGGAGAAACGTACTTCCGGTGTTTTCCCTAAAACAAACAGCGTTGTTGCGAACCGTATAACAGAATAGTGGGGTATCGAGTAAGCGAGTCAAACTTCTTCGGCTCCCTGTAGCGTTTCATTGCTACGGAATGTTCTCACGTAAATCAGTCGCATTTGATGTTTTATGTTACAATCGTTTTCAACTAAAGCATATTAATGCCAATAAAGACTCCTGGCATAGTTGATTGATCCGAGTTTGATTTATTGCCTTGTTGTTGAACCGAATTCCACATGGATCCCGCTTTACCGCTCGCATTTAGGCGCTGCTACGGCCGAGAAACCTATGCTGCACCATATTAGCCAAAAGTTTGGGACGTTGCCGGTCTGACATCAAGCCGAGATAGGATTGGTCGAAAGTCTGGAACCAACAGCCAATCATGACCCAGTATTGGCCGAATGCCGACTGCCAGTGACGCATCCAGAAGGCGTCAGAACTTCCAGAAAGTTGTCGACACTTACACTATATATGTGAAGCACTTTAAGTTATTCTTGACTTCGTTTTGGGCGTTAATATACCTTGTGTACCTTTGGCGGTTGTTTGACGTGAACGCTACCTTGGGAGGCTCGGACCGAGGACTAAGCTGAGGAAAATACCGTTACTTGGATTTTAATGTAGTTTTCCTAATTCACCATGCTTGACCTTCCCAACACGATGTTTAGGAAATCGCCCGTGCTCATGATCTCACAGATGGCTATAAGCCGGAACTCTCCAGACATGCTGCAACGGGCCCGTCTATTTTGGGCTGACTACTGGACACATTCAAGTAGTATGCGTGCGATATGGACTTAGCCCTCAAAGAGATTTGATGGGATTCTTTTCTGATATTCATCCCTGAAATTTTGATGCTAGGTTAATTTCTGTCCATACAAAACAGTGGAGCACACGCAGATTGATCACTTGTTATTTTGGGGTGACTACTAGTCCCACATTCAAGTGGTATGCACACAACTATGTGCCCCTACAGCTGAAAGTTTCAAGGTTTTACGTCCTAGCAAAGGACGAGAGATCGTTCAAAACACAGTACCCGCGTACGGTTTAAGCCACTGTTATGTGCGCTCACTTTACATAAATAGATTATAGAACAAAATTCTGTCAAAACAAAACAGGTGAGGACACGCAGATTGATCACTTGTTCTTTTTGGGGTGGCTACTAGTCCCACATTCAAGTAGTATGCACTCAAGTATGTGCCCCTGCAGCTGAAAGTTTCAAGGTTTTGCGTCCTAGCAAAGGACGACAGATCGTTCAAAACACAGTACCCACGTACGGTTTAAGCCACTGTTATGTGCGCTCACTGTACATAAATAGATGATAGAACAAAGATTCGACTGCCAAGGGGATTAAGATCCTCACGGTTTCGTCGACATGAAGCGCAGCTTTAGAAATTCTGTACAAATGTACAGTGCTTATTGCGGATTCGTAACAATACGTAGCTTAGTGCAATGTTTTATACAGTGCTACTTGAAAGTAAGAAATTTCCACCTGACGAGTAACCCAGAAGTTGGAGACAATTCCTTACAGACGTAGCTGTGCCAGTGCCCTCAACGAAAACAGTCGTTTCTTTGTAGGATACTTTCACACAAAAAGCACTGAAGAGGACAGTTTTTCTATTCAGTTTCTTCTGTTCGAATGCTTGTGGTAAGCTGGCACTAGGACCATTCCCCCTCCACCTTTACTCTTTTCTTTACAATAAGGCTTCCAAATAAATCATGGTTGTACGGCAGTGAACAATCGGTGTTGAATGCTGATGTCATGCTGTCTATGATGATGATGATGATGACGATGTGTCTGCC
>NW_008751701.1:447889-496086 GCF_000715545.1 Opisthorchis viverrini | reverse complement strand
CAGTGCTACTTGAAAGTAAGAAATTTCCACCTGACGAGTAACCCAGAAGTTGGAGACAATTCCTTACAGACGTAGCTGTGCCAGTGCCCTCAACGAAAACAGTCGTTTCTTTGTAGGATACTTTCACCCAAAAAGCACTGAAGAGGACAGTTTTTCTATTCAGTTTCTTCTGTTCGAATGCTTGTGGTAAGCTGGCACTAGGACCATTCCCCCTCCACCTTTACTCTTTTCTTTACAATAAGGCTTCCAAATAAATCATGGTTGTACGGCAGTGAACAATCGGTGTTGAATGCTGATGTCATGCTGTCTATGATGATGATGATGATGACGATGTGTCTGCCACAACAACCGCCGTCCTAGTGATCGACTGCCTAATCTGTGACCCCGGTCGTATGGTAGCCGTTGGATAAACTAGGACGGAACGAGTTCCGTTCACCCTCAACTGAAAGTTGAAGGCAACCCATAGTTTGCTCAGTTTGCAGGAGGGTTTTCCACAATCAGCAAAAGACCAAGGTTTTGTATCCATGTCCATCAGTAGAGAACAGTTTACGAATGCGTAAGCTATTGACCAATGTCACGTGTGTCGCATGGTTCAAAACGAGAAAACTCTAAGGAATCTAGGACAAAATGATGAGCCTTACTCTGTTATCGTAACAACTTCTCTTCTGGTCAGTACAAATCGATTGTTTATAATAAAAAAAATAACAGTGAATGATACTCACAATCAAAATACTAACAGACAGGAGTTTTGATTAAATTTTGAGCATTACCAAGGTCAAGGTCGAATGGCCGAATGTCGGTTGGTCACGCGAGCAAACCGTTGTAGTCTAATTGCGCGTACGAATGCCTTCTGAGTGCACCGACTCCAATGGTGTTGACGAATTTCACTGGTCTTGGATGTAGAAGGTATCGATACTGAACGAGTCCTGGTGAAAATAAAAAGGCTTTCGCTGCGGAGTTATTTATTAGAGAAACACCAACTGAACAGTTGCAGACTATTGGACAGGGAAGCAAAACTCTCATATGCATCTTGTTTACAAAACTGAATATCCATCTTCTCCTTGAACGCGTCTTCCTGAATTTTCCTGGATATTCATTGACTGTTGCTCAAATGCAAGCAAATGCGACTCCACAAATTCCGCAATAGACCTCACTTTTCAAGAGACGCGAAGCGGGTTTACGAGAACAGACTACTCGCATGCGTCATCAGTAGTATCCACCGTTACACTGATAAATAGGAATTGATTCGAGTACGCTAAAATCAACATTGGAATTGAACAAATGATTCAACCAACTGAACGTATGTTGTACTACTAACAGGCTTCCTTGATTCGGTTGCTACCCAGAAGGAGCTACACTAGTTTTGCTGCTGCGGAATCACCGTTGTAACGGTGATGCTACTAATGGGCGAAGCGAGTAGTATGTTTTCTCGTAAATCCGCGTCGCGTCTCTTTAAAAGTGAGATCTATTGCGGAATTTGTGCAGTCGGTCCTAGGAACAGTCAATGATTATCCAGGTAAGTTCAGGAAGATGCGTTCAAGAAGAAGATGGACATTAAGTTTTTATAAACAAGTTGCATATGAGAGTTTTGCTTCCCTATCCAATAGTCTGTAACTGTTCAGTTGGTGTTTCTCTAATAAATAACTCCGCAGCAAAGGCCTTCTTCCTTTCACCGTGTCTTCCCTTCAGTAAGCTCTGCTGAACTTCAGCGGGCGAAGGAGTAAGCCTGGACCACGCTGAGTGAAACAACGAGAAAGGACTTCTGAAGTGTGTGATATAGACACCGATTTAGATAGTCTGTTCCTAAGATGGCTTTATCGGGGCTCACTTTCCAAGGGCGGTTGGTTCGTAAAACGGGGAATTCTCTCCGGATACAGAGAAGAAAAGGAAACAATGGCTTGTTTAAACAAAGGACAAATGTAAGCAATTGTACGGCTCGATAATTATCCTGGGAAAATCAAGTTCTGTTTATTTGTGCCACACTACATAACCAAATAGTGGCTGGATCACAAATCCCTTTCCTTCTGTAGAATTCTAGTTGCCCAAGTGAACTGAATTTCGAATTGGGCCTGTCGTTAAGCGTGAGTGCTGTGTACAATTTTCTGTGCAACTACCGTTTTGGCTTCTCTGTGCTTCCCAAGCCATGGGAATGAAGAAATACACTAAAACGAATTTCTGCGTCTGGGTCGATACTGGTCCAAAGAGAACGAAGCTAGTGGATTGGGTCGAATAATCTCTTGGTTGTTGGTCTGTTCGTCGAGCTTCGTATCACCAATCGAGACCGATATCACTACAGTAGAGGGTCTCCTATGTGCACTTTTCTTGGGGTCTGCGAGATCTTTGCCTTGGTGGCTTCCACCTGAGCCTACAACGGCTTCGGCAGGGAGAATATCCCAGGTTAGTTTAACCGAATCGGAAGTTCAACATGCGACTAAGTTGACCGGACAAGACCTACTTCAAATCCCATGTGGATGTGGGTGAAAACGCTCTGACACTAGGGATTTTATCAGCAAGGCCAGGTTGCTGAAGGCAGCCACTGAATGCCTGAAATCTACAGAGACTCTCATCTCCGCTAGATGTTGATCAGACAAACAACGCCCCCTCAATGTGCAGCGCTTCACAGCCTTGTATCAAACCCAGACAGCGCGAGTCAGCGTTGGACAAAGTTCAGAAAGTGTCCCTCCAGTGCTTAGCTTGAGACCGTTGTATTTTCGCACTCTCACGCTCTCGCACTCACCTGTGTGCTGCTCCCTTCTGTGGGTCTTTCTATCCGTCACTAGGCACTGGAGCGGGTCAGCAACCAGATACAACAGATTGGCGAATCAACAGATATGACAGATTTCGTCCCCCAAGATAGATTCAACTTGTCCTGAAAACGGAGAGGACATTCCTTCGTATGACACTGCAACTAAGGTTGATGGTCACCGCTGGACACCCCTTTACCGGTCTCTTCAACGGTGGGAGGTCATTAGTTGAGTCTTTGTGCAGCACACTGTTGAGCGTCACATCTCAATGAGACTCAGTTAGGTGACATCAAAGCGTGACATCAAAGCACGAATGGAAGGAAATACGTTTGCCACCCCTTCCTGATAAGCCACAAATTTAGCGTAACCCGTGTTGGCTGACCAGGAATTTCCATCGGAGTCAAGTGAGGGTAATTAGTTGGAATATCTTTTCAACCGAAGCATAAAGAGATTTTTGTGCAGACCGGAATTCACCCAAGTCTTTCATTGCCACATGTGTACGTGACGAGTGAGTTTATCTGCACACACACACACACACACACAAACTTTCGTTTGCTGAATGAGCAAGTAGAACTTCGCAACACTTTTATACCAACAGATCCATGGGGTGATATACTGATCATATCTACCCTATGCAAATACCCTTCAGAACTGCGTCTCAAGAAATGCACCTTGCTCCCTTGAATGGGATGAATTGTTGATTCGGCACAGTGCACAAAATGCCTCTCCGAAGTCGTGGTGGTTGAAGTCCAAACTATACAGTCAAATCGCAGCCATAATACGCCCTGCACAAGGTAGGAGTGTTGGCCGAGAGGTTAGCTGGACACTTATCGACTGTATACTAAAGTAAGCTCTCCAAAAATATTTGTAGAGAGGGGAACCTGACCCACGCTAGCTTGTGTGGGAATATCGTGAGGCGTGGTCTTGCCGAAACTAAGTTCTCCTAAACATTTTAGCTTGTCTCAGAGAAATTTTCTTTCGCATATAGCTGGAAAATCAAGCGAGACATGTTGGAGTTTGTTCCATAAATGACCCAGGAGTGATACTAAACTGTACAGGGAAAATGCCCCACCAAACAGGTATTAGTTCGATGCTATAGGCCGAAAAAGTCTTACACGTCACTCGAAGAATATTCAGCGAGCAGATATTATGTGTAGTGGTTCTCCAAAGGAGACCATCTGTGATGTGGTCCCTACTGGAAATGTCTGCGCTCCGGAGATCGATCAAACCCGTGGGTTTATATGATCACCGAACAGACATGGATTTTTTTGTACCACGTAATATATGGTATGATATTAGGTGCATTAAAGATGGAATGCCTCTACATTCCCGTACTCTCTTTGATTGATGCAATCTCTCCAAGAATTTACTTGTCTTAAAGACCCTGTCGGCTAGGTGGTGCCACAGTGGAGTTACATGTTTATGGTAGAGAGTGATTAAGCATAGTTAGCCTGGTCTTTTTTGGACTAAATTAAAACATAAGGTGACGGAACTTGGGGGACTGCGCCTACCTGGTGAGCCCCAAGAAGGGCGAAACCGGTCGTTGGCTGTCGACGGATTTTCAGCAACCTTATGAGTAGTACACTACAAAGATATACATGTATCGTGATATCTGGAATATCGTAGCGACTGAAACATGTGGCGGCCTGGTGCAGCACATTCATTTGCCAGGAAAAATCACGAACGAGAGATTCAGCTGGGTTCCAGGTGAGTCTCTCAAAGAACTAAATTAGTTTGCAAGTAAGTGTATAATCGCTAAGTTCGTGCAATTTGGTTTCAAGTAGAACATAAGGTTGACGGAAACTCGGGGACTGCGCTTACCTGATGAGCCCCAAGAAGGGCGAAACCGGTTGTGGGCTGTCGAAGAGTTTTCAGCAACCTTACGAGTAGTGCATTACAAATATACATCACCTTTAATGGAAAGGAACATCCTCTTGTTTTTCATGACTTGATCGTCCAAAGAGCTGGACTGTTTAGCGGCCACATGACTGAGATTTGGTATAGTGTGTGAATTCACAATACCTGTGTTTATTTTAACTGGAAAACCTAGACAAACCGCCGTTCACCTGACGTTCTGTGGTAGATCTTGTGATTGGTTGAATCACACATCGTCCTTGAGATCGCCCAACTGTGTAGAAGCGTATTTACCAAGCTCATTAGGAAATATCAGAAAACTGCACCAGGGGAATATTGAGATTCTAGTATCATCATCATCCTCATTGTCAACATCGTCTTCATCATCATCATCGTCATCATCATCATTGTCAACTGTAATAAAGGTGTACTTGTCGTACAGTGGTCGTAGCTGAAATCGTTTCTTTCACCGATGATTCGAGGAGGTGGGTAGGTAACTGTGCTTTGGAGGTGGAAGCTAACAAATCGGTGCTTAAATACAGAGCTGTCAGCGAACTATCAAGTGTGAAAAAGCGGTTTGTGTCGGAGATCAACAGGGCCGAAACTGCAACAACTTTGTGCGAAAGTTCTGTTGGATAAGTCAGCATTTTCCTCTTCAACCTAATGATGGAGTTAACGGAATCGGGATGAAGCGGTCCCTGTGGGGCTGTGAACTCTTACCGTAGGGGGGACAGAATGAGGGTGGCGCTGTAATGGTGTTTCATAGGTGACGTTTTGTCATACTTTGTTGTAAACAGTTCATACCTAAAACGACATGACAAAGACATGTCTGTCTAAAAAGGCATCATCTACTTGATGTATAGGACATGGCGGGTATTAACAACGCCAGTCTGAGAGGTTCCAACGACACTATGAGTATTGTGTTATGTCCATAAAATGTCACGTGATATCCCGAATGTCGTGGCTGAAACTGAAAAATGAAGGGGGCCTAGTAAATCAAAGGGTACGGATTTACTGGCTGGGAGGTCCGTGGTTCGAACCCGACTTCAGCCTCTTGAATTTTCCTCTCTAGGCTTTGGTAACTTGGCATTATCCCAGCCCTCGTGCTCCCTTCGGTTGGCATGACTTCCGATAGAAACCGAATTGGCATGTTGGTGAGGGTATCTGTCGAGACGCTTGTATATACGATGCGTGTCTGAATCGACACATGTCTATGAGTTTGACTGTCGCCAGCAGCTGTTGTTTACGTTGTTTGGATACACGGTTTTCAAAACGGTTCGTAAGTCCACTTGATGACCAATGTTCATGAAGCGGTCCAGTATGAAACCTGGATTTGTAGTGAATGATGCTCGAGATGGCTCAGTGGTTTAGGAGCGAACTCACTGACCAGAAGATCCTTGATTCGAATCCAGCCCAGGGATCTTGACTGCTACTCTCGAATTTGAGCAACTGCTCAGTATCTCAGCCCTCAAAATTTCCTTCAGGTGGCAAAGTGTGTCACAGATAAATGAGTATTGCTACGTTTTATTAGTTATTGATACCAAGAAATGCTGCATCCTCATTCGACCTAGAAAATCGAGTACGGTGGAACAGGTAAATGGATTAATAACCATTGAAGGATCGCCTTCCGGTTGATAGGACTAGGAACTGTGTATACAAAATAAAATGCAACGACTGTACGTAGGTTAATATGGGTCAGACAGCCAGGGAATTGCATACCAGAATCAGTGAGCATAAGCGTTCCATTAACAGACCACCGACAAACTCAGATGAATACCAGGCGTTAGTCAAAGATGTATCAATGGCAGGGCATGCTCTACACACTGGGCATAGGATAGATTTAGAAATTGTGGACATCCTGAGGCGGGGTTTAAGATTCACACCACAGCGACTGGTGGCCGAGTCCGTGGAAATCGCCAAGCACCCCGGTGTGAATAGACTAGAGGCGGTAGAACTTGAAAACGTGGGGAGAGCAGTCTTAGGTCAACCGAGATGAAACGAGGTGGAATGCAGTCATCAAATCCAAGTAGAGTTAGATCCCATTAACCACCCCACCCCCATCCCCAAACCAATTGTCCCAGCACCCTTGGACGCAGGTGAACGAAATCTGTGAACGACCCCAAGAGGAATTTTCCATTAAGGTGTCCTAGACTGAAGTAGCAAGAACGAAAATAATCCGGGTTCATCATGAAGACGAATCCCCCCTAACCAATCTATCGTAAATCTTAGTCATCCCCACTAATCAACAAACTGGAACATCAGACTGAACACCCAGCACTAATCACGTCACTAGCCATAAGGAATCTCACGGATTGGTTCCCTGACTGCCTTAAAACCCAATCAACCTACTTACTCACTTGGCCTGACGAAGCTTTTGTGCCAAAAGCGAAACGTTGCCCAGCAATAAATCCACCGAATGTTTACCATCCCCCTCTGAAACGATGACTTCCCAATCGGTCCCAAACAGTTTCCAATTGATTGAAAACCATAGTGTCAGTTTAACAACCTCAGCCTTCTCTGACCCCTCGTAACCAGTTCCAGCGTGCTCTTGTTTCCAAATGTTTTTATTCCGAAGCCTTTATAATGTCTGCTGAAGGATATGTCGAAACATTCAACTTTGCCTGCAAAAATTGTATTCTATAGCGACGATGTTTTTGGAATAAGTACTTCATTGCGATCCTTGTTGAATACATCGGGCTTCACATAATCCCTGGGTGCAAAAGTTGTCTGACGATGTGATTTGATCGAATCTTCGCTGATGGTTGAACTCAGATAAACTGAAATCCGTCGGGAGTCCTTTCGTCCATGGCAGTTTCCCTTATCACGGACTGTAATCCATATGTTTCTAGATATTGACTGGAAGAATATGTTCACAACTAAATGTCTTGAAGAATAGATTTATCAGGAGGCGTCCAGACTTGAAAAGTACATGTGCAGGGTACCACACATCCCCAAGGTCACCGTCAGCACCACACGTTCCGCATGGCAGGTGCGTTTTCGGAGCTCACCAAACACGGTTTAATAGCATCCGATCAGTGAAGTTGCTGCGAATCGGTTCACGCCATTGGCTGGAGAGAACGAACAAGTGAACGGCCATATTTGGCCATTTGGTCATCCTATAGATTTACACAGAAGCTCTGTCTGTTTTGTCCTGACAATACAGCCGTACATCGGGTTCCACAGTTCCCCTTATCACATAGTCTGGTGGGCGTAACTATCAATAGACGGCCACTCACAATACAACGAGATTATTCTACGGAAACTCTTAGATAAACGAATCCCAAAGACATTAGTACTAGCCGGTCCAACGCCTACTGCTGGAACTATCGATCATCTTCTTATGGGTGCAGATTGCCGGGATCAATAAATGCAGACATATTACACAATAATACTAGTATTAATAATAATCGAGCCACAACGTAGACAGAGCTGATATCAAACTACGGTTCAACCGACTGTTTACTGACCCCCTGTGAAATTAAATTTCAGCCACTATAACTTGCGTCATATGCGCACATGACAAGTGACGTCAGATCCAGTCTGTTCTGTAACAATCGATCTACCTCCATTGTGCATACATCAGCTTTGCATCACATGTGGTCACGTGTAGCGGCCGACCATTCGGTTCATGATGGCGTAGTTGACCCTCACTCTGCGTTACTGTCTTCCTGCCTCCTAGTTTTGGCTCTCTTTAGTTTCGTTGTCATCAGCCGGGATCAGAACGAAGCTGTTCCTGTGACCAACACCGTTTCAAAGTGAAGAAAACATGCTGAAACATTTGATGACAAGATCGCAAGCAGTATTACCCCCAGTAATTGCGGATATTTTGAATTTGGTTATTAAGCGTTTGACGAAACGTCATTCCGCTCCTCACACTAGCGAAAGTGCTGTTTGCTTTGAAGCTGAGGAGGCAGGATCAGTCGAGGATAGCGCGGTGAGTAGCCTGTTATTAATTTGCCTATACGAAACGATTTGTACGTGCGTTATGTGAGTAGCATGAAACCAAACGTGCCGCAACTTTTGGTCGATACAGTTCATAATAGGAAATAGAAGTAATCAAAGTAATACACTACTCATATGGTTGCTGAATCCTCTTCGACAACCCACAGCCGGTTTCACTGTTCTTTTGGGTCATCAAGTAAACGCGGTTGCCGATTTTATGGCAAACTCATGTTCTAAGTGAACCCGGGGACAGTGCCTACCTGGTGAACCACAAGAAGGGCGAGGGCAGTCGTCGAAGAGCTTCTAACAACCTTATGAGTAGCACCCTAAGTCTAGACAATGTATTGCGATATCTTGAATTTGGCACCGACTGAAACGCGAAGTGGCCTTCAGCAGCACATTCACTCGAAGAAGGCAGTAAAAGTTCAACTGGTTTCAGTTTAGTTTCCCAACACAACAAACTTAGTGCAATTGGCGGAAAGTGAACTGGATGTGGGGGTACGTCGTGTCACAACATTTCTTGCAGTGAATTAGGTGTCAAGCTGATCAGTATAGGTAATCTCGCGGTCACCATCCAACCGATATCACCTTGCTTTGTGAGAAAAGGAAGTGTGCCCGATCCCCCTTCAAGTGAGCCAGTCAGGTGTTCACCTCCTAGATGAAAACAGCACATCAGGCCACGTGACCTCTGTCACGAACAGTACACCTATTGTTTTTCCTTTCTTCTATTAGTGCATTTTCGTTATGTGTAACCGGGAGGCGAACCATCAAGGGCACCTTCCCACCTGACCTTTCCTTTCCCATGACAACTATGATCCTCTACCAGATGATTTCAGTTTCAATAAGGCGGAAATAGTTAGCTTCCTCTCATTAGATCCTGAAAGTTGAGTGCACAATTAGTCAGTCATCGTGAAAGATGTTCTGGAGTTGGTCGTCTGTGATTGGACCATTTCCCACGTGATTCGTAGTCTGGTTTCGTTCCACGTGATTGGTTGATCCAGTAACCTGCTTTCAGAACCAATGGACTTGCGAATTATTTCGTAAAGATGTGGCCCTGGTCAGTGGGTATACATCATGTAAAACTATCGCAAGAAACCGGAGGGGAAACAGACCTACAGTACATGCACTACAATTAACCACAAAGTCCTTGTGGAAGACATTTCCATCACATATATCTGCGGTAAGGGTGCATGCCGTTAGTTGTCTCTCACCAACTTACAACCGACCTTATAAAATGTGTCAAAAATGACCAAAATCTTTGTCATTTCGCTACGCTGCTCAGTTGGCGAAATCTTGTGAAAAATTTGTATCCCATGAATGGAACAGCAGAGGATTGAAGGCACATTTTGTGACTTTCCAGTGCCACAAATTTTTAAACAAGTTGTAGACGTTTAGAAGTCAAATTTATCCAGAAAGAAATGAAACTTTGACCTACTGAATAGGGTAAGAATTCTGGTCAACCCATTTTTTGTGATCCTATTCATTTCGCATAACCCAGTGAAACATAAACCTGAGGATGCTGGAATCAGTGGGTGACCGCTTAGAAATGGGGCCACATTCGGCGAGTTCATGTGTGTTCAACGCCCATGGGAATCTCACCGAAGTTCGATCCTCATTGCTTGATCCATCTTAGCTTTGATTAGCTTCGTGAGAGCCCCCGATTGGCTGTCTTGTGCGTTCAAATCGGTCAGCAACCATTCCCCTAGTTTCCAGTTCATCGAAGCGTGACTTCATTAGTCGGTTTGTCTGCTAATGAGTTTCTGGATAACTGGGTGTAGGTCAGGTCAGGTTGGTGATCCGTTTGCCCAACCTTGCAGATTGCTAGCAGACATTTCGCCAACGACCATGGGAACATCATTAGTGCGCACTTGAGTGACGCATTCAACCGCGGACAACGTCAATTAAGGAATCATCTGCAAGCAAACTGTCAAGCTCGGCAAACAGATATGCAGACGAATGATACATGAGGTGGCCTGTGTACGGCACATTCAGTTGCAGAACATCATAACGAGAGATTTCAGTTGAGTCTCTCGTGAGAAGCAAATTGATTTGCAAATGAGTGTATTTCTTGCGAACTTGTACTTGTTTTGAAAAAAAGCTCGGGACACAGTCACTCTGGTTCGTTTGTCCTTGCTACTGTATAGTTTGCGGACATCTGAGCGTAACTTTCGAATAATTTCATCGGAGTTGGGCTGTATTTTGGCGAAACTATGGATAGAACATAAGAGTAATATAACGTGCAGACCGCACCAATCCGATGAGCCTCAAGATGGGCGAAACCTGCCACGGGCTGTCGAAGAGTTTTCAGCTAACTCGTGAGTATTCGGTTCCATCAAGATGTGGGGAAAACTACCCTGGTCAGCTAAGAAAAATCTAAGTTTGTGAATGGAAGATGGTTGTGGTTCGTTCGTCCGACAAGGTTAGCATTTTTGTCGCCAGCATTCTGCCGCCAATTGGAACAACGTCAGTGAACTATCTTGGGCGTTGAGGAGTGCCGGCTGTGGCAATATTCACCTTGCCGTAGAAAGGTTGTTTAGTTGGGGAAGGGACGACAAGGCGAGCGCCCTCAGATAACAATAAAAGGGCAACCACAGACGATTATCTCAAGGCCAGGGACCAAGATACATCAGCGTTCCAGATGACAAGGGCCATTAAATCCGCTGTCTAGTAAAGCTGGTCAGAGTCACTTGATAGTATGAGTGAATTCATACTTTCGTCCTTAGAACCAGGAGACCGAACTTCGTTGTTCGAAGGCTCTCGTTGGTTCATTTCCTGTGTACGTCATATCAGTGCGGTTTCTGAACATCACGACAAGGAGGTCTGTAACAATCCGCTTCGGAGCTATTTATTGAAGCCTCGTACCACACGAGTCGTTATGTGGAAGTTCGTACTGTCTGGTGTGACAGGGTTTTGACAAGATAAAACTTGAGCACGTGACGAAAGAGCTGCTCAGTTCTGCTTGGGAATGCATACGCAATCCCACATGAATGCCAGGTTCTGACACTCCCCGCCCGTACGCTCCAACTGATTTTTGGTTCATTTGTTCCTCTTCTCCTACTGAAAAGTAGAGGCAGTTGTTTGCCCAATTTGGTCGACCGAGAGGATAGAAGCTTGCAGCTCCAAGTGCTAAGAAGATTTTAGCATGTTGAGCAACTCTCCGCAAAGTGCTTACGACTTTGGAAAACAGTAGAGACTAAGCTTAAGACTAAGCTGACGAATCATGCTTCCCTACTAAGTCCCGGCACGAGCCCGCAGCTTTGCTGTCGACGTGGGTTCGAACGATCGTCGAATCATTCGATGGCCGTACTTTGTGAGCAAAAAGCATTGGTAAATTAAAAGAAGTAGAGGAATAATAAATGCATATTGACCGTGTATTATTGAAGAATCAGTGAGAATGGTTGAACTGTGAACTGATACGGGTCTTTTGGATTTACAGGTCGAATTTGTCTGTGTACACATCCCTAAGCAATTGATACGAATTTTCCGTGACTGTGGCAGACATCGACGATCAGCCCGTCATTTTCTGGTAAACGAATGGTCACGATTCATCCCCCATTTGACTGTGTTTGACATGGTGCCAGATAAGTGACGTGCCACAAAATGACCTTGAATTGAAACGAACTAAATTCAGGGGCAGTGGAATAAAGAACACAACAACTAGTAGTCTGCGAATCAGTGGTGCTTGACCCAATCAAAATTAGTTCGGGAACGACAGACACATTCATCCGCGCACCATTTTTTGTCTTTAAATGGAAGACTCACCTGCAGCTCAGTTGAATCTCCCGTTTACGATATTCTTCTTGAAATGAATGTGCTGCACTACCGTGTCTTATGTTTCAGTTTGTACGACATTTGAGAATCGCTATACGCTGTATGAACGCACCACACTACTTATAAGGTTGACGAAAAAGTTTGGATGGCATTGTTTTTCTTACAGCCGATCGATAGCCAGATATTAGCCCGTACCAGAGGTTCACCATCTCTTGGTGAATGGAGTATGAAAACGTCTGGTCTGCCACAGGTTAGCTACTCTCTACGCGGTAAATTTATAGGCTTTTGGTCGATTAAAGGGTGGAAGGATAGTTTCACAAGCTGAATGAAACTTCTTTCTGAGCAGTCTTCACTCACGAGACCCTTTAGAACATGTGACCACGTGATGTAGATCCCGTGATTGAAGGGTGGGTTGTGCTATATTGTGCCGAATGGCCCAGTGTTCAAGCTACTAGCCCGGTCTCGGGTTTACTACTGCTGACGATTGCCAATAAGGACAAAGCAGCTGTACGTTGGTTCTCAACCATTCAGCGTGGACTGGCTCCATCTGAGGCATGGAATCTCAGTTGGAAATGCAACAACTGATTGGATACCTCAAAAGATGATTTTAATTGATACTTCCCTTTACAGTCTATGTTGGCTCGTGTTGCGAAAGTTAGTCTGACAGCGCACCAATGGGGACACTTACGCCGGTCTCACGACCTTGCTGCACAGTGTATCTGTCAGCACAGTCAGTATTGTTTGTTGAATTCGAGTCAACCGTCTTTGTTTGCCCTTCGATCTGCTAAACCTCGCACCTAAGAGGCTGGCGGTCAGCCGTGACCCCAACCTAGTCACCTGTTCTAAGACCTCCAACCAATCAGAATCGGTTACATGACGATTACTGAAAAGTCGTTTTTTTGCTGTGCAACTGACCTGTACAAAGCCAGCTTGTACCAATGAGGCTTCGCCCTGCTGAGAAGCATCCAGTCACCCACATACTCGACTGTTCAGCTCACGGTCGCTCACTGGATCACGAGACTTGTCTTTTTTTCATACTCAGTGACCCATCAGACGTCGGTTGTCTGTACCGTCTAGTGAGCGTAGCTGACACACCCACGTACACGCAAACGGGCCCACATATAGGGAAACCGAACACAGTTAGCACACGCAGACTTGCGCGCGCTCAGGTGATAGGGGGTCAACCACTCTTCACAAGTCCACGGACAATCATGGAACACGTGTGACAGTCACACATACACTTAGCAGCCAAACTGCGGGGAACACACGTTCCCGCCGTCCGGACTTTAACGAAGGAACTCTCACAGAAGATAAGTTCCTCTTTTGACTTGCTCCTATTTTGCATTGTATTTATTTTTATACGTGTTGCAACCCACCACTGCGACCATACTGAAAACACTTTTATTAGTGCATATACCTTCTGATTTGTGTTATGGCCATCATCACCAATGCATTAATAACAGCTCTTTCTTCGGTCTGGGAATCATCAGCAGTGCGCCTCTCCTGGAACTACGGTAGGGATGCTCGCAACTGCGATCCCTCGATGTGTAGTTTTGACTGCAAACTGCTAGACGACCAGCAGATGCTCCAGAAAGCTTCTGCTGGATTTTCACCTTCAGAACCACTTTTTCTGCCGTATTTTTTGCCGTGAATTCTTCAGTTCCTGTCAATTTTTGTTGCCAGTTTCTGCTGAATTGTTGACCTTGTACAAATCCTTGGTTGTGTGGAATTCACATGCCCTCCCCATGCGATCCAGTCGGACTATAATCAACAATATCAACTTGATTACCAGCCTGCATTCCCAGTACACTTTTCCTCCATCGTTTGCACCTCACTTAGGACATGTTGCGCCAGCCGGTAGGATCGAGTCGACATGATCACGTGACCACCTCCGTAAATTCTAATTTGGAGGAAGGTCGTGTATCGCACACCACGTCTTTCACGCAGACCAGTCCGAGGGTAAATTCATCGGTGACACTCAACACAAACTCGGATCAGGCGATACAACTTCAATCAAAACGATTCACTCGTCTAACGGAGTCTACTCATTCGATTGAACCACCGAACAACACCGCCTGGCCAGCGGTGTCCAATGATCGGCCGAAAAATTTGGATTGGTGCCGCTGGCCTGTATGCATGGCTTTCTACCTGAACCAGGGGTGTCCATTCGGAGAATATTCTTGTCCGGACGTGCATGCGTCATCCGAGTTTTCAGAAGTGATCAACGACAAGGGACTTGTTCGTATCTGTTTTGACGCTCTGGGGGTTGGTGGGGTGAGTACTCCTTCTTTCCAAGCTGAAGTTGAACAGTCCAACACCTAGGTTTCCCTTTTTGTATTTTTCAGCATTTCCTAACTGTCGAATGACGGTTAGCATCAAATCAGACCAAATTAGAGGAAGGCTGATCGTAGGAAACCAAACACTCAAAAGCCAGACCCTAAAAATGTAACTTCACAAGTGGGTTGTGAACAGTGAACAGCTGCCTCACCATTCAGTATGGAACATTACAACTGAGAGGCCGTATCATTCAACAAAGGACAAACACCAAGCACAGAAAGACCCACTCACTCGAAGAATCCATTTTTTAGTTTAACATGCATAAAAACGGTCAAGCAACTTTAGAAGAATTTTTACAGAATAGGAAAAGATCATTTTCGGTACACTTTTCCGCCTTCATTTATTGATGTGGCATACACTAAGCTTTCTCTCAGTGTGAACTTCTCTTGTATGATTGTGTTTGATTTCCCGAAAAAAATCAGTCGATATTCATCACGTTGGTGCAGAGAGATCGGACAGGTAACTCGGTGATAACAGTTGTATGCAGTCGCTTCTCGATTATGGTCAGTTCGTGCAGCTGGTGAATATAAATTTAGATGTGATTCTCGATTCAATCAGTCATTGATTTTTTAAGCAGTCACGTGACAGCCTGTCTATGCTTAGTTAATCATTGATTCTCGTGGAGGACCTGATGATCGCCACATTTTGGGTTTGGGATCGATCGAATTGGGGTCCTACGACCAAGTTAATGCGACCTCCACGAAACACTCGCATTTGCATACTGTTGCGTTTTTGGTGATATGTCGAATATCGTACCGGCTGAAACTTGAGGCGGCCTTCAAGAATTTCATAAACGAGAGTTTCAGTTGGATTTAGTGGAGCCTTTCACCAAGACCGAATTAGTGTGCGCCCTAATTTAATGAATTCTGTCTGATTTCGTTTAAGTTAGAACATAAGTATGAAGGAAACTTGGAGACTGGGCCTAACTGATGAACCCAAAGTGAGGGGTCGAAACCGGTCATGGGCCGTCAAAAGGTTTTTAGAAACCCCATAAGTAGTGTTTTACCTCATGCTAGCTAATCTATGCTTAGTTATCGAAAAGTATTGAAAATTCGCTTCATTCTTGATGGAAATCCTCACCATTGCGTATCTCAAAGAATCCGGGGAGTTTAGAACCCGAGACCTTCCAGACAGTGGTTGAACACAGCCTTTCCGCCTCAACTGCCTGATCAGTAGTGCGATTAGTTCTCACTGAAGCAGGTCAGAGTGCCAGTCATCCCTCAATCATGAAAAATAGGTAACGCTTGCGGGTTCGAAACTCTCAACTACAGTTTCGTGAAAGTGACATTTCCCATGATCCGCAGTAAAAATCGAGCAGTTTTACAGTGCTTCTGGTCTTTTTAGCGTAGCAGAACATCCTCACACCATTATCAGTCAATAAGTATGTCGGACGAACAACAACTTCTCGAGATTAGCTAAACTTCGTTCTGAAAAGTCCTCACTCGAGGCTCCATTCAAAACGTGTGACCACGTGATGTGGAGAGTGAAAGGCGTTATATCCTGTCTAAGTGAGCGCTAATCACACTGGTGGTCCACTGCTCGTGATATGAAGGTTACGTGTTCAAACTACTGGCCGGAAAGTGGTGATTTGGGGGTTCCCTAAAGGAGTTTTGCAAGATGATGAAACCGGTATGCAGTGTCTCGGCGTAGTCTGCTTCACTGAAAAATAGAGTTGGGTGATGCTCTTTACTGCTTTGATTTTTTTTCGTTCATCAGGGCAACGTTTAGAAGAGAATTACTACAAAATAGCCTTGGCCACCATGGCTCTCGCCTGAAATTAAGCAATCTGAACGAGCTTTCACTAACGCACCAACAAAACCTAACTTATATGAAATTTTATTGTGGAAAACTCTGTTCTAATTATGCACTCTATGTCTACTCAGAGAATGTGTCTTCGTAAACCTGGGACATGTCGATTCTTCCATGCACCGGCTCACATTCGATATCAACTGTTGGAGATTCGTCATGGAAATCGTTTGGCCTATCGGCGACAAGTGCCCGGCGGATATGAGATTGGTTTTGTCGACCCAGGAAATCAACGGCATACAAGACGAGTAAAACAGGGACAAGAATACCACGAACAGGAACTGGTAGCGTCGAATGAAGATCGAGACCAATTGAATAATTATGAGACAAACTTGAGTATCGCTATAGTCGCCAGTTTGGTCGCACACATGTTGGAGTCTCGCCTGCAACAGATCCCGGGAGCCGTGAACAAACTGTTGGCTGCTTTGTGTGAAGAGGCGCTTCAAGATTTGAGCATTGATACTGCTTGTCCTCAAATATGCACGCCGTCCATCAACACGACGGTGGACAAACTCACGCAGGATCGGCTAAATTGACCACTAAATGAGCATCTGATATGACATTTTAAAGTAGTTTATTGCAACAGAACAGTGCGCTATGGAAACGTACAATAATGAATGTTTTGAATTAGTCCTGGAGAGACAGACAAAGTGGCATTGAGTGCATTTACTTTTTTGATGTTCAAGATTCTTGCGATAGCTTTCGCCTATCTTTTCTTCAAGGAACAGTTTTTGACTAATTTTTGTCTTGTCAAGTTTCACTATTCTGTGAAAACTATGTTGCTACGTTCTAATGTTTCTTATTTCGATAAAAAAAATTGTCCAACTGCGATATCATTCACACGCTTCTTTCGGTATTCTTCACAATCAAAGCTCAGCACATCCCAGACGGGATGGATGAGCACTTGTCAGGTCCCGAAATTTTCAAAAGGACACTGGACGCCTACTGTGATTACTAGTTCGTCCAATTGCAGTCCAGAGGACGTCAGGCCAAGTTATTAGGTGATCAGGTTGACCAAATCTAAGACAGACGAATAACTAGACATTGAGGTCCCTTCCAACAAGCCAAAGTATTCAATTCTGAGTATTCAATCAAAGCTTGTTATTGGTCACTGTGGGTCCCCAACACCTAAGACGAAGAGGCTCGGAGGCGAAGTACTATGAATCGGGTTTTGAGGGTTTCGATCTTCTGGTCCGGAGCTGAAGATTCCCTTTGATTGTCGTTCGCAAATTCCTTTAAGGTCCCCTTGGTACTTGCCAGGACCACTGCGTAAGACAGAAGAGATCTAGTCGGTTTGAGTTGGCTGGGTTTTTCTACCTTAGTCCCAGACCGCTTCAATACCGAACAGTACATCAACCCATAACCGATTCGGTTTGACAAAGTTGACACTCATATCACCGTATCAGTCTGCTGACCAAAAGGTTCTCAGGCGCGTCACAAGTGACACTTTTGACGGGGCACAAAGCAAATCATAAACGGAGTAGATGGTGGGCAGACTAGTCCGCTCTGTTACGACATAGGCACAGGCAGTCTGGTAATGTCTGAGGTAAATTCCATTAGAACTGCTCACAATGGCCCGAAATATCTACGGGAGATGTGCTCAAGACCGTTGTGATTTGTGCATGTGGGTGTGAGCTAAACCAGAGGATGTGTGACATTTCAGTACCAAAATCGATTTTTCGGTGGATATAACATAACTTTATCCTCTAGAGGTTCGAACACTTTTAAAAAGGACAGACCAAGCATTGGTTTAGAAATGTGTGGTAAGCTTTTGAGCGACCTTTAGCCTGTGATACAAAAACTTGGTGTAACGGGCGAACGGTATCTTCGAGTGACGCGTACTGCCAAAACCAACTGCCAAACCAACAAAGTCGGAGCTAGGTTTCTATACGGTACTATTGGTGTAAGACAAATTCACAAATTATACAAACCTCGACAGTAGATAATCGTCCAAAACAAATGGTCCACTTGGACTACAAAAGTATAAACCAAGGGAGCAAACAGGCTCCCACGTGCGACAGTCACACGTGCAAAGCGGCTACAAATAGCCGGATGACCTCAAGGCCAAATGGGTGAAGTGGTAAGGACAAGCAAACGTCAGTTCATATATACACACTAAACACAAAAGTGGGGCGGGGGTTACAGACGGGGACAGAATAAAAGTGGAGAATTTCAATTGTCAACGTAATTGATGATACAATTGGCGAAAGGACTGATCGCCAGGTCATTGCGGCTATTGAACTAGACAAACGACAAGTCCAAACGTAAACACTGTTGGTAAGGCTGCTGCAAACACTTCGACCACCATAAACGAGAAAGTCAGGACTTTTGAAGCCTTCCGATCCAATGCACTTCCTGGATAATTTTGCTGCCACAGATGAAGTCCAAGATCAGCGTAAAATGAAGGGGTTCGCAATTCAAAACTTGATTATACGAAAACACTATAGGCGAAACACACTACTCACAAGGTCGCTGAAGACTCTGGACCAGCCCATAACCCGTTTGGACATCTTGGAGATCATCTAGTAAGCGTAACTGCTGATTTTCCGCCTACCTTGTATTTTACCTGAAGTACGGGCGGCGCCTAATTGGTAGGCCAAAAGAAGTACCAGCTCGTATATGAGGACACCCTGTGTGATGAGAGCTCAGATTGCTCGCACCGTCTTGACGGTACGTTAGGCAAGAATGCACACGGATCCCGCTATAGCGCACGTCTTCAGGCGCTGCTACGGCCGATAAGCCTAACCCGCCCGAGATTGGCCAATAATTCGGGACACTTGCCGGTCCGTCATCAAGACGAGATCTGATTGGTCGAGAATCTGGATCCAACAGCCAATCATGACCCAGTATTAACCAAATGCCGGTTGCCAATGCCGCATCCAGAACATGTCAGGAATTCCAGATAGTTATAACCGCATACGCTATATACACGAAGCGCTGTACAACTATTCCTGAATTGGTTTCGGGCATTAATAGACCTTGTGCACCTTTGGTGGTTGTTTTGACGTGAATGCTATCTTGGGAGGCTCAGACCGAGAACTGAGCTGAGGAAAATACGTTTACTACACAGTATCAGACAGACACGTACGCCTAATCAATACTGCTTGGTTGGCCTTCATATGCCTGTGGCTTCAAATCTTATCTAAATCGGTCGTTTGCGTGATCGAAAAGCGAAGATTGGGAAATACCATCAATAAGTTTGTTCGTCGACGGTAAAAGTGCAAATGAGCTGTCGAACGATTGGGTGCATTTCAGCGGATGCTAAGTTGTCCTTCTTCCACATTATGGTGTGTGTGTGTATGTTGGGGGTTAGATGGCCCACTTTTTCTATACGGTTACTCACCTCTAATAGAGACCTCAAAGAAGAGTGGGTATTTGGCCAACCCTGAGTGGGGACCTTAGGAGATCGTGCTTACAGGAACTTCCAGAACGCTGGTCTTTTGACCGCTTGTACTCTGGGGAATGGCGCATTCGACTCCGTGCTTTTGGGATAAGCCACCGTATTTGATTCCTTTTTCAGCTAACGAATTTTCATAACTGGACTTCTTCAAGCAGTTGAATAATGTCTGCCAGAAACCTGGCCGCGGCGCGCCGAGGACGTCAAAAGACCATTGATGTCTTCGGAGCAGTGCCCGAATCTGGTAGGAACACCGGATCGGCAATGCTGAAGTTCGTTGAACGGTACTTGGGAGAAATAACTCTCCCTCGATATATGAACTGATCACACTGCATCAGTTGCGCTGGCTTGGCCACATGCTGCGTATGCCAGTCGACAGACTTCTTCGAAGGGCTATTTTGCGCAACCACATGAAGGGTGGAAGAGAGCGAGAGGCGGTCAAACGACGACTTAGCAGAGAAGTATAGAAGCCATTACTAGCAAACTCCGCTGCACTGGTCATTGCTGTCTCCCTGAATCAGGACCCCGAGTCGGGCCATATCAGTGGTTAGGGACATTGTCAGACATGGCCCAGTCGAGCCCTCGATGGCGCTCATTCATCCAAGCTATTGCCTTCAATGCACAGCTACCTTCCCAATACCCTCACTTAGCAGTGTTGTATTTACGCACTAGTTTATCAGGTGATGGAACTAGGACTTTACGACGCACCGTTGAGGGCTCATACACCGGTTCCTGTCTCTTGAATTAGTGTTTGACCAGTAGCTGATTTGTTGTTCAGGTCACGTGAAAGACGCCCTCCAGCAACTGCGGCTCCTTCTCAGCTGACTGGTAAGGCAAGACCAAACAAGTCTCCTCCCTCTGTATCACGCCGGATGTCTTCTTTAAGCTTCGCTTGATAAAATTCCTTGGATATCCATTGTTCAAGATTGCTTTGAATAGAAGGTCTTTCTCCTCAGGTTTGTGGAGTTTCAATGCGTCTTCATCTTATTGAACAGGGTTTGAACACGACTCTTCCTGGGCGATTGTTGCCGTAGTTCAGTATTTGATCCGTATACACGCGTTGGTTTCCACAGCCCCATCCACCTTTCGGTTCACTAAAACGTCCAGGGATTGTAGGTTCTTCTCCAGTTCGATTATAATCTTTAAACGTGGTATTGAGCGGTTCATGATGACAAAAGTGTCGTCTAAGTAGCTTCGAATAAGGGCTTGGAAGTACTGCCCCTGTGTAATCGTCCCCAATGGTCTCTTAGACTTCAGAGACCAGTTGCATATTGACGTCCAATCCTGTTGGATTTTCAATCTCAGAAATAAGCAAAAACTCATGCGCATGCCTACCAACTGGGTTTCATATCTTTTATACAACACCAACCTTGTACTGTCACCCAAGGAAAACGATTGTTCACCAGTCGCATGAAAATAAAATGATTTGTAGTACAAAGTAGAATTTTCGGAAAAAAGCAAGCTAACCTGAATTGTGTCCACGATTTCCCCCTCACGTGGAAACATATATCCTTTGGACTCGTGAAACTGTTGTGTCTAGTTGACGATCGTGCAACTCTGTATCGGTTCCTCGGCTTCCTGCTCCACCCACTATGGTATATCAAAAGACACGGTAGCTCTACACAGCCCTTTATGAAGACAAAGGAAAAGTATTACAGCTGTATTTATATCGTGGTCACAGAAGGTTCCACAAGGTCATGCTAGAATCTCTTTGAGGAGGCGAGAAGCGTCGAGTCGAAGGTGCTCGATCCGGATTGGCTGGCATTCTGACCAATCAGGGCATGTCTTCGTTTTGTCCATGTCCTGCACGTGACACATCCGTCCAAATGATGTGATGGTCGGTTATTGTGGACAGCTGGTCTCCGGACACAAACCCAGCTGTTTTTACTGTGGTTTGGCTCGTTCTGAATGCATCTCTAAAGGGGATCTGAACCCACTCTACTTGCAAATCAAAGAGAATTGAATATGTTGATTTCGACCACTGAAATCTTAAATTCAAACCTTCTGATGTCATTTGTGCGCCGTTCATTTGAAAATGGAAACATGATTTCCAGTACACGATATGCTTCTCTTATGCCTCACTTTATAGCTCTCGGGAAAAATTAACGGGTATCTGGTGGCTACTTTCACCTTGAGGCCAATTTTTCCTCTTTGGGGCAGATCACTGCCAACCATTCACAACCACACAAGCATAGTTTATTCCATTCCTGTGATCCTAGACGGACAGGCCACATCATATCGGCACTTCCAGAGATCAATCTCATCAACGTTTGACTTTTACTGAGGCGTTTCGATGGGCGGGGTCATGTGACCGTTGCAGTGACTGCAAACAATGTGACTGTCATGTGTCAGTCACTAGGGTGTACTCCTTATGGCATAGATGGGAACCGGTCGTGGGCTGCTGTCGAAGAGTTTCAGCAACTCGTGAGTAGTATGTTATGTCCGGACAAAATGTTCCGCTTCTCCCACAGCCTAATGATAGTAAGTGAAAGCGGCTGCTCATTAGGAATTCTGGCTCCAGAATAATGCGTTTCGTATCGAGTCAATCCCCTAATCTCCGGTGTATTTAATACAGACGAGCATTGTTTTGCAAACCGCGCTATGATAGGGTGATTACTTACCCACTTGTCACCCCTCCCCATCAGGTATAGAGATGATTTTTTGAGTTTACAGCTAGTTTCTGAGTTGTGTCTTTTCATTAGAGATTGGAGATACCAAGATACAACTGAAGGACTGAAGGGCGTTATTTTCCTCGAACAAACGTCGCTCTCCAAAGTGGTGTAAGAAAATTGGTACAGATAACCTTGCGATGCTTAAGGCCTCTCGAGAAGGCGATTTTTTCACCACAGCACCAGGAGAGCATAGTCGGGGACACCATAAAGTTATGCGGAAACTGGTGGTTGAAAGGTGGCCAGTTCTCGTACTGAGAAAGCAACCGCTGAGGTATCATCACTGCGCATCACCCAGCGCATCACAGACGACGTTTCATCGTATGAAGATGAGAAACATTTACAAGCAAATAGCCATGTTCGGCGAGCAGATCAACTAATCAATGCACCCGAGCTACCAGTGAAGAGATGAAAGCCTTCGCTGCGGAGTTATTTACAAAAACTGAATATCCGTCTTCTCTTTGCACGCATCTTTCTGAACTTTCCTGGATATTCACTAGCTTTTGCTCAAATCCAAGCAAATGCTACAAACTGACTCGACGAATTCCTCGACAGATCTCCCTTTTTAAGAGACGTAAAGCGAATTTGTAACAGTCGAACGGTATCTTCAAGTGACTCGTAATATCAGAACCTCCGGGTAGGCAAAACAAAGTCGGATCTGGGTTTCTATACGGTACTATTAGGGTAAGAGAAATCCACAGTTTACACAAACCTCGACGGTAGATACGCGTCCAAAACAAACAGTCTGCTTGGACCACAAATGTACAAAGCAAGGGAGCAAACAGGCTCCAACGTGCGACAGTCACACGTGCAAAGTCAGATACAAATGGTCGGATGACCTCAAGGCCAAATGGGTGAAGTGGTAAGGGCAAACAAACGTCAGTTCATATATTCACACCAAACACAAAAGTGGGGCGGGGGTTACCAAGTGGGGCAGAATAAACGTGGGGAATTTCATTGTCAACATAACGGATGATACAGAATTTACAAGAAAACATACTACTCGCATGCCCCCCATCAGTTGTATCACCGTTACACCAGTATTTTGGTGAATTTCCCATATCGTTGTTTGTTAACACGTTCGTGCAGCCCCACAATTGGTTCGACAACCCACTGCATAGGTATTTCATACTTTCCCATTTTGCTTGCACCACTTGTGTCTGTCAGTTCCACACACCGGAATTCGTAATTTTCGAATCGATAGGGTAAGCGCGCTGTTTTAGAAATGAGGGCAGTGAGGAGGAATCCCTACATAGACGTTTCACTTGTGTGCGACGCAGCACAAGAGCAGGTGCACACTGAATACCATAACATGTGATAATCCGTTTTTTATTGAGACAAGTATGTGCCTGATTTGTAGAATTCAGAAAGCGTTAAGGAGTGATTGATGTACACCATCATTGATGATCAAATCATCTCTTGATGATGATTTCGCGCATCAAACCGCGGTGTACACTCTTCTCCTACCTACCGGGTACTCCTTGCTTTACAGAATTTGACAGAAAGCTGACGGCCAATAAGCGGACTTTTCACTCTGCAGAGGACAACATCTAATCTATTATGTGCAGAAAGTGCTGTCAACGAAACCCGATTAACTGGTTGCCCGAGGGGCGGAACTATAGATCAGAAGGTTCGTCTTACATACCCAACTCTGGCCTTCCGAGTTTGGACAACTTGACAGTTTCTCAGGCATCGTGATTCCTTTGCTCTAAACTGAAAGGACGTCGTCGCTGAACTACTGCTAATGAAAGGAAGGAGGCCTTCACTGCGTAGCTCTTTATTAAAAAACGCCAACTGAACAGTTACAGTCTGTTACTGTTACTCAAATACAAGCGAACGCTATAAAGTGACTCCACAAATTCCGTAATAAACCTAACTTTTCAAGAGACGCGAAGCAGATTTACGGGAAAACATACTACTCGCATATCTTGTCAGTAGCATCCACCGTCAAACTGATAACAGTAGAAACCGTCCGGTGATAATTTCCGGTAACCAACAAGGAAAGCAAATTTAAGCTAACTTTTAATTTTCGTGTGGATCAGTATGCGTCATAGTTCCTGTTTCATGATATTCTCTCCGCCCAGGTTACTCCCCTTGTCTTTCACTGCCATCCTCAAATTCTCCTGTGATCCGAAGAACTTTATAAAAAACACCCAGTTAGAGTGTCCCGCCTAGTCTAGCATCTAGGAGGCGACCAGTGTGCAACCTCATTCATTCAACGCAACCAACCGCCTGATCTAGATGGTTTACATCCTGCACACTTCGAAGAAGTTGGTGAGGTCCTCGTGGCTATCATGACAACTTTACTCCAAAGTATCTAGAATGAGGTGAAAACAAACCGACGGAACGGTAATTTTCGTATTCAAAAAGGGTGTAAGGAAGCCGCTCAGGGACCACCAGGATGATCCATCATCAGGAGAGACATTCCCGAGAACGAAGTTGGGTTTTACCCTAGCCGGGGTTTCATTGATCATATCTTCATTTTGCGGCAAGTGCTGGAGCTGAGCCACGCATTCCGATGACGACAATAGTTGTCTTTCTCGATTATAGATCTGGTTTTGGCGCCGAGGATCGTCGGAAACTATGGGAGTATCCGGCAGTAAATGGTGCCCCTTATAAGGGCTCTATATACCCCTTTCCGTGGACACGTCCCCGTTTACGGTAAATGCTCTTGTGAGTTGACTACTTCCAGTGGTGTCAAGGAAGGATGTCTTTTGTCGTTCTTTCTCTTCAACTTCATAGTCAGTGTCCACTTCACCTGCATCGAACACCTCAAAGCTCGAAACATTTTCATGGCTCACGGATATTCTCTACGCCGACCATATCGCTGTCCTTGCATCAAACCTTTCAGAAACGCAAACTATTTCAAAATAACCTAGATGATTCTGGTGCAACATTGGGTGGGATCAAATTCAAACATCTTTTTTGTTGGTGAATCGATTATTGTAGTAGATGATCTTGTTTATCTGGGCTGTTGCGGTCTGGTGAAAGACAACATCTCTTCCCGAATCGGGCAGCTCATGGCAGCGTGTGATGACTTCCGAATTTAGCGGCGCCGATCTGATATCAGCTGACTCTCAAGGGTAGCACGTACGTTGCTGCGGTCCAGTGAGTCCTAATCCACGGGTCACAGAAGGGGCTGCTGCGTGTGTAGGACATTCGAAGCCCCCTTTGTTTAACCATAGGTGCCTACGAAGCACTTTTCCAGTGTGCTGAGAATATCAGATCAGTAATTTTGAAGTATTCCAGATATTTTTTGGAAAATTTCACTCGGTTGATCAGCTGGTGAGACTCCACAGGTTGTGCTTGTTAAACCTCATCCTACATTTGCCAGAGGATCTTTTGTCTCGTAGGTCCATCTCGTCCAGTCTTATATAGGATAAATATGACACCATGATGATCAGCCCAGGACTTGGCAACGAATCACAAAAGTCTTCATCGTCAACTCAGCCGTGTTGGTAAGTGCCGTATTCCCAGTTTGGGACCGTGGGAAGACCACTAACTCACCGCTACGCACCACTACGATGTCACCCCGATTGGTGATAAAAAGTTTGCAATCAGCGAACAAGCCAATGACCGTCTACGCTACCTGAGCTACCAACATTTTCCTCTATAGAAAACAAACCAGTGTTTAGTTACTCAGAGAGATGTGGCGTGGTCACGCAGCCAACGGCGATCTTGCATCAAAGTTATCACCTTCACTATCTAGCTCCCCGTTCTCCACCATACCGGATGAGCGGTACCAGTTGATGTCAGTTTATTGATTGGGGCATCGCCTCCAACGTGTGGCTTCCATTCCTTTGTACTCCTCAACTTCGGTAAACGATTCTGTAGCAGCTAGAAACAATGCCCATCGATGCAGGTTTTGTGAACTAAAAAACTGAACCGACTGCACTGGAGTGACGGTTCGCAGATGTTTTCTCTCGACTTAGTCCCATTTCTCACCAACAGATTGCGCAAAAGATTGAGTGCGTTCACGGAAACACTGATATTCCACTTCTAGAGCTCAGATGACAGTTTGTAATCCCACGCTACAAGTTAAAGGAAGGAAACCATCGCTACGGAGAAACATCAACTGAACAGTTACAGACTATTGGACAGAGGAGCAAAACCCTCATACGAGAAAACATACTACTCGCATACCTCGTCAGTAGTATCTACTGTTACACAGGTATAAGTACGTTTTAATACACGCCAACAAAGAGATGACGTTTTACTTGGATCCCGCAGTGTTCCTTCCTATGAGACTCCGGACAGGTTGTAAAACCTATCATTTGTTTCGACAGTCTAACATTGTCACTGATGCTGTCACCTCACAGATGCCCCTTTTGTGATCGCGGAGTCTGTCTTGGAAGCTTTCAACCTAGTTACTTCACTAATATTCATTCTACGTTGTAACCCTAGTAAGATGGCCAACAGCACTTTGCCGACGTCAATCCAACTGAGGGGTCGAACGCAGGAGCTCAGGACAAAGTACACAGAAAGCTGATATTGACAGGATAATAGTTCGACAGTGCTGGAACAGAGTTGAAACCCAGTACGACGGTTCTGACGATTGCCTGAAGGAAGCATTTGTTTGGGATGGCCGTTAAAACAATTTCAAATTAAAAACCTACCTCAGCCCCTCACTTGAAGGAGTCTCATTTGCTATCTCGATTGCGAAGAGGCTAAGAAATTTGTGCGATATAATCTAAAAGTTCTCTCATCTTCACCTGAGTTTTAGCTCAACTCCCAACTAGGGTACGAGCTAACGAATTCGACCACTTGCCTCCCGTTCCCCCAGTTGTGTGAGGTATCCGATGAGACGTAGACAAAGAATAGCATCTCAGCTGATATTGTGTGACATCTGGCTTAGGTTAGTCTCCCTACGGAAGAAGAACACCCCTTTTGTTATCTACCGGATGCCTTCAGGCTGGACGAGGTCAATTAGATTCCGATTAGTATCGATGCTGAAGCCATGAGGATCGATGTAATCAAACAGAATTCGCCCGCGCTATTTACTGCAAAAATAGCCTTTCCTTCCTGCGTGTTTGTCAGTCGTTGGAAATGTGAGCTAGCTGTGTCACAAAATCGCCGTTTAAACACTGTTTCGATCGCATTCAATGCCGGTGATCAGGCGGACTATTCTTGCAACGGTTTCTATACGTCAACGCGACACGAATGCAACCAATGGGAATTTCGGTTGGTATTAGAATTTGATTGGATCAACCGGTGTCGGTGGGACAGATTTGATTGGTTGTTCTTCCTTGAGAAATGAGTTCCGGTTTTGGTATCATTTTTAGGCCGCCTAGAACTTTTCACGTGAGCCTTGAACGTAGCAGTTTCTGCAATTACAGTAATTGTGCAACAGGGGTCAGTTTGGGAAACAGCACTCTCCGGAAACGATCTTGAAGACATCCTAATCATAAACCATCTGAAAACTGTTTGACATTTCACAACTGGTTCCGCTCATCTTGAGGCTCATCAGGTAGGCGCAGTCCACGAGTTTCCGTCAATCAACTTCAATCCAAATTGCACAAAGTTCAAAAATACACTCATATGCAAGTCAGACTCACCGTTTATGCTGTTCTTCACCTGAATGTGCTGTACCAGGGCGCGTCATGTATCAGTTGGTACGATATTCAAGATATCGCAGTATACTTCCCAAGGTTGCCGAGTTTTCAGTAACTTTATGAGTAGTGTTACTTCAAGAGAACGGACAACACTTCATCAGAACGCAGTATGATTGATCGCTTCATGTTTCACATTTGAATTCATTGATTTCCAGCCGTATCGCGAATGTGACACTGCGGTTTATGACGCTGAGCGCATATCCCGGACTAAATTCTCTCTCAGCTGTGACACCGTTTTGAGGTGTCGTGACCCCCGAAAAATGCATGAGGATTGCGGTATTGTCTGGAGCATTCGAGATGGAGAGGTCGGGTTCGAACAATAGACCATCCTGCCAGTGAATTTGCGCTCTCAACAGTGAATGAGAGCAGATTTCGGTGGACCGGAAACACGTAGAAATGAGTTTTTATAAACTTATACAAAAACCCCATAAATTTCCACGTTCTCACACACTGACGAGCAGTTCACGCCTGAAAAGGTGCTACTAAGACCACACGTTCCGATTCCCAGTTCAAACATGTACCTAAACGGCCATTCTGTAGTAACGGTATTTTTCTCATCTTAGTTCTCGGTCTGAGCCTCCCAAGCTGGCGTTCACGTCAAAACAACCACCAAAGATGTACAAGGTATATTAACACCCAAAAAGAAGTCAGGAACAGCGTGCACAGCGCTTCATAGTTATAGCGGAGGCGGCAATAATTTTCTGGAAATTCTGACGCGTTCTGGATGCGCCATTGGCAACCGGCATTCGGCCAATGATTGGTCATGATTGGCTGTTGGACCTTCGACCAATCAGATCTCGTCTTGATGCCGGGCCGGCAAGCGTCCCGAATTCTTGACCACTCTTGCGTGGGATGGACTTCTCGCCCGTAGCAGAAACAGGTGTGCGAGCGGTAAACAGGGATCCGTTCCGCCTAACACATTCTCACTCAGCCCTGTACCATGTAGCGACAAATTTAATCCAACCACTTGGTAGCGTGGTATAACAGTCCTAGCAAGCAAATTCAGTTGGGCTGGTAATGGCCATCGTCCCTGATGGGAATTCTGGGACGAGAAAACCGGGTGTCTTGAGACAGCAACAATCAACGTGTTCGTTACCCTGAACGCACTTCATCAAACATCTTCACGGCCCGGTAGAACCACCTGTAACCTTCGGTACGTAGCTGTTTTAGTTCCTGTTTCAAATGTCATCGGCGGAGAATACCCTGTATTGTAATTCACAGTAAGTCAGAAGAACACGTAATTACGGACACGGGTGCATTGTGTACACGCGGCCAAACTGGTCCGCCTTCGTGACGGGTCAGAAAACAACTGAGTCACATATCCAGTCCACCTACAAGCCAGTCACGTGAGCAAATCAATCGGAAACGCACCCAATCAGCCACGCCAGATCGGTGGTGGAACGACGAACGGACACGCACACGCGCAAACTCTATGACACACCGAAGCAGCTACTACACCCTGCTAGCAGGAACCATCACACATCATGTGAGTAGTTACCACCTAACATTTTTGATGAATTCATCAGATTTCAATATCAAAATCAAACAAGACAGAACATTTTAAGGGAAACCACCAATTGAACACAACCCTGAACGTTATTCAACAGGTCAAAGTGGTTTCTGAAAACCAGAAAAAGCGCAACGAGATAAAATATCTGACATCAAAGACCGGAATGAAAATTAGCTAACGGAATTGCGTTTGATCAAAATTAGGTGGGTTCCCAAAAAATGCAAGAGCAAATTCATTGGATAGAATAAGAGTTTCATTCCCCTCAGCTTTCTGGGTGTTGTGGTAGGATGAGCTTGTCAGGACATGGCATGGAGCCTTCTATTTTCCGGCCAGCATTGATATCGATTTCACCTTCGTTCATGCCTTGCTGGTAACAGCTGATCATCTCCAGTTTGGGGTTGAAACAGATGCGGACTTCCAAAAGTTTGGCAGCTTCTCCCTGAAAGAGCAAGGTCAAAAACGCGTGGTAATATTGGATAACACCTGCAAAAAGCAAAACAGAGCCGATCTTACGGTAGTTTGTGTCCCTGGGGCGGTAATTAATTAAATGTAGATTTGGGAATTTCCATTACCCAGTCTATGCTGAAAAGCCCAGAACCACTCCACAGCTGTTTCATTCCTACCTGGAATCATTAGTAACGAAACAGCAGTGGAAGGGGTTTCGAACCCACGACCTTGTGGCGGTAATTTGGAGTTGCCGAAATCCGTGAATCAGTATCGCGATGAATATCCACTCGAAGTTCATGAGATGCGCACTGCTGTTGATTTCCAATGAGGATGAAGTAACTCTACTATGTATATCTTTGTAACGTACTACTCATAAGGTTGCTGAAAATCCGTCGACAGCCCACGACCTGTTCCGGCCTTTTTGGGGCTCATCAGGTAGGCGTAGTCCGCGGGTTTCAGTCAACCTTAAGGTCTACTTGAAACTAAAATGAGTGATGAGTGTAGTTCGCTAATTTCGTGCAATTTGGTTTCAGGTAGAACATAAGGTTGACGGAAACTCGGGGACTGCGCCTTCCTGATGAGCCCCAAAAAGGCCGGAACAGGTCGTGGGCTGTCGACGGATTTTCAGCAACCTTATGAGTAGTGTATTACACGGATATATATGTATCACGATATCTGAAATATCGTAGCGACTGAAACATGAGGCGGCCTGGTGCAGCGCATTCAGTTGCCTGAAAACATCACAAACGAGAGATTCACCTCGGTTCCAGGTGAAACCAAATTAGTTTGCAAATGAGTGTATATTCGCCAACTCTACTACGATTTTTGGTTTTCCAGTATAGTTTGACTTAACTTACTGGGATAAATCTCAGTCAAAACTGTAAAGTTGTCTGAAAATATCATTCCCGTCGAAGGTTTGCGAGGGCTCACGTAGTAGGCTTGCGGAGAATCTGCCTTGTGACCTGTGGTTTTAATCTATTTACACCAAATGGGCATTCTACATTCACCGAATGCTACGGTCATTGAGTAGTGAAGGGTATTACTAAAAAATCAGTAACTCTAGGCCCCCTATAATCTTTTACGTTGCCAAACCCATTTAGGCTTCAGAAAACCTGACCAAAAAGATGGGAAGCAAAGTAAAACAGAGTCGGTGGTTCCGTGACTTGACATACCACTCAGAAACCTGTTAGATATAGACCTAAAGGATCTAAGAAGGGGACTTTTCAACAGAGGTGTTTGTTTGATTACCAATGCAGATATTGATCAAGGTGCACGATAGGCTTTGAGCACAAGCCTGCCAGCAAAATACTCGTGCAAAAAACCGCTCTTTTCCAGTTACTCATATTCGATAATTTTAGCAACTCGCACGTCTGCTGACTAGACGACATACCGTAAAATAGTTCGTCCTCAACCAGTCAAAGTCAGTTTACCGCTCGTTCTACAGTAATGAAAGCACACAGGTGAAAAAACTGTTCCGTCCACGGTAGGGACGATGGTTCTATACAAGCGGGTTGTGCGTCAAGACCTTCGTCTTGATGTCTCTAAGTGAGAAACCCCACACGCAGAATGGCTTCCTTTCGGATGAACTGAACAGGGAAGCGTTTAGCTATAAGCTATAAGCTATAAGCTATATAAGCCNGATGAACTGACAGGGAAGCGTTTAGCTATAAGTGTCTCCATTCGCCTCAAATCTTGTGACTACCATAGCCATCCAGATTCTCAGATATCCCCACAAAACAGGGACAAAATTAGAAAAAAAACCTGCAATCTACCTAAGTTTTTGCCGGAACTGTGTGACAGAGTATGGCTCAAGGTACCAAATCACCGTAAAGTGGCTTAACAGCCGTACTCATTATTTCTTGCAAAAAACTATGAAACTTCGTCAGATGCTTTCATCTGCATACTGAGTTACTTCTAATGGGAGAATCCAACTATATCTCTGGTGTGTGGTAATCTTAACAATATGTCTAAGTTATGGGTTTTTTTTTAAGAAAAGACGTTTAACTCACATGCTTTTTCATACACTGCAATACCGGTTTGACACCCGTGTGTCTTTCAAGAGCGTCCAATAGCTTCTGTTTCTTTAATCAAACAAGACATAAGGAGAGAAGTTTCGAGTATAAAAAAATTGTGAGCATGCAACCGATCTTAAATGTGAATAGCGTTCTACAAGGCAATATCTGTTTATATCGAAAAGCCTAGTCGTGTAGAATTGTGCTCACTTCAAATTAGGATCGAAAGAGAGATCAATGATTCCACCCGATTCGACTGAACACAGTTCAGTTTGCGTGCCGGAGTTGATCACTCCCCGGATGAGTGATCACCAGCACATGAAAAATTAGACGGAAAATCATACAATGGTCTCAAGTTGCCTCAAAAATTTGCACGGCTTTTTTCTAAAGTTCGCCGTCGGGTAACAGTGCTACCCTCAGCGAGATCCGGTCTAAAAGAAACTCTACATATAAAGATTTTATTCGGGCCCGACTGGTTGTATATTAACAGATTCTTTGTACAGATAACTTCTCAGAGGCGAGGAGCGTCAGGATCAGTGGCGTAAGACTAATTCACCTGAGCTGTTTTCACTGGTTTCCAGATGCCGCGTTCATCCGTCGAAGAGCCAGTTTACAGCTGATCACGTGGCCTGGAATTCGTGGTGAAAGATTAGTAGCGTTTTTGTTTCTCTGTGAATCCGCCACCCACCTAGCCCAGTTACCAGCTCAGAAATCAAGGATTCGAATCTCACCAGATATTGGTTAGAAGCTCGCTGCTAACGAGTCCGGACAATTAAGAGAAGGCTCACGCTATTACTACTCATATTTTTATCAACAGCGACACCAAAGTTGGCACTGATACTTCGCAGCTGCAGGACCACGTTTACTTGGTTATGTTTACAGGCTTAAAATGAAAAAAAATAGAAAACTGGGTGAGAAATGATCATGGTGCGAGGTCACCCACAACCATTCTGAGGTTCCGTCATCTCAGTCGGACAATCTGGGAAGAAACTGGCAGGAAGCACGATGCTGACACCGATTAGTTGCCATTTCTTGCAACGCCTTCGGTCAAGAGCGAAAAAACCACTTAACTCGTCATGGAAGGTGTATGACATCAAAAAAACACATAGATCTTCCGTCAGCTCTTCTGTTTCTTTTAACCGGGTCAAACACATAAAGGGCATTTTATGCGCACATTAGGTGCACTTTAGTGAATATGTGTAAGCGGTAGACAACTT
The DNA here is from genome assembly GCF_000715545.1 of Opisthorchis viverrini. NCBI lineage: Eukaryota > Metazoa > Platyhelminthes > Trematoda > Opisthorchiida > Opisthorchiidae > Opisthorchis > Opisthorchis viverrini. The sequence goes on along the minus strand of NW_008751701.1, from coordinate 462,768 downwards.
AAAACAATTACTGGAACGTTTCTCTGATTTAATTAAAACACACATGTTTCTCAGTCGATTAGAGCCAACCGATCGGAAACAACAGCGTCTGCGTGACGAGTAAATCTGTAGGGACTTCTTTGCATTCCCAAGGCGCCACTTGACACCAAATAGCTGGATCTTGTGGACACGTTGCAATGACATCGGCCGTTTCCAGGCTACCTCAGTGGTCTTGGAGAAATATTTTAAATGACGCGAAAAGTTTCACTAGGGTTGATTGCATCACACTTGGGGTATTTGAGCACTGAGCCAAGATGTTGGGGATTGTAGGGAACCTGACAAAATCGGTACATGACTGTGATCCCTGCTTGATTGCTGTCGACCGTCTTCTTTCAAGACCAAGTTTCAACTGAATTTTTATACCGCGAGCTTCCGATGACAGTGTCATGTGAGGACAGATTACATGGAAGGCGCATGCTACTTCCGAGTAGTATATAGCCACGTAGTTTAAAGCTCCATCTGATGGAAGGAAATGAGTGGACCATTTCGCAGGGTTTGTTCACTACTCTTCCACCTCCGGGAGAGTTCAAAAGGATGTAGGGAGATGCTGACATTTGCAACTACTCTGTATTTTTTTATCTCATAGCCTGTAAATGCTTGTTGGTCAGTAAACGAATTCGCCCTTCGCTGTAAATTGGGCAGTATCCAAAAATTTTGGTGTTCTTATGCACCACCAAGCCACACCGTAGGCCACCAACGTATGTCAGGTTTCGGACATCAAGCTCTAAATTACTCAGGATATCTTTTGGTTTACACGAGCCAACTAATGTCCAGGTCAAATTTATCGAAGCTTTTGCAAAGCCCGAAGCCATGAAACACCCAGATTCTAGTCCACGATGGTCGCTTGATGTATCAGGGGACTGTACTACAGTCTACCGAAAGTGCGCAATTTCGAAATCATGACAAAATAATTTAGATGTCAACAATCCGATATGGGCGCGACTGGCGTCCCTCGTTATAACCTACTTTTATCAGACTACTTAGAATAAAAACAGTAGGATAGCTAGGTCGGTAAAATCACCAGCAGGAGTCGATTTTAGCCCAAAGACGCCAAACATATTAGAAGTTCTTACTTCCAGAGGTTCCGAGTCACTTGGATGGATCCCAGATTCGGCGAGTAATCTACAGTAGGAAGAAATCGCTAAAAGTATAAGGAGGCGTTTGCATAAAATTCTTGAGTATCAAGAGGAACATCACTTGGAATATTTGCCAGCCAGATATTTTAAAAGTTTCAGAGTGGGTGAGGATTCTGTGAGACGTACACAGCCGTTGTGGATGCAGTTGACACCCTGAAACAGAGTTGCGGTTACTCTTCTGGGAAAAACATCATTGGTTTCGTTTTTGTGTGGTACAGATTGTTCGAATGAAACTTGTGCGGTTTCGAGTGCACGCATGACGCTATGAGTCCATTAGCCGCAGACGGTAACGACCAGTGCTATCATCAGGGAATCACGGATAACTTTTCGGTCACAATTTGGCTTTGAGGGGAGACTTAACTGGGGATCCGAGCTGAACTGCTCGTTTATGGTGCAGTATGCAAGGACCAAAAACTAATCGTGGTGAAAAAGCAATCAGTAACCCCTATGAGTGTTCTTTCAAGAAAGCTGAAATTAATATAGGATAAATGACATTGGAACTACCTGGTAGAAATGAGAAGTCTGATGTCCTGGGCGGAAACTTGTTATTCACTAGAATCGTGGAAGATAGTCCCGAATTAACTGAAAAAACTAGGAGGAAGAATCCTGTTTGGGGTAAAGCCAAGATTTCCGCCTGACTGATCCTTCCGAGAGTATTGAGATATGTTGTGTATCGTCGTCACCTACTTTTCTGCTTTATCGATTTACTCTTATTATAAACCCTTCAAAAAACAGCAAATTCATCCCTTCGTTCTAAATTTCGTCCCGTAAGTAAAATGTCGAGAAGCACAGTACATTTGTGTTACACTTACTGCAAATCGCGAGCACTGCGCACTCTTCGGAACGCAATTGTTAGACTTCGAGTTGCCATCCTCCAGGTCAGTATTTTGGCAACAACTGTTCGGCCACGAACGGCTGATAACCCAAACTACTAGCCGAGAAATCAGTAGTTCAGACAAAGCCGGAGATTCGTGTGCTGTACACTACTGATGATTCTCAATAAGAATGAAGCAACAGTACGATGTTCTCAAATTTCGGCACAGACTGTCTTCACCTACAGGAAGAAATATCGGTTGAGATATCGATCCACACTACTAACTTGAGATATCGATCCACAACACTGACAAATTCCATCCTATCAGGAGGATGGTGGCATCCTAGAGGAGCTCCACAGTTTCCTGATAAAGCTTACACGTCTTGAGAGGGTGGTTCGTCACAGACACGGCTAGTGTGTCGAAAAAATGACCTCGTGATCTCATCTCTAAAATGTGACACAGTGAACTGCACACTCACTTCATAATGGGAAGTTTCCAATGCAAATTTAGGGAGGTGTTGAAATAGCCGAGCTCATCCTTGATCAATTCGTCCTCGACGGCACATCTCCCGTGTTTGTACCACTCATGTTCCCTGTAGGTTGAAAAAATCAGTCGATCGATAATAGGTGGTGATTCAAGCTTACATTACATAACAAACAAAGAGACATTCAAACGCTCTAGGTGTGCAGCCCAAATGCTGCCGTACGGTCAGTAACCGAAGGGATTTTTGTGAATCACTGCCCGCCGAGTGCAGCGAACAGTTGAATAGCCGTGGACAGCATTCATCGAATTCGTTCTCAGTTTATACACCTTCTTTCAACAGAATATTCATGGTATTTTAGAATGTATTGTAATGTTTAATAAAGCTTTCCTCCTGTAAGTGAAATTATTCCATCCTGAAAAGACTAGAAGAACTGTACAGCTGTTTCATCCTTATTCGGGTTTATCAACAGTGCGCGTCTCATAAATCTTGAGTTAGGAGATTCGAACCCGCGTTCTTCCGGCCAGTGGTCAAACACTTAGCCGTTTGGACAACATAGGTTGTTAAGCAACATGGTTTGCTCCCATTAGCTTCACCTATTCCTGAGTAACGGAAAACCACATCACATCGTCTTGGTTCTCGGTTCCTCGAGTGAAGACTTCTCAGAAGGAAGTTTCACCTCTGAGCTACTCATTGACTCCATAGAGCAAAATCAACTAGAAAGCAACCAGCTTTTGTTGACGAGGCACATGATAGAGCTCGTCAATCGATCACTCGCTCCTAGAGGGCTCTGAACAACTTGGCAGTATCAAAGCCGTCCTGCTCCCTTCAGGTAGCATGGGAGTTACGCAGCTGAAAACTTATTATTTTGTTATAGAGTGAATGGCATGCCTGGATTGGCCGGTTTTGAGGCCACCGGAAGAAGTTGCGTTGTCAGTGATCTTACTTACGTCGGAACGGATCGACAAATTCACCTCTCGCGATAAACATAACCTGAAGTGGGTATGACTTTAGGCATGTTTGTGAGGAAATTTCGGGCCAACAGTGCTGGAAAGTTTGATAACCGATTCAACAAGCAGTCCATCAGACGTAAGTTCACACGGCGTGGACGGATAGAAGAGAGAAATTGTGAATATACGGTAGAATTTGGTGACAAGAGTTCATCTTACCATGATGAATGTATGTTGACAAGTTTGCATTTTCAGCGACATAGTCAGGCGTTGATTTGGGCCCTGACTAATGACACCTCAGATGAAATCTTTATTCGCTTCGTGAAACTGTCGTTTCACTGCTTTCTTAAAAATTGAAGGCAGAACGAAGAGGTTTGGTAACTTTTGACTGAGATTTCATCATCTAAGTGAAGTCAATCTATACTGGAAAGCCAGACATTACTGGTGAAAGGAAGGAGGCCTTCGCTGCGGAGTTATTTATTAGAAAATGCCAACTGACCGGTTGCAGACTATTGGACAGGGAAGCAAAACTCTCATTCTCATCTTATTTATAAAAACTGAACATCCATCTTCTCCTGAACGCGCCTTCTTGTACTTTCCTGGATATTCATCGACTCCAATCATTCCTCCCTCAAATCGAAGCAAAAAGGCGACTCCATAAATTCCGCAACAGATCTCTGCTTTTCAAGAGACGCGAAGCGGATTTACGAGAAAACATACTACTCGCATGCCCCCCATCAGTAGCATCACTGTTACACTGTTACCTGGTTTGTCAACAGTTAACATCTCGTGAAACTGTAGGGGAGTGTTTGGAAACTGACTGTTAGTGTGATATTTCTGCCACGAGCAACTTTTCGGTTTCAATTGTGGGGCAAATTCCTAAATGGAAAAAACACCAAATTCCTTCACATGACCAGCAAGCTTTCAGCAGCTGAGGAGGAGCATTTCGCAAGAATGAGCCAAACTGACATCTGAGAAGTGTTCACTCAAACAGCAGGTCACGTGATGTGTCCACGTGATGTGGTTTATGTGACTGAAAGACGAGTGATATTTTGTCCTGTCTAACGGAAAGCTAATCACACCAGCCACTCACGGTTGAACGGAGTTCAAACCACTAACCGAGAGGTTAGTGGTTTCTGGAGATGAGCACTGCTGACAAGTCCAATTATGAAGAAACAGCCTGCACTACTTCGAAAAAGTGAATAAAATGTCAATAAATCAGGTCGGTACTGATTTTTTTTAATGTCTCACCAGAATGCATCCGGGTCCTTCGCAGAAAGGAAATCTGGCCACTCTGTTCGTAAATTTTCCAGGATTGGCTGAAATGGGAAGTGGAACTTTGCAATATATATATTAATCAAGCATTTTGACAGTTTTTTTTTACCTCACTTGGAAGATGTAATCTTCAAGGAGGACCGTTTGTCAGACGGTACAATAATAAATTAGTTTCCTGTAGAGAAGTTGAATTGCAACCGTCCCTCTAGGAGAGCGGATATCGTGAAGGCATTCCAATGAGTCTTTTCCAGGTTGAAGACAGCAGCTACGTAAAGAAAGACTACCCACTCTGAGAAGTTTTCCATTCAAGAAGCAACCAAACGAAAAAGAAAAGAGCTGTGTAAAACTGTTAAATGTCTTGACGGTACCATCCTGGTTGGCGCAAACATTTTCAAATAAACAGACCGCGTGTGACAGCTCAAAAAACATTTCAGAAGCTTTCTTACTAAGGGGAGGCAGGTTTACTGGCTCCATTTCTGTTCAGCTTCGTCCCTCACCAGCGGAATAACAACACGGTCCCTGGAGGCTCTTCAAAATTCCGATGTTCACATTGTTTCTGGTTCGAAAGTTCCGGATCTTGAGACGACTGGGAACCAGCAAATAAGACAAGTGCCATTAAATCAACTTCTTGGTGTTCCTGTACCGATGAAATGCAGACAGCGTATACTGACTGTAACTCAGAAAAAGCGCTGAATGTTAGCAGCTGTATTATACCTGGCAAAGCCAAGTCTACTAAAGTCAGTGCAGGATTCTGAAAGACAGAGATAATGTTTTCCACTGTGCGTCTCTTGTGGTGTCAGAACCAATATCACAGTTCCCAAGGGGAGTGCGTACCTGGTTGCGGCACTGGATCTATTGTTGTATGGCCATTGGGTTCCTAGAATTTAAGGCATTCCCATGTAGCTGATCGTCGATATCCCAGAAGCCCTGCTGACATCGAGTGCTTGGCTGTCTGGCGGGTGCTTTGAAACCTAGTCTACTGAAACGAGTATTGTTCTCCGGGTGTTCCTCGGAATAGAGGCAACTGCGAGGTCAACTACGTGAGACCCGCCCCACGAGTGTGTTAGAATGAAATGAATCGATTGTATTCGATGCAGCCCGGTTTACAGGAAGGAATCCACGTGACCCTTTCTGGCTGGAGGCGTTGGAAGAAACCTGTGTAAAGTGGTGTCAGCGACGCTCGTACTGTCACTCTCTCCGTGATGTCTGACTGGGCGTTGAATGTGTGGGCATCTTGGAATGCCTGCGGCGGGCTAGAATCAGGTCCAATTCCAACCGGGTCTCTTTACTTTTTCCTCCGCTGTCACGCCTTTGCTAAAATTGATGGAGTTTTGCGGATTCACGGAGTGAAGAATCGGTGTGAAAAATCGTTCAGCTGTTGCACACTTTCGGTGCCTAGCTGCCATGCTACAGTTGCATGAGGGCTGGGATACTGCCAGGTTGCCCAAGCCTAGACAGAGGAAGTCGGGGGGCAGGGGTCGGGTTCGAACCACGGGCCTTCCGGTCAGTGAATTTGCGCTCTAACCACTTGGACTATCTCTCGGCGTGGATAATGAGATGTTCGTCTCCGCTGACGACGACGAGGATGATAAACAGGAATGATATTGATGTGCGCTAAAATTGCCAACCATTTTTATGTTATTCCTCAACACAGGTAAACATGACTAGGATACGATCAGTCAAAAGGACATTTTGCCTCATTCAAATATCTCAGACTGTTGGATAAGCTCATGTGACATACCGATGTTCGGTTACGTAACTCCAAAATGTCTTATGAGTGGACATCAGCTTTGAGCAGGTGTGATGAACTGGTTGAGGTGTTCTATTGCTCGGCTTCGGTAAAAAGGTAGGGGAGAACACTGCCCAATTGCACCCCTCTAGTGAAACCAGGTGTATATTCGGAGGGACAGGTAGAAATGGTCCCTTGTGCTTCAAGGTGACTTAGAGCTGGCTTATTGCCAAAGCATGTGAAATGAGAAAAATGTGAAACAAAGAATATATTTCTACGGAGAAAAACCTGAGACAACATACTCTACTGTAAGAAATCGATATAAACGCGAGTACATCACCCTAAAAATATCTATTCAGTACTCGAAGCTTGGTCACATCGATTACTATTTTAAACTCGACTAAATCTGGAAAATTAAAGCACAGAGACGGCTATAAAATTCAACGCCAGTCCCCTGAAAAACAGCCTCCAAGTTAGCTTACTTACTTTTAACTTATTTCGGTCGAAAGGGGTCGCCGCGGGACAATCTCGAGGTTGTTTATCGGGCCACAAACTAGGCCTGAAGGGGAAAACATCAGAAAACGTGGTTTATGCAAAAAGTATGTACACTTTGCTACTTGGCTGAAAAAGAACATCCAAAAAACTAAAAGACAATTTAAAAATGAAAGACCGTCTATGAGTTCTGGTCACTTCCGCCCGCGTAACTTCAAAAAACATTACTTCGATAGAGTGCACAAGACCGTACCCGAAACTTGAGAGAGTCTGTGTGCTGTAAATTTGATTCATTCCAATTACGAATAAACGTTTTATTACAGTGGTGGGAAAAAACTCTGAAGCAGTTGAAATATTTTCGATGATTTAAAAAAACGCCCGGAAATGTTCTTCAAGACAGAGGGTATCCCACGCATTGTTCAAAAAACGTAATTCAACTTTGAGTCTTCACTTTAGTGGGAAATTTATTGTGGAATAGTTTTCCACGACCTTGAAAACGGAGTAGAATTCGGATATTTTATGCTCTCGATTTACGGGGTAAAGTCGCTGGAAGTTAACTGAACTATATACAAACCTCCCTACGCCCCCTGTCTATGGACAGGCTAGCAGTACCTCAACCCTCGTGCTTCTTTCCGTTGGCATAGCAATTAGGCAGTTAAAAAAAGTTTCCTTCGTGTGACGCAGAAGACGGCGAAGCGGATTTACGAGAAAACACTACTCGCGTGCCCCATCAGTAGTATCCACCGTTACCCATATCTCAACAAACGAGATGCTTCAGAAAGTGAAGCCCCGGCAAAATTGGCAAAGGCGATAGAAATAGTCCAATGTCTGAAGATGTGCGATTTCATGTACTCAGATCACGCGAGCGCTTAGCAAGCGAACTCTAAAGTTTCGAGAGCACCAAATCTGGATGAGCTGACCAAGTACGAAACTTTCACGTCGACCATCGTACAAGTGACATTCATATTGGTGGCTTTTGATCAGTTTCTAAACTCAAACACTTGTCCTTCAGAAGAAAGTTAGCCGATCTACTCAAATAGGAAGCGTCTATGAATGCTGTCCGAGAACAGGTCACCGGACTTGTCCGCTTGAAAGTGTGAGTTGCCACACTTTCGGAAACTAAAACTGCGAACAACATGGCGTGCCTGCAACATGACGTGCAGCATAACCGTCTTTGCGGAAAATCTAGATTAGTTTGGGATTTTTAACTGTGTACCGGGACTGTCAGTTCAGCTGAGAGGATCCCAACGGTAGTTTACACTAATCGGGAGTTGTGGCAAACTTACGACTAGTGTCCTGCAATACTGCGATTTGACAAATAAAACAACTCCCCTCAGCCTGGGGCGGCTCATTCAGTTGTGAAGGACCTCCATAAAAGATAAATGTAGCGGTGATTCAGTTAGTCTCCCGTGTAAGCCAAATTTAGCTGGCGAACTTCGTGCATTTTCTGTTCAAATAGAGCACATAGTTGATGGAAACTCGGCCGAGGGCTGTCGAAAGCTTTTCAGAAACCTTGTGAGTAGTCGCCTTCAAGAACTGTTCACATCCCACAATATGCTATGCTCTATCCACGTAGGACGCTGGAGGTTTTGTTTATGGCTAAGATACTTTAAGACAGGACGCTTCCGGAAATATCTGTTTGCTGTTGTATACTCCTCAAATAGAGGTGTAGAGAAGCGAGTTAGTGAATCTTCGCTTCTGTGGCCATCGTTTATGATTGCGATTCCACTCATGTAATATTCGAAGCAGGAAACATGTATCACACAAAGTAGATTGTAAGGTTCAAGTATACTCCGATGGTACCCAGTCGTTCAATATTCTAAGCACTCACCATAATCCATGAATTGTGAACTCATCCGCGGGCGGCACTCTGACACACTAAGGAAATGGAAAAGACAATGTATTCGTGATACGGATCTAACAGAAAAATGAAATCATACGCGCAATTTACCATTAGGTAAGTGATTTCAAATCAGATGGAATTTTTTTATTACTCGCACGAATCCGATTGCTCATATTACTGCCAACAACCCAGGCTACTAATGAGCCCTCAATTTGTTGAAATATCTTAAAAAATTTTTGTTTGGTGCGCAATCTGGTTTGATTAAACGCTGTGAAACTGTCTCGAAATAGTACGGGAACGCTGTTTTCAATGGTACTTTTCTCTTTCTGGAAGTTTGTGAGAAATTGCCAATATCTGGATGTACCATTGTCTTGTGACCACCTGATCAATCGTAAAATAAGTAGTTACCTTGCCCCGAAGACAATGAGAGGGATGCCCCTAACCTTGGATGATCGACTAGTGAACACTATTATTGATGGCCAGGATCATCTGCCATTCTGAGCGTAAATGATCGACGGTCGCAGATTTTATCGAAGTTTCCTCTCCGCTCATATTTGGTGGGTAATAGAGTTTTTTCGTTTAGGGGAACTTGAGAGAGCATGTTCAGTGATTTTAACCAAATTCAATTTGGGCATTTGTGTATGTGTGTATATGTATATGTAGCCTTTTCAAACTGAGAAACCGAGAAGCACTGTATAGATGTTTCATCCTCATCATTGGTGTGCACCAGTCTGGGAGCAGTTTGAACTCTTAACCGTTCTGTCACGCGCGCCTGACTCATCAACATCGTGATTAAATCGCAGCTGGACAGGATATAGTACGACCCAGCCTTCGGTCACAGAATCCATCTGACGTGTTGACTGCCTCCTCGATGAATGTGTTCGTTTCGTGCAATTATTTCGCCTCTGACCTACTTACAAAGTGATAGTAGTGTGAAAGATATGTTATTTCCACTTGAGATTACGTCCCGTAGCGCGAGAGATGTACCCGAAGAAACAGCTGTACAGTTTTCTGAGTTTTTTCTAGCGTAGAACGACTTCGTTTGCAAGACGAAAGCTCAAATGAGATTTACCAAACCCTTCGTACTGTTATGAATATTTTGATAACAGCTTTTGACCTTGGTAAGTAATAACGTAATCGGCCTAGTTGCTAAACCTCAAGAGTGGCCCCTGTCTTGGTGCGGCTGGGCCTTCCCTTATATCCGACCGAGTTCGAGGCACGGGTGGTTAGCAAGCCGTCTGTGGTCACTGATTAACTTTTAGTTTCTTTTTAATATATTGTCACTGGCTGGTAACAAATGATCACGTCTAACTCGTGTGCACAATTTCGCAAACTAATCGGTGGATGCTTGATCCTGATGTGAACAGCTTCTACTTACTGGTCAGAGGTTCACTGGATCATACTCACCTACGTCCACACAGTATGTCGTAAGTAGGGCAACAGGACCATGTGGTTGGTTTTTTTTTGGGAAGTAGATACGTGTTTCCGTGTCAACCATGAAACCGACTCTAAATTTCGTAATAGTGAGAACACTAAGTTGAATAGAGCCATGGTGTGTAATCATACGGACAACTTCAGTGCACGCATCTTGAAAACGAATGCCTAGAAATCTATTTTTATCACATTTTTAACCTTCTGATTTGCAGGAAATGTAGTTAAAGGCTGTATAGCTGATGGAGCAGCTCCTATCATGAATGGTGTGCACAGTTTTTCGAGGCCCAAAAGCCGGCCGATGAAGAATTCTTTGGAAAAAGAGTAGTTTTTGGGACATATCTCAAGGTTTTCGGGTCCGAGAACGTCCAACTTCTGCAGGGCTGATGATCTACTGGAAGCTTTTGGCGCGTCTGTCTGCTTGCGAAATTCTTCTATCCTGTGCTTCTGATGCTATGAATGAGGACCTGAGTAAGAGGGCTTGTGTAAGAACACGACGTGTGCATGTTCCGTCACCACAAAGCGCCCGTTTGACTGTTTTTTGTACATTACATCTAATCGTTTACCTGCATCTGGTGCCTTTCGATGACTGTAAGCTCTCACAATACAGCCACAAACAATACGGTACAAAAGAACGGTCCGTGAAAAGTGAAGCAAAGTGATTTAGATAAACTATGGGTCTCGTTGAAATACAGTGAAGTTTATGATCATTGAAGCGTCTACAACTGGTCAATATCGAACAGATCAAGGTAGATAATTGCGTGTGTGATTCGATCGAAGCCTATCACGTGTGCGAAAATGGGTCAAGCAAATATGCCCTGAATGTAGAACCAGAAGATTTGTTCAAAAAATTGACTGCCACGCTTTACGCCTTTCAAGCGGACGCGTAATTTGAAAGAAACAATACAGCAAATGTCAAGCTACTGATATAAGGTTACCATAATGACTTGTCCATCACTGAAAACACGAAAGGTGGGATTCGCAAGCGTATCAGCTAAAGCCGATTGGATTCCGTTATATCTGCTGATTGGCCAATCTGTGGTATCTGCTGCTGACCCGCTCTAGTACCTAGTTACCGGAAAAAAGACTCACAGAAGGGAACACAACAGCTAGATTCCGAACAAACGAGTGCGAGAGCAAAAATCACAACGGCCCCACGCTATTTAAAGGGGACTTTCTGACATTGATCCAGGCTGTCTGATAGGCGTTAGTGATCACCCATCAACATCGATCGTGCCCCTATGACACGCCTGAACGCTGATCACATTCGGTCGTGCTTCTGTGGCGTGCATGAACACTCACCAGCTTTTGCTAAATTGATTGAATGATTGACTGGCCTGGATGTTTGCTGGCTTCCTGTTGAGATTTTGGTGGAGTAGTAGATTCCGGGTGTTCTGAGGTTACTTTCAGGAATCTGACCTTCCTGATAGGTTGCGAAACCCAAAACTGGAAAAGTGAGTTCGTTCCGAGTTGCCTACTTTAAATCTCACATGCTAGATTTGTCACCCCAGCAAAGAATTGATCGACCACTGCATTACTGACCGCGTTAATGAGTCAGCAGCTATCAAATACTGTTAACCCAAGCAAAACAGGTTTAAGAACTTATAGCTGTAACACACTACTCACAAGGTTGCTGGAAACTCTCCGATTGCACTAATAGTCTGCACCACCGTGCCAGATGACGACATTACTAAGTATTAACAGTAATATAATAGTTATAATAATGGTCCTCCAGCTGCAACATTATTTTGGTGCCTAACATCCATGCCACCCGATTAAAGCAACAAGGCTGGGATACTCCCAGGTTGCCCAAGCCCCCACCAGGTCATTCGAGATACTGGGTTCGGGTTCGAACCTCGGACCCTCTGTCTAATAAGCTTATGACCTAACCACGGAGGTATCTCTAACTTCCTTTCCAGATGGGTAGTTCATTAGTTTGTGAGCCTTTTTCAGAAAGCACATTTAGGGCTCACGAAAAAGCCGGGTTTTTGTGATAAATCAGACAAGTGGACTATTGTATAAGGTTGGCTTTCAGTACTTCGTCTGTGCATAACAGTTCTATTTGTTGTGTACCTCCAAGCAGCTGGTCACGTAATCAACGTGCGCAACTTCTCGACTAAGTGTGAAGGTGCTTAGCTGTGACCAACTATGCTTTGAGTTTCATTGCAATTGTTTATGACGTCTGATTTCAGAGCATGTTTCGAGAACCTGTGATTATCTTGAATCTATAGGATCATTTACTTTGCATATCGCAGTTCACAAATGTGACCTTGGAACATTCAACACCTACATACAAAAGACTGCAAAAAGAGAAACCTTCCAAAGATAGAACACTTCCACGGAGAGTCTTAAACAGCAACGACAGTGGTCCCGACGAGCAAAGACGTTTTCTTCAGAGAAAATTCTTTTCCCACGCGATCGTCAACTTTGACGATATACTACTCTTCCGGCTTTGGACATCAATCACTTTGTTCCCCCTAATGGTTAGGTTATCGAAGGTACTGTGCAATTTTAATGAACAGAATTTCACCATTCAGAGCTGCTTGCAGCCTGCGTAAGCCTGGGAAAAATCGATGGATAAATCGATCAATACTGCGGAGCAAATCTGATCAGTTCGGTAGCGAGAGTGTGCAGGGGCGTAGAGTGAATAAACAGGATCATTTAGTAATCGTCCCAAAAGATATTCTCTTCGCTGCAATTCTGTGATCTCTCATTTGTCTCATGTTATGCCTAATTCCGCTAATTCCTGAGTAACAAATTCGTTTCCGGTGTAAAGTATTTACTGACGGATATTTTGAACAAATTTTCCAGTCATCCGTTACGCATTACCATGCTTAAATTTTATCTCCACTTGAACTCGGCTCACGTAATTATCAATGCGTTCAGAATAAAACGTCAGACAGCCATGTTGGCACAAGGCGAGGGGGATACATATGGCACCAGAATTTCACAAACTCTCCTGGTGATGACAAACGGTGCATGTGTGCATCGTGCATACACACACTGCCCCACCCACAAGACTGGATGTCCAGCTACCAATGGTAGGATAAGGCGTGTGTGAAAGTTTTCAGATGGGAATGTGGACCAAATCTGAATCTGCCCATGCTGGGATTCGAACCCGGGTCATCGAAACGGAAGTCCTCGGCGTTGTTCGCTGAGCTACTGCTGCGCAGGGACGAAACCCACCCATCTCTTCTGATAACTTCCGAAGTTCCCCTCAGAGGAGCACTCCAAATGACGCTATACTTTCAATGCCCATAAAACTTCCACGTGCCGAAAAGAAGGTATTGCTTACCAGAAAACGACATTCTGCTGGGGGAGGCGGTTCCTACCATGTATCATTCTATTTTCTATATNCTGGGGGAGGCGGTTCCTACCCTGTATCCTTCTATTTTCTATATATCTGGGCCTGTCTGATGAATCCGAAGAAGAGCAAAGCCAGTCGAGCGCCGTCTAGCAGTTTTCAGCAACCGTATGAGCAGTTTTTTACGTCTAGAAAACAAGGTATTGAGATACATCGAATATCGTACCAACTGGTGCAGCATACTCGGTCGAAGCGGACCATCATAAATGAAAGAGTCAACTGTCGGATACTTTGTGCAGATGAGAGTATTTGTCGAAATCTGTCCAATTTAGGTTCAATTAAAACAGAAAATCAGGAAGCCGCCTACCTAATGGGCCCCAAGAAGGGCGAAACCGGTCGTGGGCTGTCGAGGCGTTTTCAGCAGCCTTGTGAGTAGTACCTTTAATTCTGGCAAACAAAGATATATGAGGTCTTAAGCGGGTAGTTAAACTGGAAGTCAACAGTCTTCATGAGATCCAAGCCATTATGGCTCAAAGGTAGGAAAGCAGGCATGTTATATAATGGGTCATGAAGCAGCTGTACAAAGACGTATTGGACTTTTACTTTCCAGACGCTGAATATGGCAGTTTTTGGCCTCTCAAAACCGTCCACAGCATTCACCGGAATACTCTCCCAGAGAGTGAATTAGAACCAGGTCTTACCTTCAGGTCCGGACATTCAGGTGACTCAAGAAGAATGTATCCATCTGAGAACGACAGGTTTCTGAAGGCAAAAACCAGGCTTATGGACGTTAACACTCACTTACCTTGTAAATAACTTTGGAACCAGTGGCATTGTCTACTTGGTCTTTTAAGTTTGGAATTCTTCGCGTCCGTAAGCCGCGGGTTAGCTTTTAAAAGCATTCTACCAACTTTTTGAGTTTGGCCTTGCTTGGGTGCAGTAGTAGAGCAAACAAAGCGGTAAAAGTGACCCCACACGACTTCTGTGGTCACTTGACCTGTGTGCCTATTTTCTCGTTCACTTCTTGCAGACTGACAGATTCCATTTCGCTCATATGTGTGCACAAATCTGATGAGAAAGAATGCTGACAACAGTGATGTTTGATCAAGAGAAATGTAGCAGAAAATGTGATGAATCAAATCACGTGATGCTTTTCCGTCGCCCTTTTCATTCAAACGAAGCATCGATAACTGTAAGCGAAACCAGTCTATATCGAAGAGATATGACTAACTGCACAGCTGTTTTGTTTTCATCAGCAGTGAGTGGAGAGTAGTTAATATTAGCTCAAGTGAAATATGAGTGAAACTTCCAAATGAGAAGTAGTCACTCAAGCAGCCAGTCAATATGTGACCACGTGATGTAATTCGCGTGAGTGAAGGTCAAG
>NW_008751701.1:444680-447201 GCF_000715545.1 Opisthorchis viverrini | reverse complement strand
GCAACCTTATAAGTAGTGAAACAGGAATATGCATCTATAGTGATATCTCGAATACCGTAGCAACTGAAATATGAGGTGGCCTGGTGTAGCACATTCAGTTGCCTGGAAACATCATAAACGAGAGATTCAGCTGAGTTCCAGGTGATTCTCCTGCAAAAGCAAATTAGTTTGCAAATGTGTGTATTTCTCAAGGAAAATTTTCAGTTGTGGACGTGATTTTGAGATAACATTTGGACTCAAGAAAGGGACGGCAAACTCAAGGTCAGTCGCTTGACCTTGAGGCTGTTCAGATGACTTTCTCAGAAAGGAATGAAGGAATAAATACTGATAGGAATTTGCGATTCGCTCATCACGCTCATCAGGCGAGAAAGAGGTACCCACTCAACTGCGCACTGATGATGTTTCCTCGTATGCTGACGAAACGTTTGCCAAGCTCGGCGAACAGATCAACAGCCACCTAATCACCCGAGCTACCAATATTTCAACATATTATCAACTCACATTCAAGCTGCGGTGAGCAGTGGTCTACGTTCTGTAGGACTTACAAAGCTTTCTGTTGCCATGGGTCTTATTCAGGTAGTTGTTCCATCCTTCTTCGCCCGTATCACAGTTCCCTCCATCTTCTCCTGGTGACTTTTTGAAAAAAGGTTACTGTCCTGCCAGATGTAGTAAAATCTCAAGTAAAGTCATAGGTGGCTTTCTTATAAGCAGATTAGAATCGCGTACACCCAGTAAACTGGTTCCAAAGCTTGCTTCCCAGTTAATCCTACCATCCTGTGGGAAAACCTCCTGCCTTGTATGCAACCGTCATCGTCAGGCGGTTTTTCCAGACCTCTGCCTGTGACACCGGTGTGAAATTGAAACTTCACCTCAGGATTGAAACTTGAAGTGATGGAAGTTAGGTTTCGTGAAATACGGTACCCAGATTCAAAATGTATATTTTGTGTCACAGGAAGTGTCGTTCATTGGACATCTTTACCGCTCAGGCCGAAGACAGCGGAAAAATCTCGCAGTGAAATCCTTCATAGAACATCCAAACTAGGTAAGTATATCAGCCACCTCAATGTGCGCACAGAAGATGCAGCTAACGGAGTCTCACCAGAGAGCAAGTGCCAGTTTTACGAAGACGGCAGGTGCCCTACTGGTGCAACTCGTGGAATTCCGGAGGGTGGTTTCCATCCAACTGCCACAACCCTGACGAAGTTACCTAGAATGCGATGATGTCAGTACGGTTGTTCTGGGTGTCTGAAAATCCCAAGGAACTATAGGAAACAGGTGTTATGCACGAGCCCAAATTACATCTAATGTCACAACTTCTGAGCAGAATGACGAACCAAAATCCTACCCTCTGGTTTCTGAAGGAACAACTCTGCTGTGTGTCGTGAATTTCGTATTGCCAATGCCTTTCCAGCTAGTGTTAAATGGATGGGCTTTCTTGGACAATCAGTTAACAACACACGAACGGCTAGCATTTCCAACAGAAGAAGTACTGTCGGGACTTTCGAGGGAAGATTGAAGAAAGTTACTTAGTGCTGCGTGAAGCAACTGGTGATGTGGAAGCATGAAGAAGTGTGAAAGTTCTTGCCAGTCAGCTCAGTCGAGTTGGTAGTGGTCACCTCCCCAGATGGTGCGGCGTGATGAGACATACAAATGGGTAGTGGCTGTGAGAGATATGGCTGTGCGCGCAACCAATGGTGGCCTTGCTTTCATTGCGTACCTCGTATTCTCTGCCATACCGGACAAACGAATCCATCGATCATCAATACGCGGATTATACGACCGCTTCAAAAACCTGGCTGTCAATTAACTTTATTCTCCTGGAGAGTATTGTTAGTTGTGTATGTCATGGTTGTACGAGAACTGGGACATGGTTGTACGAGGGATGGGATACTGCCATGGCGCCCACACATAGACAGGAGGACGACTAGGGTCCTCAACTAAAGCTTTTGGCTCAAAAGCCTAACCGCAAGGCACCGGTGTTTGGCGGGAAATGCAAACGCACTACCATTTCTACGGAACACGTCGCCATACATGTTCCAACCCCCAAACTGGAGGGCCAGGAGATGGTGTTCGTCAGACCTCTACTCATGGACCAACCTGGTATGGGAGACTGTGAGTGTTGTGCAGATACCCCCAGTATAGCCCAATGGGTCGCCGAGGTACTCAAACCGCCACACCACGGTAAAGTCGAGTCTCTTTGTCTCTCTTCCTTATTTCAGTACAAGAATCTCAAAGGCTCGAATCACGTTCGCTAATTTGCGTCACCTGTGGCGTCAAAAAGGCATCCCACTGGATCTTAAGGGTCGTGTGTACCAGGCTGCAGTAAGGGTTGTGTTGTTATATGGGTGCGAGGCATGGCCTCTGCGGACAGATGATGTAAGGCGTCTTCAGGTTTTCGAACACCGATGCCTCAGAAGCGTGGCTGGTTTTGGATGGCGTCAGCGAGTTGGCAACGAGGTGATTAGAAAGCGGGTATTTAGTTGGCACCTCCATCCGGGAAAACATCCAGCATCATCGACTG
>NW_008751701.1:429123-444158 GCF_000715545.1 Opisthorchis viverrini | reverse complement strand
TGATGACGATGATGATGATGATGATGATGATGATGATGATGATGATAATGATGATGATGATGATGATGGTGATGGTGGTGGTGGTGGTGGTGGTGATTCCCCTTGTCCTCGGGGAACTGCGCTGTGGCAGCTTGCGCACGAGGATTTGGGATTCAGTTCCATCCGACTGCTCGACATGTGTCCCATTCGCCTAACTTGAACCTACAT
This sequence comes from Opisthorchis viverrini, assembly GCF_000715545.1. Lineage (NCBI taxonomy): Eukaryota > Metazoa > Platyhelminthes > Trematoda > Opisthorchiida > Opisthorchiidae > Opisthorchis > Opisthorchis viverrini. Next base: position 443,951 of record NW_008751701.1, on the reverse strand, counting down.
TTATCCACCTGGAAAGATGAAGGCTACATACTGAGCCGCTAGTTTATCGAAAGACGTAACTAACGCGCGCGAACTCGATCGTGCATTCTCGTGTCAGTCGCTCGATGACTACAACCTACCTCTCTGTGTTATTGGTACACATCAAACGCGTGCAGTAAGGTGGTGCACGCTGTTGTTCGAGAGAGCACGAAATCACTAAAGACAGCGAAGATTAGTAGCTCTGCGGTGCAGCTGTAAAAGCCGTGATCAGTTAGCCTGCTCGTTGTTGGCTTGCAAATGTTTCGTTACCATGCGAGTGGACATCGTCGGTGAATGATTGGTTGAGGGCTTCCATTTATGTAGTTCCCAAACCAATCTCAAAAAGGAGGTTGGTTGCTTTAGGTGTATCCGGCACTCGATTCGCTTGATCAGACGATACTCAAACAATCACTCACGTCGTGGATAATAACTATCGTAAAACGCTAGTATAAGAGACGGAATCCACTACTCAACCGCAGGTGAGTAAGACACAGCTAACCAGGCACAGGCCGGGGTGGTGTCTCCTTGAATCCGCCACAAAGTAGACAACGAGGGCAACCAACAAGCAATGTGAGCGATTTCCCCAAATTTCAGTTCCAACTAGAAGGCAAGGAGAGGGAGCGAACGTTCACGCTGCTACCAACGCGTGATGCACGAACAGTTACGCTTGCACCATTTGTCGGCAGTAGATCTGTACATTCATACCACTGTCGTTCAAACAAACCCTTCCTTTCTCTGACACGTTTATCTTGATAAGTCCACGCCACAGATAGAAAGCACTGAGCCCGAATCTCGCTTTGACTAGATCTCACCAGTCGTGTGTATACTTGACCGTGCCAGAACTCGAAACCTGAACAACAAGCATACTAATCAGGAATCTAACTGCTGTCCCACTGAATGTATCTGAATTATCGCGCGTGAACGAAGGAATATATTTTCATAAAGAAAACTACTCACAAGGTTGCTGAAAACTCTTCGATAGCCCACGACCGGTTTCGCCCTTCCAATTCGGGCTCATCAGGTAGGTGCAGTCCCCGAGTTTCCGTCAACTTTATGATCTACCTGATTGCACTGTTTTCGAGAAATACACTCATTTGCAAATCAATTTGGTTTTCACTTCCAGTTGTAGAATATCATAAACGAGAGATTCAGTTGAGTCTCTCGTGAAAAACGAAATAGGTTAGCAAATGAGTGTATTTCTCGAAGGAATATATTCTTGCCCAGACAACGTGATTGGTTGGGCTGGCTGGTCGATTATTTGTTCGCTCTGTAAGGAATTCCCCATCGAGTATCACCACAGACTCTTGAAATTTGCTGCACAAAATCTGACAACCTGCAGCCTGATAGATAGTGAGTGCTTTTTCAAAACAGTTTGTGAGCATGCACCTCATCAAGACGAACAAATGATTGATTTTGCACCAACTTACCTCTTTGAAAGAACAAAGTGTTGGCAACCACTGTTGAGTAAAGACCAGGTAGTCCCAAGTAAGAGTTGCCTGAAGGGGCCCAGTTGCCATCACAGCCCAGACGAATGTGATTTGAATGTAGTTTATTCTTTCGAAGGCAAACGCAGATAAAGGCAAATTGAGAAATTCACCTTTTCAACTAGTTTTTTTGAAATGACGTTTGTAACAAAACAGGGTGGTGGCTTATGAAATCAAATTGACCATTTCTATCAAATTTAGACATTTAACCAAATGAATTCACGTTCTTTTGTAGGACTCGTTGTTGATCAACGTATGTACGGCCCAAAGTGTGTTTGTCTTGAGTCTACTGCTCCTCAGTAGTATATATGTATCATATACTACGGGTAGAACTGATTCCAATTTATGTTGTATGGACAGGATCCCTCTTTCCACACATCTTGTTTTCGTATACTATTACCAGTGAAGGGAAGAAATCCCTTTGCCGGGATGTCATTTACTAGTAAACATCAGACCAGATACTACTGACGTGCTTCATTAGTAGTTTACATCGTTGCGCCGGATCTCAGAGTGGAAGTCTCTGCTTGCTTTCACAAGACACACAAAGTACCATCAATCACTAAGTATACTGAGGGAATGTCTGTAACTTCGAAGCCAATAAGTGCACCGGACAAGTGCTTTTCAAGATGTATAGATCGAGTACTAACTGTAAATTATGCAATATTTGTTGGTATTTAGAGGATAGTTGAGAGATTTCCACTGGGATTTCAAGTAAAACCAGTCTGTGCAGAAGATCCATTGGGCAACTGTTTCATCCATATTTGAAATCATGAGTAGTGGGTGTCTCATGCTGATCAGCCGCTCGTGGTCGAACTCTCAGGTGTTCGAACTAATCGCATCCGAGAAACAGCTGTTCTTGGCTTTGAGGCATGAGGCGGAATGCATTACAGCAATTGCTTTAAAAACTGAGAAGGAAAACTGTCGCTTTTAAAATGCATTTGTAAAGAAAACGTTCCTCGAACAACCTTTTGGAAATGACCAGACGAAACAACTGCTATGAAAACAAAAGTACAACCGTGTCAACAACTTACGCGGGCATATGTAACATCAGAAAACGAGCGAAACAAATGTGTTCGGTCTGAAAACAATTGCTCTTTATCTACTTGTTATTGTATGGAATAGTTTGCTCAACCAATACCGTCGGTCACGGGTCCAGAGAGCACGTACTTTGTCAAATATGAATGCACGACTGTGTACTCCGGACTGGTAACAGCCGACAGTGGTTGAGTTGTGTCCAATTAAAGGTCGCCATAATGGAGTAATCACGCGCGTGAATGTGACAGATCAATTTCACACATCATGTGCTTGGAGTTTTCCAAATTTCAGGTTGTTCTTCCTGTGAGTTGTGAACAACAGACTGAGATTATTGGTTCAAATCAGTGTCAAAGAAGAATCATGGTTTGCTGGTTTTAGACGGACCCCACAACCCAGCTGTCAATCTTTCACGTGATTCAAGGACCTTGTTCCGAACAAGTCTGATTTCTGACGGGGGCTTCGGCAATTACGGGATCGAAGTGTGAACTGAAGAGTTCACCATACACACATGTGGACAGATTCCGACCTTAGACACCGAATAGAGGATGGACAATGCCATTTCATTGAGTTTTTGCTCAGTTTCACCATCGTTATATACATTTTAGTATAGAGCTAGAAATTGTCAGCATGAGTGGTCATTCACACCGCCGCCTTCTGTCACAGTTCTGTGTCTCTCGTTTTGCAGCGAGATCCTTCCTGAATAGACGATTTATGTCACGTGAAGGACTCACAACAATGTGTGCAAGACCACGACAATGAGTTATCTCACCCGTCCTCCATCCTGCGCTGTGTAGCAGCTGTCTGTCTGATACACGTCCATCTGTACACGATGTTGCCTTCTTAGTCAAACTAACTGGTCATCGCGGATAACTTCGGAATGTTTCAGAAATCTCTGGCCTTCGACAATGGTTATTTCACCCATCCTCCATCCTGCGCTGTTTAGCAGCTGTCTGTATGATACACGTCCACCTGTACACGATGTTGCCTTCTGAGTCACTGTGGGTAAATTCGGGATGTTTCAGAAATCTCTGGCCTTCGACAATCGCTCAGCCCCCTGTCGTATCAAAGCTTTAGTGGAATGGGTCGTTCATCGATCACGCTGACAGGATTACCGCGCTAAAACCACCGTTTAAGGCCTTGGAATAAAGCAACCAGAAACATCTGTGTTACAGTTTCAGAGATCCGAGCCAAAAGTTCATTCAACGCGCTGAATTTGTGTAGTGCCTTATTTGTACTCGACCACTCGTAGAGTGTTTCGCCCCCTGTCTTCACTTCAAGGTTTCTGTTTTCTCAACTACGTCAGGAATCTCGCTGGAAGAAGGCCTTTGCTGCGGAGTTTTTCATTAGAAAAACCCAACTGAACAGTTACAGACTATTGGACAGGGAAGCAAAACTCTCATATGCAACTTTTTTTTTACAAAAACTGAATATCCATCTTCTCTTTGAACGCGTGTTCCTAAACTTTTCTGGATATTCATTGACTGTTACGCAAATGCTACAAAGCGGTTCCACAAATTCCGTAATAGATCTCACTTGTCAAGAGGCGCAAAGCGGATTTACGAGAAAACATTCTACTCACATACCTCATCAGTAGTATCTGCAGAAACACTAGTATTATAAATAAACTTTCTGTGAATAGATTTACCATTGTCTTCTCATTTCTAAATTTTGGGTCACTGTAATACTCACAGCGTGTAGAACTTTAATCAGTGATAATGCTATCAGTACTAATATCGATCTCAGTGGGACCTCGCACGGAGCAATCTATCCTAACTTAATTAGTGAAGGACTCGGCAGGACACCATTCTACCTGCGCCGTTTAACACATGGGACACCATAAGCCGACCGAAGCTCACAGTTTTTCGTAACTCGTGCTGCGGTATCACAAGTGTTTATATCGATACTGGCCAACAAATCATCAGCAATCGTAGGTCACGCAGTCGATCCTATCATACTCCGTCCGTTATCTATCCTCAGAAAATGAGAAACGGTGTTGATGTTTCGTAGCTTTTTCTTCTCCGTCGGGGTGCTTTGTTGCCCGAATGACAGCGTAACCAAGCTGCGTATCTTACACCCAACCAATGAGCTCAGCCCACCACGCTACCGATATCCAGGCCACCACTTGCGTGCGACCTTGTGTGTGCAGCCTTCCGTCACTGTGATTGATTGATTCCCACAACCATCGTGCTCTGTGACCCAGCTGCCACACGTGCCCGATGTACGCTCGTGTGTCTACATTTTTGTATTCTCATTCCATTCCGTAACCGCAAAATGAATCACCCGAAGAAGGGGAGCGAATACTCAAGAAGGTCCCGCTAGCCGATGGCTATTAGGATGGGATCACCCATGTCCATTCCTGGTCCACTAAAGATCCCCAGAAATGGTGTGATCAAGGGCGATTACTAGTTAAACAAATGACAAAGTTCGACAGATACTCCAAGTTACATAGGAATTTGGTTTCTACAGGACACTGAATCTCTCGCTTGCGATGGTTTGCTGGCGCAGCACATTCAGTCAAAGCGGACCATTGCAAGCGAAAGACTCAGCTGGATTGCCTTTTCGAAAACAAATTCGTGTACAACTGAAAGTATTGACGAAATCTGACCAGCTTGGATTGCAAAAGCTGGTTGACGGAACCTCAGTAATTGCACCTAATTGGTAGGCCCCGAGAGGGGAGAAACTAGTAGTGGCTGTCGGGGAGTTTTCAGCAACCTTATGAGTAGTGTGTTATGTCTAAATGTACAAAGATTGTGGTGCGCGTTCGCAAGTGCTCCTTCGTCTGGCGAGCCTCATTTGATTTCAGAAGCAAATAGATGTTTATCTGGTCCATCAAAAAATTGTTTCTCACCATATAAACAGAAGACAACGATGATTGGCCTAACAAGTTTCTGAGAGTATCCTTCAGTGACTGATTAAATCAGTTAGGCAGGTTATCCGCAACACATATACCAGTAACGTGAAGGCCAGATCATTTATACTAGAGCAGTGGATCACCAGACCTGTCTAACAACAGCATTCATAGTACTTTTTCAAAATTGCAGGCCAGTGACCTTGGCATTCGTAGCCCTGTTCAACGGAACGCAGCAGCCGAAGTTACAAGCACGTTATTTTGCTGCATGGAACACACTACTCACTAGGTTGCTGAAAGCTCTTCAACAGACCTCGACCTGTTTCGCCCTTCTAGGGATTCATCACCTAGGTGCGGCTACTGAGTTTCTTTCATCCCTTTTTAATTAGAACTGATTCGGCCAAATACTCTAATGGACGCACCAATTTGGTTTTTACGGGAGACTCAACTGAATCTACCGTTTGTGATGAAACTTTGGGGAATGCGTCGACCAGATGAGATCCAAGAAGGGTAAAACTGGTCGTAGGCTCCCGAGGAATTTCCAGCAACCTTATGAGTAGCGTGTTGCGGTAATCGCGAACTGAATCGTGATGCGGTATTTTCATTTTGAGAAGACAGGCATAAACGAGAGACTCAGCCAGTTTCAGTTGGAACTCCAGTAAAATCCACGTTAATGTGCGAATGACAGCATTTGACAAAACATCCGCATCCGGTCGATTGGACCGGATAAAAACTTTTTGTGGCGGTAGATGCTGATCTCCTACCTTTTTGAGGGCTGGAATTGTCCGACAAAGTGGGAACCGGTTGTTTAGATTCTCTTACACTTTATGATAGCACCAGGCACCGAGGTGACCCTCCGCTGGGCGACAGTCAGTTACTGTTGTGGACCACAGTCTCCGTAATGCCTTCCTATTGCCGTGAACCCGGGTCTGGATAGCCGATCAATAGCCTGGTGCTCTTGGCCAAACCAGAAAAAGTCAACGAACGTGCGAACCGGCTGATCTATCGATCACTGTCGCGCACAAGCGGTCCAAAAAGTGATATTAAGAATACAACTGTCAAGGGCGAGTGAAGAACAACCAATGAAACCTGTCTCAACAAAAACGGTTATTCCATTGGCTGTTTTGTAGTCCCGTTACTTTCGGAGCTGCTTCACCTAATAGTTACCATAATTGAGTAGCTGACAGTCAGTGAACTAGTCTGCAACATTCCACGGTATAGTTTACTTTCGAGATTTCGACCACAAAAATAATTAGACAAGAGCTAGATTGTTCACCTGCATTTTACCAAAGGTTTCCTCTTGAAGAGAACACTTCATCCAGTGGGCAAATTGGAAAGATGGAGTGAGAAATCTGCGACTGGGTACTGTATGCGTATCAGCCCCATAGCTGTCGCGCACGCTATTATGAATTTCTTGTAAATTATTTACGATGGGAATTGATTTAGTAACAAATCGTGTCCGGGTTAGACCCAAGGACCTGGAAACTTTAAATCAAACCATTGTGTTCAAGTGCGCGAGTAGGCATGAAGCCACCATCAGGAATGGACGAGACTCATACGCCCCAGCATCCACTTCTACCTCTTTGACCGATTTCAGGTGTCTAGCTGGGAAATCACCATAGGTATTCAAAGCATGTTGCGCGTGGTACAACTCTTGTGATCCCTGATTAAGGAAGGTTTCTACAGAGTGCTAAGGAACAGGCACTAACCGGCCTCGTTACTGCACCCATGAATAGGAGGTTGCTTTAACTGTAGAACCGCACGATCCGAAAAAGCAGAAGCAAGTGACATTTGTTTATGCTTGAGCGATGAGATTTGTTTGTCTCGCGATTCGGATTACAAATTTCCTTGTTGTGTCGATCGATTGACCCGCTTCTCAGGACATTCCAGTCAGGTAGCTCCATGGACGTCTGTAACCGGGTTGACAACAGTGGTATGGTTGGTGAGTTTTGAAAAAGAAACTCGAATCCAGAGCTTCCACCCTTTGGCGTGGAATCATCGGAACAGGGCCATTTGAAGTTCATTCTGGTTTGAAGTATAACTTGTGAGTATAACTTGCGCAAGATGGCCCAAGTGGATAGAGCGCGAATTTACGGACAGGAGGGTCCGTGGTTCGAACTCAGCCTCTGCCTTTCGACTTCCCCTGTCTAGGCTTGGGCAACCTGGGCAGTATCCGGCCCCCCGTGCACCTTTGGGTGGCATGGCAGTTGGCACCGAAATGGTGCTGCAGCTGAACGACTTTGCAAGTCATTCTATCCGACGGTTGAACTTACTCGCAAGCTAGGAGCTATATGGCTGTGAGAGTTAACTGGCCAATACTCAAGCTTCTCAGTTTCAAAGCTTACGCGTTCAGTAAATGTAACGTAATCCTTCGGAATTCTGACAAGCAGTCAGCTTCTTCGAAATCTATTGTGCATCTCAAATATCATCTGAACTACGACAGGAAACGGTCTTTGTGGGACACGTCCAGTTCAAGAGTTACTTAAACGATAGATTTAGCTGGTAGCCAGGTGGTCCTTCAATGAAAACCAAACTGGTTCACAATTTATTGTACTGAAAGTACTTCATGCCACTTAATTTCAAGTAGAACCTAAGGTTGATGGAAACTGTGGGACTGCATCACCCTGAGGAGCACTAAGAAGGGCGAAGTCTGTCTTAGGCTGTTTTAAATATTCCAACAATGTTATATGCAGCAAAGTTGGTTTTGCGAGAGACTCACCAGGAACCCAGCTTGATCTCTCGTTTATGCTGTATTCATATAAGTTGCATTTATTTAGACGATACGTTTTACGAAATCGCACATATCTGGCAGGACGAAGACGGCCTAAACAGGTCGTGGGGTGTCGAAGAGTATTCAGTAACATTATGAGTAGTGCATTACGTCTATATGAAATGAGTTTAGGTTTTCCGGAAGTAGCCGAGTAAAGCTTTCGGATCTTTTGATCATGCAATTTAAAAGAGGACTGCGAAATATACGCACACGATTTGCGATCCCGGTAAATTTCACGGCCTGACGGACGTCAAACAGATTTCGTGTTGTTTCCTACACCTATTAACTACAAATGAGCGTGTTGAAACGTTGACCCAGTCTCATTACGTCACTTTATTGACCTTGGTGGGATATCAACACATCGAGGTTCCACGGTCGTTTTGTTATCCAAACCCCTACCGCGTCTGCTCAGAAATGGAGACCAACCAACCTTCCACTCTGATTCTCCTTCGCTTTAGATAGCGCAGACCACTCCAAGAATTCTGAACAAGGAACACATTGCAATCTCCAAGAAGGAAACCGCGAAGACATGATGAAGGAGCTTATCAACGTCAACATCCGCGGAGAATCACGTCGCAATTTCCCTACACAGTGGATGTCATACCTCCCTCCGTTTCCGATCACCACTGAGGTTAGAATTGCACAGAAGCTTGAGTAGAACCCAAAAGTGAATATGGATGGGGGATTTCAAGGTGGAACTTACTAGCGTGACCAAACTGCTGTACGGTCCCATTGAAAACGGCTCAGGTAAGTTATCCTACGGAAGACAAATGAAATGTGGAAAGGGTGTGTTAATCTACTGTCATCAATCTCAGTTGACCAGTCGCGTTGGAGTCGCTCCGAAAGTTTTGAATTTGAGCTACAATTGGCCGTTCACCTCACTTGACCCCCAAACTGACTTCAGTACGAAAGTGGAGGGGTGTTGAAGGAAACTACTGTGAAAGTAATTTTGCGGAGCCACCTCCCCAAGACAAGACAGAACCAAACATATGAGGGTATTCTTTCGGAAAACTAAAAACACGCACGCCAAACATGACGGAAGATCGGCTACCGTGAAAATTTGCAGAATTTCCATTTCACTCACAAAATGCTAGTACTGCAAAAAAACAAGGGTTCGAGCTTAAGTCTACCGCTTCACAGATTTGCCGCCAAATTGTTGTTCTTCTCAATATGGAATAACCGACTCTGACACTATTGTGTCTGCGTTCCTCGGGTGTATGTACGTACTCGCCTCGAGGGTGTTGCATTCACACCATTCAAGCGGTTTCTAAAGTCATTCCACTAGGCTGATTCGGCTGTAACATCCTTTCGGTGCGTAGCTGACAAGCAACTGGAAGGAAGCATAAAGGCTGAGATACTGCCTAATTGCCCAAGCCTAGACAGGAGTAACCGAGCGACAGAGGTCGGGCTCGAACCATAGACCTTTCGGTCAGTAAAATTGCGCTCTAACCACTAAACCATCTCGCCCCAGTACACTAAACTGCTAGTGAAATATAATAATAATCATGGTAGTGGTAGCAGTCGTGCAGCTGGAACAACTTTTCGGGGCATCGCTGACACACAACTCGAAGGGAGCATGAAGGCTGAGATACTGCCAGGTTGCCCAAGCCTAGACAGGAGTAGTCGAGAATTCGGGGTTGGGTTCGAAACGCGGACGTTCCGGTCATCAACTTCGAGCTCGGGTCCCCTGAAGTGTCAGCAGCAAACTGACTCAGCATGGTGCGAACTCTGCACGCGGTAGAACAACGTTCGGAAATAGGAGTCTGACAAGGGAGTGGAGGTTGTTTTCTGGGGTACCTATCAGAGAGCCGAGAGCAGTTGAAGGTGGCCTATTTCGCTCGCAACGAGACGACTTCCAGCAATTAACGCGAAGGCTAAACTCTGCTAGACGACATCGAAGGTTGTCTGTTCGCCAGCAAATTTGGCTGCCTGTGTGGAATACATATTTCACATAAAACCAGAGGGATTGTTGTGTTGATAAAATCTACCAAAAGAGCCCTAAGTTTGAGTTGATCATTGGGTCCAAAATATGCGTTGAACCAAATCGGCCCTCAAATAACTATAACCGATCAAACGAATCCTGTTAACAGTACGAAGTATTGACAAATCTGAGTGTTGTGGACCACAGTCTGCGTAACGTCTTCTTATTACCGTTAACCCTGGTCTAGATACCCGCTTGATCACCTGCTGCGCTTGACCAAACCAGAAAAAGTCAACGAACGTGCGAACCGGCTGATTTATTGATCACTGTCGCGTACAAGCGGATCAAAACAGTGATGCTAAGAATACAACTCATCTGTCAAGGGCGAGAGAAGAACAACCAATGAAATCAATCTGTCTCAACGAAAAACGGTCATTCCATCGGCTGTTATGTAGTCCCGTTATGTTCGGAGCTGGTTCTCCTAATACTGAGGATGGTGATGTTGACGAAACCTCACTGCAACTCAGAGGACGATCTACCGCTTTGGAGAGTAAAAAAACCCAGTTTGGTTGTCCCATTCCTCTATACCGTGAACCTAAAAAGCCTCTCTTACATAAACGTCTCAGATGCATGCAAATTGAAGTCCGAACTACGCGAACAAACCGCGGTATTGTGCGAACGACCTGAGAAAAGTTCAGCCGATTGCAACGAGCCCACTGTGTGAGGGATCATCGAAACTCGATCAAGCGATGGTGAGTGCTAACTGAACGTGGCTGGGAAAGCCTTAAAACGGCGTCGCATAACGAAACTGATTCAGAAACGGGAAACGGTTACACTGAGATCAAAGAATCGCGTGTGGCGCCATCGAGCAACTGGTGACCGAATATAGGTGCGGTGTACGGTAGTACGGTTATCATGACTACGTGGTTGGTTCAACACGATTACTGATGAAATGAAACTAGTGAAAGAGGAGAATGTTAGCTAACTTGTGACAAGCTATTGAAACATTGGCAGAGCACGTAATACAAACCACGTGTTGGTATGGACGAGCTTTCCGGTCTGATGGCGAGAGGAAGAAGGTCTTCGCTGTGGAGTTACTCGTTGGAAAACACCAACTGAACAGTTACAGACCATTGGACAGAGAAGCAAAACTCTCATATGCATCTGGTTTGTAAAAACAGTGCATCCATCTTCTTTGCGAAAAGGTCTTCCTGAACTGTCCTGGATACTACTTGACTTTCACTCAAACGTAAACGGATACTACAAAGCGATTCCACAAACTCCGTAATAAACCCCACTTTTCAATGGACGAGAAACAAATTTGTGGGAAAGCCACATACTACTCGCATACTTCACCAGTAGTACCCAAAGTTTCAATGGTATGGGCCATTGGATCGAATTGGAAAAGCTGGACAGACAGAACTGAACGCCGCTAGCATAGCTGATCGGCAGATATTGTAAGACGACTGTAAAGCCACGGAAGACCAAGCGCTTCAGTGTTCACGCACTGATCGAATTGTCTGTAGATCGCAATTTCCCCACTGTGGTCTCTTAAAATGCGGAATGCTGATGTCTCCGGAGAAACCTATTCTTATTTATTCGGATGGTATATTGGACCTGTCGGTGGTGGGAATGAGAGAGCCGTGCATGGGACGATGGGCAGTAGAACGCCACTCAAGTATCGTCCGAATGTGGTCGAATTCAGATTGGAGATATCCGAAGATTCTATCACAGGCAGTGCGTTGTTTGTCGTGACTGCTTGAGTGAGCGGCACTGCGGTTGGTGCATTCATGGGGTTCGGTTCGACTGATGACCACTCAGTGGAAGTGATCGGATATCGACTGTTTGCTTGCAGACTATGTGCATTGAATGAGCATTGAATGCTGCGATGTTGGACTGGGTTAACAAGGTAAGTGTGGCCTCGTTTTGTTGCAGATTTGCGGGTAGGTTCAGTCTGGAATCCGAACTATGAAGTGGGTGATGAATAGCGTTGTTTGTTTTTCCACTTGGAGTGAATGAGTTGGACAGACTGGCGTTCGTTGAACCAAGCTTTAAAACCTTTTCTCTCAGATATTTTGCATGCCTTCGAGACACAATCTGATCGCGTATTGGCTTGGGTGGGTGATAGAAGTGGCATTGGGTGCGTGGGCAGGCTCCCTGTTGGGAAACGGGAGAAACAGGGCTGTCATGCCAAAGACGGATTATAGAATGGGAGTGGAGCGTGGTCCTTTTTGGCGTTGCATCGTTGAAAAATTAAAGTGGATGAGACATGAATAAGACGTATTGAAGCGTGTTTGTCCGTTCCTTGACGTATGAAGTTCAGCTGCACAGTCTTATACTATATTTCAGTTCAGTTCATGAGCGATGAACCAAGTAACAAGCACAGGTTGGTTACAGACACGACGGCTTTGACACAAGAGTGCCACTGACTGTCTGATTGAGCCATTCGCACTTCTTTACCATCTTTACCATTGTCAGCCTCTTGGTTGTCTCGTGTCGGGACAAACCTGAGAGAGTAGAGCTCTGCGAGGCAGACAATCTTCAGCATGGGGCGTACCTCTCCTAAGTGGATTAACCTATGAATCGATAGCAATTCACCTATCTTGTGTGGCCTACTTTCTCCCAAAACCATCTGGCACACCTCAGCCAGCCCAATCCGCTCGCTTCACTATAAACGACAAACGCATCCAATACACTAAATGTTCCAGTGCCACTGACTGTCTGATTGAGCCATTCGCACTTCTTTACCATCTTTACCATTGTCAGCCTCTTGGTTGTCTCGTGTCGGGACAAACCTGAGAGAGTAGAGCTCTGCGAGGCAGACAATCTTCAGCATGGGGCGTACCTCTCCTAAGTGGATTAACCTATGAATCGATAGCAATTCACCTATCTTGTGTGGCCTACTTTCTCCCAAAACCATCTGGCACACCTCAGCCTTGCTAATCCGCTCGCTTCACTATAAACGACAAACGCATCCGATACACTAAATGTTCCAAAATTTTTTCCTGTTTTCTACTGACATATTCTGTTCTACAAGTGTTCCAACTTGCTGAACAATTCAATATTCTGTTACGTTGTCTTGATCTATATAACAGGTAAATGCGAAAGATAAATACTCAGACTCATGGCGTAGCTTTATTTCGGTGCCCAGCTGCCATGCCAATCGAAGGAAGCACGATTGCCAGAAAACTGCCAGGTTTCCTGAACGTAGACAAGGGAAGTCGAGAGGCAGGTGTCGGGTTCGAACCAAGAATATCCCCTTAGTAAATCCACGGTCTAACTAATCGAACCATCTTACTGAGTAACTCATCCTAATGATACAAGAATAGCAGATCGCAGACTTACTTTCATCAGACGCGCACATTTCGGTTGACAGCACAACTGGATGACGTGTGTCTCCGTGTAGGAAAGACTCACCGAATTGGATATTTTGCGCTCGATCCGGATGTCCCATGTCTCACAACTGTCCAAGATTCGGCTTCTGGTTCCAGTCATATTGTGGCACTTAACTTCAACAGCTGAGAGCCACCACGAATAGTTTCGTCCTGAGGTTGGGTGAACTGACTGCAGCACCACGCATATCCCTGAAGGATTCGAAATATTGTATCACAAGCATTTACGTCTGATATGGTGCAACATAGCGTAGCGTATTATTGAATTGATCAGCAAGTTAGAATACATGTAGAATGAAACTATTTAATTGATTTTAGGACAGTGTTTGAGTATTTGGTGTACAGTCAGCATTTATCGGGCACAGTGAAGCCATCGCATAAGCGATTCTGAGGTGCGCGAGGTGGTTCTACTAAGAAGTGGACAGTTTACGACCTGACAACGAAGTATGAGAACAACAACAAGTGTACAGTCAGTATCGGGCACAGTGAAGCCATCGGATAAGCGATTCTGAGGTGCGCGAGGTGGTTCTACTAAGAAGTGGACAGTTTACGACCGACCAACGAAGTATGAGAACAACAACAAGTAAACTTGGTCGTTTCGGTAGTTGGCGCAACCTGGATGAGGATCTCGGGACTTAACTCAAAAAGCGGAAGATGGCACCGGTGGGAATGGCTCAATCAGACAGTCAGTGGCACTCCTGTGTCAAAGCCGTCGTGGCTGTAACCAACCTATGCTTGTTACTTGGTTCATCGCTCATGAACTGAACTGAAATATAGTATACGACTGTGCAGCTGAACTTCATACGTCAAGGAACGGACAAACACGCTTCAATACGTCTTATTCATGTCTCATCCACTTTAATTTTTCAACGATGCAACGCCAAAAAGGACCACGCTCCACTCCCATTCTATAATCCGTCTTTGGCATGACAGCCCTGTTTCTCCCGTTTCCCAACAGGGAGCCTGCCCACGCACCCAATGCCACTTCTATCACCCACCCAAGCCAATACGCGATCAGATTGTGTCTCGAAGGCATGCACATTATCTGGGAGAAAAGGTTCTAAAGCTTGGTCCAACGAACACCAGTCTGTCCAACTCATTCACTCTAAGTGGAAAAACAAACAACGCTATTCATCACCCGCTTCATAGATCGGATTCCAGACTGAACCCAGCCGCAAATCCACAACAAAAAGAGGCCACACTTACCTTGTTAACCCAGTCCAACATCGCAGCATTCAATGCTCATTCAATGTACATAGTCTGCAAGCAAACAGTCGATATCCGATCACTTCTGCTGAGTGGTCATCGGTCGAACCGAACCCCATGAATGCACCAACCGCAGTGCCGCTCACTCAAGCAG
>NW_008751701.1:423500-425989 GCF_000715545.1 Opisthorchis viverrini | reverse complement strand
CGGCTAGCTAACAAGGAAGATCGTTTTGAAGCCGGTTCTGAAAATGCATGTCTCTGGATCGGCCAGCAAACTGGAGAAAGACGGGATCAAGTGTCGGCTTTACCTTGTTTGACCGCCCCTGAAATAGATCACGTCTAGCTCCACCCTGCTTCACAAAGGCCGAAATTTTGCGTAAGTTAGGCTCAAGTAGAGCGGAAACTTGGGAAACTCGTCTACCCAAATAACCCCAAGAAGAGGGAAACCGATTATGATCTGCCAAAGGGTTTTGAGAAACTTCATGAATGCTCCAGGCCGAGAATATTTGCGTCCAAGAAAACCGAAATTGTGTGCGAATGAGTGCAGCTGCCAAATTCTGCGCCATTTCGGTTCACGCAGAACATATGGTTCACCGAAACTCGTGGAATGCGCCAAGGTGATGAGCCCCAAGAATAGCGAAACCGGTCGTGGGCTGTCGAAGAATTATTAGCAACATTATGAGTAGTGTATTGCATCGATACATGTGTCGCGATATCTCGAACATCGTACCAACTGAAACATCAGGCGGTCTGGTAGAGCATACTCATTTGCTTGAAAACATCATGAACGAGAGATCCAGCTGGGCTCCAGGTGAGTCTCCCCCAGAAGGGCGGGACCAGTATTCAGCAACCCTATAAAAGTCATTACTTCATTCTATGTTACGGCGATAGCTCAACGAAATAAAGTTCTCAATTAGTGCTATCATTCAGCCTATTATGATGCTCAGTCGATACTAGATAGACAGGTACCGTATAATTAAAGAAACACCGTCCGAACGATCTTGCTTGTGATCTGCTACAGCTTATCAGCATGGCTAAAAAACAGGCCACTATTCAACTGTCGTTACGCAAATTACCGTTCAAATGAGCATCACGTAACTTCTGAGTGACCTCACGTGTGTGGTGTTTTCGGAGGTTAGCTGGAAGATGTAGAAACGTGATCAGTGCCTAATTCTTCGGACTTGTTGCGCGGTTATCAGAAAGAACAAAACGTGTGTGTGCGTGCGCACACAACGGACAGGGTCAAGACCTCCAATGACCTACCTAACATTTTGAGCGCGCGCGTGTGTGTGTGTCGAAACGAGCCGGGTGTTGGCCGCGGCATCGTGTCAGACGAGCATGAATTCTGAGAAAGCACTGCTTCACAAGCCCCCCACCGTCTGCGAGGCTGAGCCATGACAATGAACGTGCCCCTGCCGCGTGCATCCGAAGTTGGCACCAATATAAACAGACTGGATTCTCATGGAGCGACGAGTGGACACAACTTTCGCAAGTGGGTTCCAAGAAAGAGCGTTGCACACGAAGAGGACGTAAAATGAGTGAGTTTCAAGACATTCTACAGTAGACCTCATTGAATGTTGTTTACTCAGCTTTTATTAAGCAACATCTTTCAGAAAGCCTCTCGTTTTCTCGGTAGAAAGTAATCATGTGCTGAATTTTCGGTGTACTCGTTTTTTGGCAACATGAAGGACATATGCGTCTTCGAGAATTAGGACGAAATCCATCGATTATTTCTTCAGCACCGTAAGAAGCGAACTAAGTATATTGTATCGCCAAAGTTTACGTCAAATTATCGACTTTAGTNTTTCCGATTCGATCCAATGGCCCATACCACTGAAGCTTTGGATACTACTGGTGAAGCATCCGATTAGTATGTGTCTATCTCCGTTTCACGTTGAATAAAAAGTGGGATTTATTACGGAATTTGTGGAATCGCTTTGTGGGAATCGTTTGCGTTTGAGTGATAATCAAGGAGTGATAGTCCAGGACAGTTCAGTAAGCCCTGTTGGAGAAGAAGATGGATGCATTGTTTTTATAAACCAGATGCATATGAGAGTTTTGCTTCTCTGTCCAATAGTCTGTAACTGTTCAGTTGGTGTCTTCCAAGGAGTAACTCCACAGCGAAGGCCTTCTTCCTCTTACGATCACAGCGAAAATCTCGTCCATATGAACACGTTGTTTGTGTTACGTGCTCAGCCAAACTTCAATAGCTTGTCACAAGTTAGCTAACCTTCTCCTCTTTCACTGGTTTCATTTCATCAGTAGTCGAGTTGAACCAACCACATAGTCATGATAACCGTACTACCGTACACCGCAACTATATTCGGTCACCAAGTGCTCGATGGCGCCACACGCGATTCTTTGATCTCAGTGTAACCGGTTCTCGTTTCTGAATCAGTTCCGTTTTGCGACGCCGTTTTAAGGCTTTCCCAGCCAGCATGCAGCTTTACACGTTCCAGTTAGCACTCACCGTTGCTTGATCGAGTTTCGATGAGTCCTAGCACAGTGGGCTCGTTGCAATCGGCTGAACTTTTCTGAGTTCGTTCGCACATTGCCTTGGCTTGCGCGCGTGGTGAGGACTTCAGTTCGCATGCATCCGTGACGTTTATGTAATAGAAAAGGCTAGAGAAATGCTATGTGTGTGTTCACGGTATAGAGGAATGGAACAACCGATGTAAGTGTTTCACTCTCCAT
>NW_008751701.1:415914-421558 GCF_000715545.1 Opisthorchis viverrini | reverse complement strand
GTTCTACTCAAGCTTCTGTGCAATTCTAACCTCAGTGGTGATCGGAAACGGAGGGAGGTATGACATCCACTGTGTAGGGAAATTGCGACGTGATTCTCCGCGGATGTTGACGTTGATAAGCTCCTTCATCATGTCTTCGCGGTTTCCTTCTTGGAGATTGCAATGTGTTCCTTGTTCAGAATTCTTGGAGTGGTCTGCGCTATCTAAAGCGAAGGAGAATCGAGTGGAAGGGTTGGTTGGTCTCCATTTCTGAGCAGACGCGGTAGGGGTTTGGATAACAAAACGACCGTGGAACCTCGATGTGTTGATATCCCACCAAGGTCAATAAAGTGACGTAATGAGACTGGGTCAACGTTTCAACACGCTCATTTGTAGTTAATAGGTGTAGGAAACAACACGAAATCTGTTTGACGTCCGTCAGGCCGTGAAATTTACCGGGATCGCAAATCGTGTGCGTATATTTCGCAGTCCTCTTTTAAATTGCATGATCAAAAGATCCGAAAGCTTTACTCGGCTACTTCCGGAAAACCTAAACTCATTTCATATAGACGTAATACACTATTCATAATGTTACTGAATACTCTCGACACCCCACGACCTGTTTAGACCGTCTTCGTCCTGCCAGATATGTGCGATTTCGTAAAACGTATCGTCTAAATAAATGCAACTTATATGAAGTTTGCGAACTACACACATTTACAAACTAATTTGGTTTTAACTGGAGACCAAACAAAATCCTATTAGAGGGATTCACCTGGGATTAAACTGAGTCTCCCGTCAAACTCGAGTGTTCTTCGCGAATAGCTTTATCTTCATTTTTGTGTACTGCTACCGCCCCTGTTTCTGAATGCAATGTGCCTCTTGAAACGATCGCTTCGGGTTATTCCTCTTCGTGTGTGAACGCTGTTCCAAGCTTATCAGATTCAGGATTCCGTCCCATTCTATTCGATATGATGAGTACTGCCTTGAGAATAAAACCGAAAATAATGGCCTGTTGGTAGCATAGACTCGCTGAACTCGACTGAACTCTTGAATCAACACACTACTAACGCTCTATAAGTACCTCGGATAAATAATAAAATTCTCCTGATGAGTGAAGCCCCCTTTGGGAAGTCGTTTCTCGAGGGGACAGTCAGAATGTCTAACCGCGTGATGTGGATCCTCTGAGTGGAGGATGAGCTTCACTGTATCCCATCTACATTTGAGTTAATCACACTGCAGATCAGCCAAGTGCTCGTGACTGAACGGCTAAGTATTCAAACTACTAAGTAAGAAATCCAGGGTTCGAGACTCTCTGGAATTTCTCTGATGACGCTCCCAATAAGCTGTACAGTGTTTCTTGAATTCCCTGCACAGATTAGATTCGGTTCTCGACAAAATTCCCACCAAAATGATTGGCCTGGCAAAACAGTCGCATGCTTTAAATGTCGGCCTTAGCTTAGCGACTTCTGGGACGAGATATATTTTTGAATCCCATACTAATGCCATCTCAGTTTACGGATGAGTAATTAACTCGTAATTTACTGTTCAATCACGAAATCGGATTGTTGGAAATTTGGTTATCAAGAAGGTCGGGCTCCTGAAAGTAACCACTGAATGCCCAAAATCTACTGAGACCCTCAACTCCACTAGATGCTGATCAGATGCCACTCCCTCAATACGCAATGTGCCACAATCTCGTGCCAGAGCCACACAGGGTTAGTCAGCGTTGAACCAAGTTCAGACAGTGTCCCTCCTGTGAAAACAGCTCCAGGCCGTTGTATTTTCTCACACACGCTCTTGCACTCGCTCGTTCAGAATGAAGCTTTTGTGTTCCTTGTCGGTGAGTCTTTTTCTCCGGTACTAGGAACACGATCAGCAGTCAGATATAACAGATTGGCAGATCGGTGAAATCCAAACGGGGCAAAAGTTGCGCTCGCCTTCCAACCCTATTGTGAAGACAGCATCCTCACTGAATTACTCAAGTAGACTAACCGCACCGAGGAATTTCCGAGACAATAATTCTAATCCTTCAGCGGTACGCGTTGTGCTGCAGTCAGCTCACCCCACCTCAGGACGGAAATATTCGTGGTGGGTCTCAACTGTTGAAGATAAGCGGCACAATTTAACTGGAATCAGAATCCGAGTTTTGGACATTTGTGCGACATGAAACATCCGGATCGAGCGCAAAATATCCATTTTGGTGAGTCTTTTCTACACGGAGAGAGACGTCATCCAGGTGTGCTGCCAACTGAAATGTGCGCGTCTGATGAAAGTAAGTCTGCAATCTGCTATCCTTGTGTCACAAGGATGAGCAAGAATATTTCGAGTAGTTAGGCCGCGAATTGACTAAACGAAACGTCCTTCGTTCAAATCCGACATCTACCTCTCGACTTCCCTTGTCTACGTTCGAGCAACCTGGGAGTTTTCCGGCACTCGTGCTTCCTTCGAGTGGCATGGCAGCTGACACCGAAATAAAGCTAAGCTGAACGAAGGAGGGATGAACTTTCATCGACCGAAGAACTCCCTTTATACTGTCCTTTAACCGTAACCCTTCGGCGAACATACCCTGCGGTACAGTTGACCGTTAAGGCATGCAAACGAAGCCCTCGTCATGAGGCCTCTCATCAATACCGAAACATTCACTTTGTCAACTACTCACCCCATTCACCAATCCAGCTGATTTTGTGAGGATACGCACACCAGGAGAACTGAGCGAAGGCTAGGGACGCGAACACAAGATCACCTGTTCAAACGAATCGGTAAACTGTCCCCTGGTTCCAATCTAAATTGAAAAGAGTTGGAAGTCAACTGACCGCTTACCAGGCCTCTGGTCGAGGCTGCACCACATCGGTGAACTTTGCCCTCCGTTCGGAGTTAAAGCACGCATAGATCTCGCATAGAGACCGGCAGTCGTAAGGGCAATATTGATCAATCAATTCAAACCTGTAATGTGAACTCGGCGAGTCGCTCTCACGCCGGTTTTCTAGGTCAGACATTTTACAGTGAACGATGCCCCGAGTACTACATTTTGTTTCATTTTATTCCGTTATCCACTGATTCCGACAGACGAGATTTTGTGACGCCCTGTTTCGCTCAATGACTTGTCTAAATTTATTCGGAAATCAAAACATCTTAAAGACTCTGTAATAGTGGACTTGGAAACAGTCAGCTGAAGTTACCTGTTCATCCCGGGACAAGATTTTGGGCCTTATTATGCAATTAAACAAATTACTGTACGCCCCTATCTCACCATAGTTTAAATTTCAAGGGGTATTCCATTCTGACCAGAGTCGGAGGCTCGTTAAAATAGGAAGAGAAACTCGGTTGTTGAGCAGCGATACGCGTCTCAATGTTAGTGGAATCATTAGCCGAGTTTTGGACAGTTGTGAGACATGGGACATTCGGATCGGGTGATTTCCCAAAAACCTGTAACAAACGATTCGTTCAACGTCTCTCGTAAACATGCTTTTACTCAAGTACGTACGACGAAGTAGTCAAAGATGAACACAAACATTCCTCTTGATATTTGAGCATAGCTGGGAAGCATTCATCTAACCCAGTTCGCTGATTACGCTTCAAACTGCGTGGGTCGATTGAAAGACATGGGGACACGGGAACAGAGGACGGGACAGAGAGCCTATGGCACCGCCCATCCTTCACATTTGACATTATGTGGTAGTTTATTTGTAGTCTAAGTAAGATTTCCCTTCAGTCGCAGGAGGCCAAAAAGCTTAGCACTCAACCACTGATCGGAAGGTTGGCGGTTCGCAAATTCCAATGGTGAAAGCTGTACTTCACAACTCGGACAGTAATGATAGGGGGAAATATCTCGATAGAAAGTATCCTTCTCCGCATCAGAACTGCAGTCTATTTGGGCTCAAGCCGACACGTCAAAAATGCACCGCTTTTATGCCGAGATGCTTTGAGCTTGATTGAACTAGATAACCGGACGGCGCAGAGATGACTGTTCACCGGGATCCAATCCACAAAATTGCGTTCAGCTCTGGGGCTGAGTGCAACTCCCACGTCACATATCCCACGAGGCATCGCTGAACACACGAGGGAGAAATGTGAAAGGGCTGATTTCATTCTTGGCGTTCTGAGATTCATAACCACGCTTGGTTCCTGTGTGCGTGTTTCGGAGACACAGCCTACATCGATTTCAAGGGAATATATGGTCTCAGCAAGCATTGCCTGTTTGCCATTTTGACATAGAGTACGGAGGTTAAAAGCTCCTATATAAAAAGCATCTCGTTCGTGGATTATGAATGGTTTTATTTTGTTTACTGCTAGTAGGCAGCGAGGACCAAAAGGCCCTTCGGTCCGATAACTGACAGTCAAGTAATCCAGCCACGATTGTTTGTGTGGTTAGAAAGGCTTGGGAGGGACATTGGTNCCACACACTTAATCGCCAGACATGCCAATGACGTCACGTATCCCACGAGGCCTCGCTGAAGACACGAGGGAGAAATGTGAAAGGGCTGATTTCATTCTTGGCGTTCTGAGATTCATAACCACGCTTGGTTCCTGTGTGCCTGTTTCGGAGACACAGCCTACATCGATTTCAAAGGAATATATGGTCTCAGCAAGCATTGCCTGTTTGCCATTTTGACATAGAGTACGGAGGTTAAAAGCTCCTATATAAAGAGCATCTCGTTCGTGGATTATGAATGGTTTTATTTTGTTTACTGCTAGTAGGCAGCGAGGACTAAAAGGCCCTTCGGTCAGATAACTGACAGTCAAGTGATCCAGCCACGATTGTTTGTGTGGTTAGAAAGGCTTGGGAGGGACATTGGTGGACGCTGAACTGAGCGGGCAAGTGATACTTCCTGTCGAGGAAGGGGGTTAGGATGAGGTGCCCCACCTTGAGCCTTTGACTGAAACTTCTNACTGAGTTCACTCAGGGGACAACCTGAATTCGTAAATTCCTAAGTCTCTTCATATTACAATGAGTATTTTGGTAGACAAATTTCCATAAAGAGCATCGACGCCCAATAAAACGGTGGAAAAGCGACGACATTCTAACAGGGCATGATTAGCGTTATTGGCGGTCTGGCGATTGAGTGTGTGGACAACAGCGTAGTCCGTTACATCCTCGCCGTATTCACTGAGGTGACATTCTCACTACATCACTAGCCACGGCCCCTTTCTTTCTCCGATCATTCTTTACGTCTTGATTCCGCTCCTCCCCCGTTTGATACATCCAAGTTGGAATCATGTCATTCGGGTGCTCAGTGAACTTTCAATTAAGATTTCTTCGTATCAATGGCACCAAGCTATAAATAATGACAGGTTTGTTGGGGGACATCAGCATTCCGCATTTGAACAGACCACAGTGGGGAATCGCGATCTACAGACATTTCGATCAGTGCGTGAACACTGAAGCGTTGGGCCTCCCGTGGCTGAACAGTCGTTTTACAAAGCCTGCCGATCAGCTATGCTAACGTCGTTCAGTTCTGTCTGTCCGGCTTTTCCGATTCGATCCAATGGCCCATACCACTGAAGCTTTGGATACTACTGGTGAAGCATCCGATTAGTATGTGTCTATCTCCGTTTCACGTTGAATAAAAAGTGGGATTTATTACGGAATTTGTGGAATCGCTTTGTGGGAATCGTTTGCGTTTGAGTGATAATCAAGGAGTGATAGTCCAGGACAGTTCAG
>NW_008751701.1:399622-413874 GCF_000715545.1 Opisthorchis viverrini | reverse complement strand
TATATTTTTGAATCCCATACTAATACCATATTAGATTACGGAATGTCAGGAAGGCCAGACTAGTGAAACTAACCGCTGAATGCCAAAAATCTACTGAGACCCTCAACTCCACTAGATGTTGACCAGACAGACAACGCTCCCTCAATATGCAGCGAGCCAAATCTTCGTACCAAACCCAGACAAACTAAGTCGGGATTGGACCAATAAAATGACCTGCGGTCGTTGTATATTCTCACTCACGCTCTTGCGCTCGCTAATTCAGAATAAAGCTCTTGCGTTCCTTGTTGGTGAGTCTTCTTCTCCGGCACTAGGCACAGGATCAGTAAAAGTTGCGCTCGGCTTCTAACCCTATTGTGAAGACAGCATCCTCATTGAATTACTCAAGTAGACTAACCGCCCTGAGGAGCTTCTGAGACTTCCTCATATCCATTCTACTTGTTGAAAGTTGTGATATTATTCCATTCGCATCTCGCACACTGCCATTTTTTATTGCTACGCTGCAGGTCCAGTCAGTGGTCAAAATTGTGCCTCCAGTCTCCGTCTGTGTCTCACCGAACTCGGATGTCTTGTTGTCCCGCATTCGATGATTTTGTGCCAAGCAGACTTACGTGTCTCACCTGAGGGTAAACCTCTGGGAAGCGCAGAACAACAAGCTGAATTGGTCGAGGAAATGGATCTTGTTATCGAGCAAGTAGAATATTTGGATGAACTCAGACGAGCGCAGCCTGGATTGATCTGTCCCAAACTCCATCCGTATCTTTGATGATCTATTCTTAGTCTCATTTTTGCATTGTACAAACTAATGGCAGTGTGGTCTTCTGTCGTGCTTGGATTATTCGACCTGATTAGTATTATTGATTGTCAGTACTGGTAACTTTGCTTTCTGTGTTCTCTGCGTTATCGGTTTGATTTCCTCCTGATTTGATTACTAGCTGTTGATGTTTTCGATACATATCATGCAGTTACTGGTTTCTCCGGAACAGTGATTCTGGCTGAACTGACAATCTATAAAAACGCTTTTAATGTTCCACTTCTGACAAAATTCTTTATCCCGCAGTGCGTTCCGGAGCAGAACAGGTCCCCATTGTTTCTTCGCCGAGATTTATCCAGCTGTGATCACAAAAAGAAATGGGCAGTTGGTTCTTCTCTAATAACGCCCATCAGGTTTGATTAATCGCTTTAAGTTTCAAGAACCTGACCGCTCAGTCTAACAATAGCCGATTCTGAAGAATGGTATTTGACTTGTTCCGTTTAGGCAAATAAGTCAGCCGTTCTTGAAACGCAGGGATCTGGGAACTAAAGAACGTATAGCCCACCCGCGTCACACCTCAATCCTCCTTGGTATTGTTGTGCGTTCAGTTCCTGACGCTAGAGTTTAGTTCACCTGCAAATGGGAGACAGGACTTGGCGGTGATGTCATCATCAGTAAGTTTGGGCGAGCGGGTAGCTACGCATTGAATTCGAAGGCTTTGACACACAAGTGCGCGATAGGGCCATTCCTGCCACTGCCATCAACCATTGGTGAGAGGGTCTCGGGGTCCCCAGCCAGGCAGGCGGCGGTTGCTGTCGCGACCAAGGAGTATAAGGCCCTTCGGTCAGATAACTAACAGTCAAGTGATCCAGCGACGTTTGTTTGTGCGATGAGAAGGGGTTGGGGAGGGACATCGGTGGACGCTGAACTGGGCAGGCAAATGATACTTCCCGGTTTTCCAGGTGGATGAAGCGGGTTTGGTTGAGCCTTCGACTCAAAAGTCTGACCCACAAGGCAGTGGGAGGACGTAGGGTTTTGTTCGGGGACCCTGACTCTAGCCTTCGAACATTTCCCGAAGCTGATGACTCAACAGTCTGACCTGCTCGGTTGAAGGTCACCGCCAATCGTTGGGCGATGGGAGTGGGCGGCTTTTAGGGTCGATATTTTCCAACCCATCCTTTCTCGTGTAGAAGCCAGCATCGCTGCTTCCATAAATATGGGCACGCTGGTCGTCTTACTGCATTCACATCCCTGTTGTGGAGGACAGTACGACTTTAGCCCCAGACCGCCTCGTAGCACAATGATTGGTAGTACGCGGTCTCGCTGATCTTGTCATGGCTGCTCCTTGGCCTTCCTGTGGAATCCAGCCAGTGTAGCCCACGCGATCATTTCAGCACTCAAGCCCGACCACCACGTCAAGGTGGAAGATTTAGCTCGGTGCAAAGTATTGTCATGCCTCGATGTTCTTCGGAGAAATTCGTCTACCAAATTACTCATCGTAATGTGAGGAGATTTAGTAATTTTCGAATGGAGATTGTGTCCCGTGATTGAATTCAGTTTCTTGCACAAACAGGAGAAGCACTGTACAGATGTTTCGTCTCATGAAACTGAAGTACGATTTTCTCTATACTCTGTCCACCTGCGAGTCAATCCCAAAGCTGATCAGGCGCCCATTGTCCCATGTTTAGATGTTCGAAATGCTAACCTGGAGGTCACCGGTTCGGAATTCCCTACCGGATGTTTTGAGAGAGGCGCTGATGATGAGTCCCAATAGGAAAGGAGCAGCTGGACAGTGCATTTCAATACAGATTTGCTTTGCTTACAGGACGAAATCTCAGTTCGAGTAAAGTCGCAGTCGTCTGCTTACTATCACTGAATCAGGGAAGCTCATCGCGCTTGCCTAGCTCATTGAGTACGATTGAGGAATACGGATGTAGCGCTCATCGATCTGGTATCTAAATGGCAAAGCGAGAGGGACCCACACAAAACTCAATCGAAATACACTGTGGACATGTAATGATATGATTCCAGAGATGTTATTTGATATTACTGGCTTTCTCCGTGTGAGTCAGTAAGTCCTCGCGGAGCCTTTCGTCAGAATCAACAAATCTACCAGATATGTGTTATGATTTCCGCGAGTTCATTCAGCCAAATTCACTGGTCTGTTCTCATCTTTGGCAGAATGTGGCGCCACAGATTGTTCAGCCTAAATTCCGCTTTCTATTAATCACTGTCCAAAATGGCCTCGTTCAGGAAGTTGCTGTTCGCGCTGGTTATCCTATGTTATTCGGACACCAAGCATTGCATAAGCCTAAACGTCCGATACGGGGAGGAACATCTCAGTCATATTCAAGCGCAATGATAGCGCTGTGGAAGGAGAGCTGAGCGGATGTGATCCGATTACATTTTGTAGCCCGAAATGTCACTTACTCACTTCGATGTCCGAACACGTGGACAGGCGTTGTACAAACAGACAGACTGACTTTGGTGAATGGAACGTAATCAATAACGACCGATCCCTCCTATGCTGCAATTACTTGTGAACAAAAATTCGAACCCGGAATGTATAGTCTTTTGTTTATTACGACAAAATCCATCCATCTGTTTGACATGTAACACTCAATTGGGGAAGGGTATGTAGTTTACACGAGGAATGTGGATCAAACATATATATGGGATAAAATGGGTTATTTCCCGTGGAGGGCCTTAACGATTACATCACAGTAGGTTAGGAGACAAATAGTCAAATCGATCCTTGAGTTCACTTTGGCGCATTCGGCATCTGCGTCAGATTCAACAAAGACGACCCCGGTTCCTGAACACACACACTTGTCGGTATACCAAGCATTTCGGAGGGAATTTTGTCGAGAAGGGAATCCAATCTATGCTGCGAATGCAAGAAACACTAAACAGCTTATTGGGAAACGTCATCAGAGAAACTCCAAAGAGCCTCGAACCCTCGATCACTTGCTTAGTGGTTTGAATACTTAGCCGTTCAGTCACGAGCGCTTGGCTGACCAGAAGTATGATTAATTCAAATGTGAGTGAAGCTCAGTCCTCACTCACAGGATCCACATCACGTAGTTACACGATACTTAGCCGTTCAGTCACGAGCGCTTGGTTGATCAGAAGTATGATGAACTCAAATGTGAGTGAAGCTCAGCCCTCACTCACGGGATCCACATCACGCAGTTACACACTCTGACTGGCTCCTCGAGCAACGACTTCTCAGGTGGAAGCTTCACTCGTCGGTCGAATGTTTATTACTTATCCGAGGTACTTATACAGTGTTAGTAGTGCGAAGATGCGAGAGTTAAGTGGAGTCTAGCTAGTCCATGCTATCAACAGGCCATTATTTTCGGTTTTATTCTCAAGACAGTACTTATCATATCGAATAGAATGGGATGGATTCCTGACTCTGGCACGCTTTGAACAGCGTTCCTTCACGAGAACAAATAACCTGAGGCGATCATTTCAAGGAGCACATTGCATTCAGAAACAGTCGCGATAGCACAGTCGCGAAGAACACTCGATTTTGACGGGAGACTCAGGTGAATGGAAATGATCTCAAGATGGGACTTTCTAGCGTGACCAAACTGCTCTACGGACCCACTGACTAATGAAGTGTGGAAAGTACGTGTTAATCTGCACTCATCGATCTCGGTTGACCAGTCGCGTTGGAGTCACTCCGAAAGTTTTGAATTTGAGCTACAAGTGGCTGTTTACCTCACTAGATCCCCAAACTGAATTCAGTAAGAAAGTGGAGGGGTGTTGATAGGAAGGACTTTGAAAGTACTGTTGCGAAGCCATCTCCCCAAAGACAGGACAGAACAAAAAAACTTCTGAGGGTATTCTTTCGGAAAACTAAAAACATGCACGCCAATCGTGACGTAAAACCACACGACACCAAGTCAAATGCCAGAGGGTGAATGTGGGTGATCGGACTTACCAGTTGTATAGGCTATAATGCCTGCTGGCTTGTAAGCCAATGCGGAATGGGGTAAATGATCGAGTAGGTTGGACAAAGCTGGTGGGATAGCAGAGTTGTATTCACAAGTCGTGACAATAATGCGATCGACTTGTGATACGAGGTGTACCAAGTCGGCCAATTCCTTCGGAGCTTGATTTTCCGGGTCGGAATAGAACCCCCATGGGATCTGAAGCAGTGGGAGGTGGATATTCAATGGATCTGTGAAAGTTTGGAAAGCAGAGAGAGCTTGTCTTGAAAATACGTATCCTGACCGGAGATCAGATACCTTGAAAATTTGCAGAGTTTTTATTTCACTCACAAAATGGTAATGTAACGGTGATACTACTAATGGGAGGCGTGCGAGTAGTATGTTTTGTTCTTGTACAAAACCTTGGGTTCACGCTTAGGTCTATCGCTTCAGACCAAAGGCTGACAAATTTGCCACCAAATTGTACTTCTTCTCAATGTAGATGAACTGACTCAGACACTATTGTGTCTTAGTTCGTCGTGTGTATGTACCTCCTCCCACCGAGGGTGGTGTATTCACACCGTCATAAGTGGTCCAAGTGGTTTTTGAAGTCATTCCACTAGACTGATTCGGCTGTAACATTCTTTCGGTGCGTAGCTGCCACGCAGCTCGAAGGGAGCATGAAGGCTGAGATACTGCCGGGTCGCCCAAGCCTGGACAGGAGTAGTTGAGAATTCGGGGTTGGGTTCGAACCACGGACGTGTGATTGAATGACGCTCGGAAGTAGGAGTCCGACAAGGCAGTGGACGTTCTTTTCTAGGGTACCTATCAGAGAGCCAAGAGGAGTTGATGGTGGCCTACTTCGCTCACAACGAGACGAATTCCGGCAATTCACGCGAAGGCTACACTCTGTTAGATGGCGTCGGAAGTTGCCTGTCAGCCAGCAACTTTCGCTGCCTGTGTTGAAAACATATTTCACATGAAACCAGAGGGATTTTTGTGTTGATTAAATCTACACGGCGTTAGGAATGCCTTAAGAAAACTGTAGTGCACAAAGCAGGGAGCCCAAATGTAGACAGGAAGCTCGAGACAACTTAGTAGGTGAGGTGCGAAACTACTCACCAGAAGGTTCGTGGCTTGAACCCAGCCCAACCTTTTTGATTCCGCTTTTCTAGACTTGGGCAACCTGGCAGTGGTGTTGTGAAATATGTGTGCGCTTGAGTGCGCTACTTGTAATCAACACCGCACTGACGATGTTACATCGATTGGTTTGCAGCCCAGCTGCCCGGAGAACAGACCAGCAACCGAGCAGGAAGTAGGTTACTGCTCCCGCTTTCTTCCAGCTGTTAAAAACAACAACGATTAAGAAAGGATAATGGGTGGAGCCTCAAAGCGCATGTTTATAAGACCTGATCGCGAAGCAGCGCTGGTTGATTTAAGTCCGCTGGATTAGTCCACCCCCAAACCTTAACCCGGAGATGCGGGAGATTTCATTCATCTGAGCTCTGTTAACGACCAGGCTGAGAGAAAGGACTTCGCGGATGCCTCGTGGGCTTTATCCCACATGGCTGGATGCATCAGTGAGGAACGCGAACCCTCACAACAAGACAGGCTGCACTCGCTTCACAACAGGATCATGGATGTAAAATTTTTGCAGCATAGACTTCGGAAGGTAGCTTAAATATACATCCGTTTCCACGGTATTGAGCATCGAACGAAAACTGAGAGAAATAGAACAAACCAATTTCGTAAACGAGCATAAACACTGAAATCTTACCCACAACCTTCACAATATGATCTCGACTCTTCAATCGTTCTTGGACTAGGTGTAATATTCTGTCATTCAGGCGTCCGGGGCGAACGGATGAAGCGAACAGAGCTGTTGTGCCGGGACGCATTGTGTTTTCGTGGATGCAGTCACGTGAAATGAGGAAACTGAAAAGGAAGGGGAAAACTGGATGTAAAGCTTGGTGTTAAGCAACTTTTGTCGTATTCAGCCAACCGTCTAACGACCAGCTCTGTAAGACCTGCGGTTCGAAGCCAAACGGCTGTATTCAATCACTGGTTGGGAGGTCGCGGGTGCGAAACTCGTAAGATGCCCTCAATCAGCACGGAGACGCACTAGGTATTGCGTTAAGTACTTGAGTAGTATTATGCACACCACCGACCAACAGTCCCCGTTTTTCAACTCCAAATAGACCTTCGGTTCTGTGAACGAGAAGACATCTCGATACAGTTCTGGATGATGACAAATGGTCTCGAATTTTGCGAACAAAAGTCGTGCTTTCTAGAAGTGTTGGAGTTTATAATAAAGCGCGCACCACATCCATCGGGGCACTCTTCTGTCGTCACTCCTGTCACAAACTCAATCACGAAACGCCAACCGCAAAGCAGCACAAATTTTATGAAAGACTGCCGAGTTTCGGATTTGCGTACGGGGCTATTTTGTCATCCAGCTGCGACCAGTCCGTACTCTAAATGGACTGTCTGAAGTGGTACCGTGTTTCGACCGACGTTTTGTTCCTTAGAAATTCAATGGAATTTAAATTCCTTTAAATTCGTCCATTGGTTTACACGTCTGTAGCTCACATTCAAGAACCCCACTGGATGTACGACTGGACCATAGTTGTGAGTATCAGTACTCACCGGGCTATATATCCAGGAAGTAAACAGATGCCATTACAATCTGCCAGGGTATTCATTCCTTGGTCACAACTAAGCTGACCATCAGGACAGCTCATATGTACACTGTCCACGTAGAACCACTGTGGAACAGCATGATGAGGTAGAATAGCCAACTGATTTGCGAACCCCAATTTGAGGAAAGATGTCGGATGCAGAATAGTCTTCGGTGAAACGAAAGGAAGGAGGCCTTCGCTGCGGGGTTATTCATTAGAAGATGCCAACTGACCGGTTACAGACCATTGGACAGGGAAGCAAAACTCTCATTTGCATCTTATTTACAAAAACTGGACATCCATTTTCTACTGAATATGTCTTCTTGAACTTTCCTGGACATTCATTGACTCCAATCATTCATCACTCAAATCCAAGTAAATGTTACAAAGCGACTCCACAAATTCCGCAACAGATCTCCATTTCTCAAGAGACGCAAGGCGAAATTCCACGAACAACGCATACTACTCGCGTGCCTCCCCATCAGTAGCATTACCGTTACACAACACCCATTAAAGGTCGTTCGCATGCCATTGATTTTCATTTACCTTCGGTGAAAAGGGCAAAAAAGCCCACCTCACACGGATGCGAAAACCACATTGGTTATAGACGATTGCCGGATCACATCACTCTTGTTTGGACAGTTGTCATCCTGTCTTGGAGCAATTATTCTGAGGAGTCCACAGCACTTGACTCGAGTTTCGCTCTCATTAGAGCTAGTCAGCAATGCAGAGTTGAACTCCGCACATCTGACATACCAGGAGAGTGTGTTACCTCACTTGCACAGGGTTTCAAAGAACCCGACATTACCATGACTAGTCCTGAGGTTTCCTGGACATAGTCCGAGTCAGAAATAAACAAACGGAAACAGCCAGGCGATTGATGGTAGTGTGAGAAGAACGGAGAGACTGAAGATGAAGAAGTCTATAAGTGGAACAGAGGAAGAATAAATTCACGAGATAAGTGAAACTTCCACCTGAGGTCCTCATTCGAGCAGCTAATCAATAGATGGCCTGATTTCCGGGATGGGGGGACGAATGGCGCTGTACCCTCTCTAAGTGCGAGTTAATCACATTGTTGATCAGCCGATCTTGGCCGAATGGTTCGGCGCTTAACTACTAGCCGGAAGGTCACAAGTTCAAAACTCCTTGGAGCTTCGCACACAGTTTATGGTATCAAATAAGGATGAGTTTTCAGAATAGATTGGCTTTGTTCATACTCCGAAGTATCCACAGTCAGAAGCCTCAGAAAATTCCCACTCAGCCGTCGGTTAGATGCGGGGTTGGTGCAGTAGGCTCATTCGACCGCATGTCGCTCGCAAGTTCCATCAGTAGCATATGCCATCACACCTGTAACACATCCCGTCAATAAAAGGCTAAGAACGGCTTGACCAAGTCATAGGGGGATCGCTTGGATTTCGGAAAAACTGCTTACTGGATGTGAATATTGGATGTGATAGTGTCGTTTCACCGAAGGAGGTGGCGAGTGACATCAGCGCCTTTCACTTGCCACGGCTAAATTCTGGGGTGCGCTAACCCGCCAGGATGCCGCTCGGATGGGCGTAAGCTTGACCTCAGATCACGAAAGTAAGGGTATACAAACTGGCTGTATGTATGAAATCAATATGAACGTTGGCTTTTGCTTCAGTTTTCGAGAAATGTGTTTCACGCTACTGTCTAAAGTGGGGGAAGAGGTAAGAGCTTTCAAGGATCACCGCGCAATTCGAATGCATATGACACTCGTGGACGAGCCTGGTACAGCTTTGACTGGAGAAAACTGCGTCCCTCGTAATGGTCGCCCACGTCTTCTTGACGATACAAACTACTCGTAAGGTTGCTGAAAAATTTTCAACTACCCACGGTCAGTTTTGTCCTTCTTGAGGCTCACCAGGTCAACAGAGTCGCTGCGTTTCTGTCACAAACAAAAGATTCAACTGGAATTCGGTTGAGTAACCCGTTAAAGCCAAATTAGTTTGCAGACGAGAATGGTTCGCGAATCACGTACGATCTAGACACATGTAAGAAAAAAAGTCATTCAGCTCTAGCACCCTTTCGGTGCCTAGCTGCCATGCCACCCGGAAGGAGGGCTGGAATACTGCCAGGTTTCCCAAGCCTAGACAGGGGAAGTCGAGTGGCAGAGGTCGGGTTCGAACCACGGACCTTCCGGTCGGTAAATTCGCGCTCTAACCACTTGGGCCATGTCACCCATGTAAGACCTATGGTTAACGAAAACCAGAGAACTCAGCCTATTCGATTGGCAGGCGGAACCGGTCTTGGGTGGTCAAAGAGTTTTCAGCAACATTACGAGCAGAGTTCCTTCAAGGAATTTACAACGAATATCTCCAACATCGTACCAACGGAAACATGAGGCGGCTTTTGAGCAGCACATCCTGTTGAACAGAGTGTAAGCTGAGTATTCTGTCAAACAGGTGAGTGTATTTCGAGACTCGCTGACGTTGCCTAAACCTCCCAGCTGAACAAGAGTTGCAACTACATTTATCGGCATTCATAATACCATAAACGGCACCGCACCTAAGATGATTGCTCTTTGACACTGTAAGGAACTGCCGAACATGGTCTGAAGCTTTTTCAATGGAGACATACGAGCCATAATCACGTGGCGTAAATGTTTGGTTAACTGAAACAACACAAGCGATAAATTTTGAAGTCTTCTCCACACAGCAATGAAACACGCAAGTGTAAGAGGCACTACTTATTTATGGGAAAGGAGTTACGTAAATGTAGGGCCACTGAACAACTGCAACATTCAACCCAACAAAAGGGAGAAGTTTAGCCACTTTTCTTCAGGAAAATTAGGTCACATAAGCAAGGGCACAATGCATTAGATATGTTATGTCTGTTAATTCGCCGACCTGTGGTATCTGCTGCTAACCCGCTCCAGTGCCTAGTGCCACAGAAGACTCACAGAAGGGAACACAACAGCTATATTCCGAGCAAACGAATACGAGAGCGTGAGTGCGAAAAGTACAACGGTCTCAAGCTATTTATTGGAAGGACACTATCTGAACTTAGTCCAATGCTGACGCACGCGGTCTGGCTTTGGTACGAGGTTGTGACGTGTTGCATATTGCGGAGGGCGTCTGACCATGATCAACGCTGACTCGCGCTGTCTAGGTTTGATACAAGGCTGTGAGGCGCTGCATGTTGAGGGGGCGTTGTCTGTCTGGTCCACATCTAGCGGAGCTGAGAGCCTTAGTAGATTTCGGGCATTCAGTGATTGCTTTCAGGAAGCTGAACTTCCTGATAGGATACGATTCCTCTTAAGAGAAAGAAAATACTTCGGTATCTCCCGGAGGATGGAGCTGGTGGCTACATATATGAAAAGGAGACAAACTCAAATTCGCCTGATCGACGTTAGCGGAAGAAAAGGTCTGCTCAGCTGAGTAGTCCACAGATCAGATCATAGGTTCATGGGTTTGCAGCGGACCAAAGTGGTGGCGAGACGGCACAAGTGGTTACTGATGGGAATGTCCGTGGTTCGAACCCGACCTCTGCCCCTCGACTTCCGCTGTGTAGGCTTGAGCGACTTGGCAGTATCCCAGTTCTCGTTCTTCGGTCGGGTAACATGGCAACTAGGTACCGAAAGGGTGCTACAGCTGAGTGGGTACAGCAGATCGAATATAAGTCTGATTGATGGGGGTTGTGTTGATTGGCGGGTTTATCTAAATGAACGCATTAAAGAGCTAGAGCAGGGCACCACGTGAAACAGCTGCACCAAGGAAATAGTACGTATGGAGGACATGCTCCAAAAAGTTCCCATGTAGTTTCAAACGAAGTGTCTGGATGATTACGCAGAAGAACACCTCCCCTTGCACATGGGATCTGGTATAAAAACGCACTACTTAAGAATGTGAGTAGTCTGAATAAAAACAAAAGCCAGGGTCAAAAATCCATTTCACTGCTGTAACACCAGACTGTCAACCCCACTTAGAATAAAAGGTTCGACTCACTATCCATTACAAACAGCTAATTCATTTCAGTTTAGTCCAAATTCAGTATGGTACCAGATTTTTTTACACGAGCGACGTGTCTGGATGGGTCTGTTCGTTAGCCTGGAGTGGAGATTAGATTTTTTGTACCAGGTGTTTTTTAATGTAACGTCTAGTCCTGTACATGCACACCGATTTCGTTCTAACGAGTCAGCCGTATAAACGGAAGTGCCTTCCTGCTTCGTCTCTCGCACATTCCTCGAGTAACTTACGGTCATCTGCGGTTCTGTCCTCGTGTATTATTAATCCTAAATATTCGAGGATAGAGTGAAGAAAGTCTGCCCCAATCTATAGTCTAAATTCAAAAGCTTTGTGATACAGCCACGGGATAAACCAACACTTTTATCTCTATGGAATTCGTGAGAAGGACATCGCTACTCCCATGTTATCCTCGGTATCCCATCAGTATTTGAGCATTACTCTCACCGATGTTCTGGACAGTTCCGTCGACTTTCACCGCCCGTCGTCCGAACCGACTTGTTTGCCGTGAAAGTGCACGCGAGATTGACGGTGGCAACACGCCGTAGCTGCTTAAACCAATCATATCACTGGAATTTTGAGTAGCGATTCTAATGGAATCATAATAGGCGTCAAGTTGTGGTGTCAAGAAAATCCAGGGAGGACTACCGCACAAAGACTTGAGGATTCCCAATTGCGATTTTTTCTGAAACAGAGGCCAATCTATGCTGAAGAATCGAGAAACACTGCAAAGCCGCTTCACTTGTGTTAGGAATCATCAGCACCTCACGAAACTCTAGACAGTCTCGCCGCCGAGTGGCAAAGTGTTCCAACTAACAACCGAAAGGTCCTAGGTTCGAAACACTCTACTGGAGATGCGCACTGCTGAGTCCCACCAAGGATGATGCAACCACTGAGTACTTTTCGGCTTTTCAGTATAGATTGGCTCCATTAACACAACGAAATCTAAGGTGGTCGCAACATTCTCACTTTTACGTGTAAAAACATCTCTCTTAAAAGACTGGTCGCCGCGCAACACATGCCGATAGTGGCCGTGACAAAAACCATGGTTACTGTGTCTGAATTCGGCTCTGATGGTCGAACCAACGTTATACTTCGACTAAATGGAAAAGTGTGACTACAGTGGATGAGGCCAATCGTGGAATGCGAATGTACTCTCTAGTGTTTTCAAGACCACTGTGCCACAAAAGTACGGTCTATATTTTTTGGATATCTATGAAATGACTTTCTGGTCGCGGTTTGGAAGCGCGGTGCTCCACAATGAATTGGACCCAATCTATGAACATCGACAAGCAAGAGATCACGACGTTCACCTAATAAAGCAAACAAGATCGAGTATCTAACAGACGGATCAGAGGACAGGATTAACCGGACAGGACCAGTTATGGAGTGCAATTTAGGATGTTCAACTTCCAAGATCACCTGGACTTGGGCCAGTTAGAATACGAGCGAGAAATTCTACTAACAGAAGTACTTACCGGGGAAACAAATCATAATCAAAGGTTACCACCTTCAGAGTCACATGTATAACTCGCGCATACCACTTCACAACAACGCATTGATGATTTCACCACGATTGGTAAACAAAACTGGGGAATTTACCGAGCCTGAGCTATAAACATTCTCTTCTATACTATATTCCAAGAAGATCTGCCTTGAAAAATCAAGCAAGCTGTTTAACAGAACAGAAGAAAATGTTTGAATTGAGAAAAGATCGAATGAGGAACAAATAACATGTTGTATTTGTGACAGAATTTGATGGTGGAAAACGGTTTTAGACCAAATGGGCTTGAGGACAATCGCCGCATCAGAAAATTGATTGGATGGTTGCAAAGGCATCAATCCAAGCGAATCACCACATCGTATTGGTTGATGCATTCCTGAAAATTCCCATTTATAATAAGAACACAGATGGGTTGACGAACATGTTTTCGGCAAGGTCTTTTCAAGTCATACAATTGCAAAGGTTAAGAGAGCAGTATTTAATATGATTGAATGAGTATGGTTTAAACGGAAAGGAAATCGAGTGAGACGACATTGGCTACCTATCAAAGAACAATTAGTTCAGGTCACCAATAGGATGACTTGAGCTAGTCAGCGCGGGGGGTGCTGTAGTTGTGTTCAGCAAAAGGTGCATGTGTGAGAGGAGGTGAGTTGGACCATGGTAAGTATAGCACACGAACAAAGCGTTTTTGCCGACAAAGGGTCGGGTCGCGATGTCGGCGATAGCTTCAGCCACTGCAATCTTGCGCTGCTGTACTGATCTGGGTTGATTAGCCGGCGCCTTGTAAGCAACGCGGAAGCTTTGGCTGGGTATCACGTTGTGTGCAGTGTCAGCTAAATGTTGTACTACAGATATAGTTATCGTTCTCCTCGTTCCAGAAGCTACCAGGGTGGATTGTGTTCCTCCAATCTTTGGCTGAGTTGCCTAGTCGTGCGTCCGATGTATTCCGCTGCACAGCAGCAAGAGAATGAGTATACTGACATATTTTGAGTGTGGACAGGCCCTCTATCCTTGAGATTAAAGGGACACAAACGATGGCTGTGAACCAGGTTTGGAGTGTGGCAGCCGGGGAAACTTTGTTTAGACTGGTGGAGAGTTTTCTGTTCAGTAGATCGGCCGGTATATCTGTTTCAAACGGGAAGCTGATGCATTAATTAGTTAGTTGGCCAAATCAAAGAATAAGTTTCGAAATACGGTGCTCATTGTGTCCGCAACGGCATCTCATCAAGTATAACCGTATGTCTATGTACCTTAACGTAAGATATTGGTTTTTACTCCGCCAGAAACCAGAGCCTTCAACTAACAGGATCGCATTGCGCTTTTAGACCAAAAGTGTATGAAGGGACGCACACAAAGCAAGTTTTTCGACCATGAGCAGCTCACGGCTGAGGAACA
>NW_008751701.1:353554-399256 GCF_000715545.1 Opisthorchis viverrini | reverse complement strand
CTTTGGCTGGGTATCACGTTGTGTGCAGTGTCAGCTAAATGTTGTACTACAGAGATAGTTATCGTTCTCCTCGTTCCAGAAGCTACCAGGGTGGATTGTGTTCCTCCATTCTTTGGCTGAGTTGCCTAGTCGTGCGTCCGATGTATTCCGCTGCACAGCAGCAAGAGAATGAGTATACTGACATATTTTGAGTGTGGACAGGCCCTCTATCCTTGAGATTAAAGGGACAAAAACGATGGCTGTGAACCAGGTTTGGATTGTGGCAGCCGGGGAAACTTTTTTTAGACTGGTGGAGAGGTTTCTGTTCAGTAGATCGGCCGGTATATCTGTTTCAAACGGGAAGCTGATGCATTAATTAGTTAGTTGGCCAAATCAAAGAATAAGTTTCGAAATACGGTGCTCATTGTGTCCGCAACGGCATCTCATCAAGTATAACCGTATGTCTATGTACCTTAACGTAAGATATTGGTTTTTACTCCGCCAGAAACCAGAGCCTTCAACTAACAGGATCGCATTGCGTTTTTAGACCAAAAGTGTATGAAGGGACGCACACAAAGCAAGCTTTTCGACCATGAGCAGCTCACGGCTGAGGAACACGTAATACGCAGAGTATAGAAAGGATGAAAGACGGGCTTTAGGCCTAGGGTCTGAAAAAAACGTCGAATTTGCTAACTTCCAAAGCAGAAAATCTAATGCATGTGCGCTGAAAGTGCGTGCATGAACTCCTCATACAACAAACTACTCACACGCACGAGTAGCACGTTTCCGTTAAAAAAACAAAGCTAACTGCGTTGGTGATTGCGGGAAATTCGGCCAAGTCGATTCTGATGTCCATCAACTGAGTAGTGTTA
Organism: Opisthorchis viverrini; assembly: GCF_000715545.1. Taxonomy (NCBI): domain Eukaryota; kingdom Metazoa; phylum Platyhelminthes; class Trematoda; order Opisthorchiida; family Opisthorchiidae; genus Opisthorchis; species Opisthorchis viverrini. The sequence goes on along the minus strand of NW_008751701.1, from coordinate 398,405 downwards.
GATAAAAAACGCTGAGATACAATCAGTATCATGCCGGGTGAGGCATGAGACGGCATTTGGGTAGCACATTCAGTTGAGTCTCCCGTTTACGTCAACATGAATAAAAAATGGATGAATTTCGCCAACTATGTTTTCAAGCAGAAATTCGAGGATAACGGTTACCTGATGAGCCTAATAAGAGCGAAACCGGTACTATGCTGTCGAGCAAATGTGAATAAACTTGCGTCGAGAAAACCGGAGAAAACTCATGTGGGTTCGGGGGTCAGGCCAAGCTACGAATCGCAAAATGCGTAACTGCCATCATTCACAGTCATACAAAAGCAATTTTATTTCTTATTACCTGTGTGGACACAAATATGGTACGCGTAGTACATAGTGAATCAACTCACTTTTCACCTGTTTAAGAAAGAAGAACGATGCGGTAAGTGGAAAGCCCGTTTTCAGTAAGTAATGATAACACGTTCGACTCGGATTCATGCACATTGTTTCCCTGAAAACTACTCTACATCGTCCATGTATCATCATAGTCAGCAAGGATGCAGCTGTCGTACATGATGTCATACCGGCGCAACCATGATATTCAAATGAAACCAAGCTATCGGAGGGCCAGCCGCTCCTAATAACCTAACATCACGTCCGTTGTACGGGTGTCACGTGCGACCTAAGGACTAAACGAAACCAGGCCTTGGTTGGTCAGAATGTCAGTCAATCTGGAACGAACATCCATAGCTTGAAGCTTCTCGTCTCTTTACAAAGATTCTAGCGCTACCTTGTGGAACATTCTGTGATCATCCTACATGGGTGAGGGTCTTCATAAATGGCTGTCTGCAGCTACCGTTTTGATATATTATAGTGGGCGGAGCAGGAACCTAAGGATCGATACAGAGTTGCATCATTGTTCAACAGACCACAAAACAAACACGAAGTGTACCTTGGGCCAAGAAGGCAGAGTTTATTTGAATCCTGATTGGATCTTCTGATCACGACAATTAGTATGATGATCGATGGTTTAATCATTGTCAACGGCTGTTTGAACCAAGTAAAAGACGTAAACAGTACAATTCAACGACCAGTAAGCACATAGGTTACTTCAGGTCGCCGCAACTTACGAAGGAAACAATGGGTTTTTGGTTGACAACAAGAGAAGACATAACATGAGCTGCGTGATATCACCACGTCTGTGAGTACCTCCAACCACTGATGTGGTGTCTATGCTATCCAAGCCTTTCAAATTACATGCGCCAGTTTAGTCAAAATCTTTCGTTATCATGCTTCAGATAGCCGAGATATTAAGACGCACGACCGGAAGATCCTATCAATAGAAACTAACCTCGGCTTCTGGAATGCGCTTGTCTGGGCAACCGGGCAATACCTTAACCTTCGTTCTTTCTTCAGGTGGCTTGGCAGCTAGGCACCAGAAGTGTCACAGCTCAACGGTTGCTGTCATTGTCATGCTTGATCTTCATGTGTTGTGCACAGTCCAGTCGGATCCTGCCTCAGCACGGCACACAGGGGCAACCAATCAAAAGATGGCTGAGCCAACGTGTTTGGTTCAACGGAATAAATTCACTGACTGGACAAACTGCTGATTTGTTACCAAAAATTATTTGTCCTAATCTGGTGTTCCCACGACACACGTGTAATCGTTCGAAAGTACAGATGACCACAGACAGACAACCTTCTTTATCTTCAGTGCTTCAGAACTAGAAAGCAACACGTGACACAGCCACACGGCGCGATCCCGGCCACGTCCACGAACAGGTGCCGTTGAAATGTAGACGATCAAGTTGGGGTATCAGATACTGTCCCAATGCAATCTCCGATGCCACATGATACCAGCTCGTAAAAGAAATGCTAGATCGGCGTCGCGAGAAAAATTCAACCCATGTCATTGTACAACCGCGTCCTTCAAATAAATATCTAATTCTGTTCACCAGCGAATAAAACGGCAGGCGTCTTAAACAGACGCGGTGGCGTTTTGTACGAAGTCCAACTCGAGCAGTGTAGACCCGACCAAATAAGCCTAAAGGTATTGCCCTCCGAACACAACGAGTCAGGTACGAATATACCCGTAATTGTAGTTGTACTGAGTTGATTTCACCTGCTGCATTGTGGATGGATGGGCTTCGAAAGCCAGTGGAGTCATTACGACCGAACATTTCTCTCGCAAATGAGTTCGAGGCAGCGCAGTGGTCAAAACGCTGACTTACTGATAATAACCGACAAATCCGTGTGCGGTGGCGTTTTGTACGAAGTCCAACTCGAGCAGTGTAGACCCGACCAAATAAGCCTAAAGGTATTGCCCTCCGAACACAACGAGTCAGGTACGAATATACCCGTAATTGTAGTTGTACTGAGTTGATTTCACCTGCTGCATTGTGGATGGATGGGCTTCGAAAGCCAGTGGAGTCATTACGACCGAACATTTCTCTCGCAAATGAGTTCGAGGCAGCGCAGTGGTCAAAACGCTGACTTACTGATAATGACAAACAAATCCGTGTTTCGAACCCAACCACAGCATCTCGATTGCTCTTGTCTATGCTTGGGCAACTTGGCAGAATCTCAGCGGGTAGCGTGGCAGCTACGCTCCGAGAGGGTATTGAAGCTGAACAATTATTATCATTACTATTCGACTTGGGACGCATGACTCTGCACTTCAAGCATGTCGAGTGGGGTGGAATAGTACACCCGAACCGTGTGATCGCACAACAGCAAACTTGCACGTGACCCGTCAAACCAACCGACTGCTGCAGTCAATCCGGAGTGAGGGATTCAACAACCCGTAATAAATCAATGTACACCGCTGTCCAGGATATCTTCCGACACATTATCGCCGCATACTAGAGATAGTTCAGCTGTATCACCCTTTCGGTGCCTAACTGCCATGCCAGCCGAAGGTTGCACGAGAATTGGGATACTGCCAAGTTGCCCAAGTCTAGACAGGGAAAGTCAAGACGCGGAGGCCGGATTCGAACCACGGACCTTTCGGTCAGTAAATCCGCGCTCTAAACACATGGGCCATCTCGCCGCATACACGTTAAATAAGGGGCGGTTTCTACTCGTTTTTACTGTCAGAACCATTTAGGGGGAAGGGAGCACAGACAGACGAATGAAACGAAGTATGAACATGGCTTTCGTATTAATGTTACACTACCGATGAATAGAGACTGAACCCTGATTCCTTCCTAATCGAGCGAGATGGTTTCAGAACTGATAACTATCGAGGAATCCGCAAATCCTGGGCACGAACAGAATCAAGCCACCACAACAGATGAATAAACCCACGCGAAAAAACGAGTAAATAAGGATCACTATTTGTTTGGAATAGCTTTTCTCGGCCAGTCAAGAAATGGGAAAACACTTACAAACAGCATACATGTGAGTAGTGATCGTGAATCAGAGCGTTTGTACAAGATAGCTCGGAAAATTCACAAGATGACAATAAGGATAACAAAAAAGGGGTGTCGTAATTGGGCGGATTGGATTCAGGACACAGGCATCTGCGGTCAGCCGGTGCTGGGACCGGAGTAAGCTGAGTGGACGAAAGTTTACAAAATACGCCCCGTAAAACCTCACCACTATCAGAGTGCATTCAAAAACAGGTAGGAAAGAACAGTTGCGGCAAACAGCACGCGGAATGAAGGACAACAGAGCGCAGAGTCGGAGAGTAAAGTGAAGAGGTTGCACGTCACAGATGCGTATGCAACTACCACTCAGCTTCGCCAACGGCTTTCTGAAACACATGGTCACGTCCATTGATAGCCATTATACCGTCTTTCAGATGGAATCGCCATCGATTTCGTGAACGGTGAATCTGTTGGTGCAATAAAACATGGTTAATGGTCATGTGATCACGTTATCACAGTTGAACTGAGGACCGTAGAATCAACGGGGCTAACTAGTCAGTTGTTTGGGAGATAACAAACAAACCTGGGAGACTTTTGGTGGGACTTCCAGTTTTCTGCGACCTCAAGTGGCTGTGTTTCCTTGAACACAAGCTTCAAAAGTTGCTGGAGAACTTTCTCGAAGAACTTTCTCCTTGAAGACATGTCATGGTGGCACTGGTGGCGCCTCTAGGACAGAAGTGGTTGGTACTTTACGTTTTTCTCCCATTGCGACTCAGCCAGCAGTCTGGAGTTCGAAGCCTTCTAAATAGCAGGCGGAACGGGGCACCAGGGACCAACCCCTTTCCTTTGAAAGTGCCTAATGAAATATGTAGACGGGCTTTATTGCCACGTTCAGAATGGTGTACCGAGTAACCGAGCCTAGGAATGCCCCAAATGAACTGCGCCACGCTGGACAATGATTTGATGCAGTAAATTATCATCATTGACAACAGATGACAACACTGGCATTTCACTGCCGTACAAGCATGTCAGTTTATTTCAATAAAGCCTCACAATGGAATGAAGGGATAAATGTGGCAAAGGGACCTACGGCTAGCCCACTACAAACAACCGAGATACCTAAACCCCCAACAATCTGGACAAAACGCCACTGACATCAGTTAGCTACCATCGTTCAGTCAGCTATAACACCCTTTCGGTGCCTACCTGAAGGAAGCACAAGGGCTGGGATACTGCAGGTTGCCCAAGCCTAGACAGGGGAAGTCGAGAGGCAGAGGTCGGGTTCGAACCACGGAACTTCCGGTCAGTAAATTCGCCCCCTAACCACTTGAGCCATCTCGCCCGTTAGCTAACATATCTTCTAGTGTCTCCAGCAAATCATACGAAGGGGTACGTAGAACTCATCCTGGAAGGTAAACAGAACCAAAGGGACCAAAAATCCTCGCGACATACTTCACACCCTTTTGTCATTTCAGTTTCTGTCCGGGGCACAGTGCACGTCTCAGTAGGCAGTAACTCGACATGTATGACATATGGCCCAATTAACTTAACTTCCAGTGCTGGATGCATTCTTCGACTGAAGTACCGTCTGTTTCACCAAAAAAGAAACCGTTTCCTAGTCATCTCATCCCGAATTCGTTCGCCCCAGCCAATCTAAGACATCGGTGGTCAAACACCTCATGCCTCATGTACTCCACCGAAAGTGACCAGCGAGATGGACCAAGTGGTTAGAGCGCGAATTTACTGACCTCAAGGTCCGTGGTTCGAACCCGACCTCTGCCTGTTGACTTCTCCTGTCTAGGCTTGGGCAACCTGGCAGTATCCCAGCCCTCGTGTTTCCTTCTGGTGGCATGGCAGCTAGGCACCGAAAGGTTGATACAGCTGAACGACCAGCCGTATAACAATAGTCTGTACTGTGGTTTGGCACACCCGTCGTTGGAGGCCCAATAATACGCCTTTTCAATGCCCCCAGGTGATCCAATTATCGACGCCAGTTTCGACCTTTCAGATTCGCGCGTTCACTTTGTCTGCCGTCAGAGCTAATGGAACTTCCGCGATACATCTTAAGAGTTCCACAACGTTCAATTGCATTGAATTCTTAAAGGCATGTTCAAAGGCTCCACGTCTTGAAGCATGACCTGCACTTTGTGCGCAAGTCGAAGAACTGGTCCGACCTTGGTCAGATTTTTTAGTATTGCGGCACACAGACAGTGTGGTAATCGCGAGTAATCTAGAGATAGCTTCCACGTGATTTTCAAAGACAGTCGGATTACCGGGAAACGTAAATTGGTGTAATTTGCTACGGAAAAAAACAGTGGGTATCGTCTGTTGTTTTAGTTCAATAATTTGGAAGCACAAGAGGAAGCCGAAAAGTAAAAAGTGCCAGTGGAACATTCACTGATGAAAGGTAAATGTAAGACGCCAAAATGAACCTCAGGTTTTCCTACCTCTAAACATGGTTTTGAAAGTAAATGCTAACGGAGATTGGCTATCATAAGGTATTTTGAACCCCGAATAACGCATTGTCGATGTTAAAATTTCAGTTCAAATGTAAAAATCTGTTCCAACGATAAACACGACTTATTAGGGTGTTACGGGTGGGACTTGACTGTGTACGGTTCCTACGTAAGCAACTGGTGGATTCAAGGCCAGCAGTTGTGGCACCTCTTCTGCGAGCAACTACTGTTAAATTTGTAGTAGGCACCAGGGTTTACGTGCCAGAACGTCACCCACATCAAGTCACGAAAAACTGAGCTCTTCTGCCTTCTGCATTCTCCCGAGCATCAAGAAAAGCCTGGTTTATGCGGAGAACTACCAAATGACTGAATTATAAACCAAAGAACATCGATCAACAAACGAAAATGAGTTTCTAAGCTTATTCTCGCACCACATTGTTGGGAAACATGGAATAGCGTTGGATAGTTAGAACAGGCTCATCAGAAAAGCCGAAAAAAATAGTTCAGCTGTGGCACCCTTTCGGTACCTGACTGCCATGCCACCCGAAGGAGGCACGAGGGCTGGGATACTGTCAGGTTGCCCAAGCCTAGACAGGGGAATCCGAGAGGCAAAGGTCGGTTTCGAGCCACGGACTTTCCGGTCAGTAAATTCGCGCTCTAGCCACTTGGGCCATCTCACCCAATGAGTTATCTGACGACAGAATATCACCATTGGTCAAACGAATCGGAACGAATTAGGTAAAAATGGAAAGAAGACAGCGCAAATGCGCAAAAGGTAGTGAGATACTCGTGAATGCTCTATAGAAACCCTGGATCCGTCAAAGAGCGCAATCAGAGTTTAGAATGAAACGTGTCTCAATCTACATTTGAAGAGAGCTGGTCAGTACACAGACTTACGAATAGGAGCTCAGAAAGGTGTCTACAGGAAGCCCGACCAATCAGCCATTAAAAATAGTAGTAGTCAGAGTAACCAGGAAATGCACACTCAAAACTACATCAGTTTCGTTTGTGCCAACTGTTCAGTTCACGTTTGGCCAATGGGTGAAGTCCACGCGTCCATCGACCAAGCAGAATTTCGGTCGCACCCTGTTGCCAATCAACCTACCACCAGTCCAGTACCAGCTAAGCGATCTTACTGGCGAGTAAGTGTTATTGACTTTGCCCAATGCTTATTCGGAATATGCCATGCACTACTTGTACGTTTTTGGCGCTTCCCTGTTCCCACAATACATGGGAGTCGTTTGTCCCACTAATATCAAGGTCCAGTAAGACCAATCGTGAGAATTTGGCGTTTACTAAAGGGACACATGAGACACGCGGACTTTACTGTAAAGGACGTTCTCATGAGCATGCATCTTAATCATCTGGGGCATTAGTTTCAAACAGATATTAATCTATGAAGGGAAACCGAACTCACCTTGTCGTACTGACATACGACTACATTGTCGGATTCGAACAGCACCTCCGGTTCTTCGTCACTGGTTCATCCTCCTCTTCCTCTTCCTCCTCATCTTCATCACCATGTGGTAAGCTACTGTCTCCAACGGGTTCCGGTGGTTCAGGGGGAGCGTCGCCCAAGAGTGAGCCCGGTGACAGGAGATTGTCCGACGCCAGACGGTTAGCATCCAAATGCGCCTGACGGGCGTTGGCATCGGATCGTTTGGCACGTCGACGAGGCTTGATCGCATGGCCATCGTCTTCTTCCTCCAATTCCCCACTGAAAATGAACCAGCGGAGGGAGTTACAAAAAATGATGCCTAGTTGTTCGTTCCATTACCAGCAAAAAGCGAGGTGGCAGACAGTCTACGCTGTCGTCCGAGGTGCTACCATCGGTGAGTCTACAGAATTTATTCTAATTTTCCGGGTGGAAAAGAATGAGTTTTGGAATGCATTGATGAACTAGTTTCGTTTACAGTTCGGCTTCGTTATGGTGTTCTCTTTCTAGTTGTACTGTTTACACGAAGTGTCCTGACGTTCGAGTCCCTCATCCCCGTAGAAGTGCGATAAGGATTATCGCTCAGCTGTAATATCAGTTCGGTGCCTAGCTGCCATGCCAACCAAAAAAAGCACGAGGGCTGGGATGCTGCCGTGTTGACAGGGTAAGTCGGGAAGCAGAGGTCGAGTTCGAACCGCGGACCTTCCGGCCAGTAAATTCGCGCTCTAACCATCGAACCATCTCGAACCCATGCTGCTTATCAAGTGTCTGTTGATCCGTTCGCCCGGCTAGTGTACTGAAGAAGTCACCTCGAGTAGTAACGAACCGTTTGCTAGATAATCACCAAACCCGACGAACATGTCAACAGCCATCGGATCAGCAACTAGCGGACGCGCCTGAGCTGTCGGTAGTTCCGTACACTGTCAACTACAGATACATGCTTCTGGTGCGCTTCACGCCGATTGTTTTGTGAGGTGTAACGCTCTACAATGAAGTTGAAGTATATAATTATAATAAATCGTGGGAATTCAGAGTATCTTACCCATGAGCAGCCGGCGTCATAGTAACATTGGTCATAAGTTCCACTTCTTCTCCGACATCGGAGCCATCTTCATCTTCCTCATAGTCATCTACTTCCGTGTCCGTGTCAGCTCCTTGATAGGATGACCGTCGACGACGTTTATGAGCCGGAGTTCCCGAACTACGATCACCCGGAGTATTTCGACCCGGGCGCCGCCATCCAGGGGTTCCGTCGAATGGAGTACGCGGAGCGACTGAAAGTGGGGTCGCAGGAGTGGACGGACCACTGTTCATGGTTGTTCCAGTATTCATTGATTCACGACGTGGACCACTGGCAGAAATTATGTCACGGGAGTGTGGGGGATAGTGGGAACGAACAGAAGAAGGAGTGAATCCGGGTGTGGCAGCAACGAAATCATCATCATCTTCGTCATCATCATCTTCTAGGTCTGAGGGATGCACCGAACGGTCTGTACCTGGCTGACCCGAATGTTGGCCGACACCTCCAGGGGTGGGATGATGAGAACTAGGGGTATCGCAGTATTTGCTCTCCTCAGAGTCGTGACCACCATCCACCTGGGTCTTTCGAGAGAGGTCAGAGAGATTCAGAAAGTTTCAATGATTGGCATAATGTAGCAATTACTGTTTCACTACAAAAATAACCCATACTTTAGCGACATGGCGTCCAGCCGGCACGGTGGACAGAAAAACACTCTATGTTTGGACGTCCAAATCGTACAAAACCCTATGCAGATGAAACATTTAGGTAAAAAGGCCTGAGAGTACGGATAACCAAGTTGCAGAGGCACACGTATCCTCTCAGGACAACTGAGTGTGCAGTTTGGTTGTTTTGTTCGCCAAACATGGCAGTCGGTCGCACTGCAAGCATTTCATCACCTATCGAGATGATATCATTAGTGTACTGACGACGCGAATCTTGATGCCAAGCTCGGCAAAAAAATCGTTCAGCTGTAGTACCCTTCCGGTACCCGAAGGAAGCACGAGGGCTGGGATACTGTCAGGTTGCCCCAACCTAGAGAGAGGGAGTCGAGAGGCAGAGGTCGGGTTCGAACCACGGATCTTCCGGTCAGTAAATTCGCGCTCTAATCACTTGGAACATCTCGCTCGGCAAAACGGACCAAAAAACGGGAATTCAGCGTAACTCTCGGAACAAACAGGTCCATAAAGTTCCTTTGGTACCTACGTCATCGCACATGTTTTATTATCGTATGAGATGTCCCAGTGGCTGAGAGAGCTTGTTCACCGGAAAGTCCGTCTTTCGAAACCGACCCCGGCATCTCGAATGCTTCTGTTGGTTTGCCTGGCACTAACTCGACGTACGTGCTTGCTTCGGGTGGTATAGAAGCGAGAAGACCTCACAGCTGAGAGATTGTCATAAGAGTAACTCCTCAATCGGGCAATCTTTCTTCAATGGCACTTATGCGTGAATCTAAAGGCCAACGACGGGTATAAAGTGTAAACTCAATTGTTTTCAGGATAATGTTTTGGAAAACTGAATCGCTGTCCAGATGCGGATCACGTTCCTAACGGACATGCTGGAAAGGAGGTCTAACCGGCTCAATCCCTGATAAGTGAAATTTGATCACCATCATCATCATCGACAGCATCACATCAATGTTCAACACCGCTGCTTCGCTGCCGTACAACTATGATTTATTTGGAAGCCTTATTGTGTAGAAAGAATAAAAGCAGACGGAGAAGGGGCATAGCATTAGCTTACTACAATCATTAAGACATGCCTACACCTCCAGACATTCACTCAGGCAATCTGGATAGAAGCTGACAACAAGAACGCCACTGACATCGGTTGGCAGCCATATCTTGTAGTGTCTCCAACCAGGCACAGTGAGAATCACGCGGTCCCCATCCTGGAAGGCGAGTAGCACCGACTGCACCCAAGCGTTTCGTGATCTCCTTCATACCCCTCTGACAAGTCAAGGGTTGGTCACCCCTTTGCTTCCGCCACTCTGAATTGGGCATGGAAAACAGCACTCTCTTCGGCAATCGTTGGTTCGACATATGTAACACATGTCCCAACCAACGCAGCTTCTGGTGCTGGACACATTCTTCAATGGAAGTACTCGTTACACAACCGAAAACACGCTTTCTAACTGCCTCGTTACGGATTCGCCGGGATCATACTGGAAACGATTGAATTCAAAAGTTCATAAATTATAGTGATATCGCAACCTCAAAGGCGTGGAATAGACATTGACGCCAGAGGGGAAACAGTTCAGTATACAAAGTGTCGTGCATTCACCTCATCTGTCACACTACAATCAAAACTAATACAACTTCCAAGATAGGTAAAACGCTCTACAACTTCCAGTACCTCTCCCTGGATTGTAAGTGGTGTGTTCAGTGACTGTATGCCCAGAAGCATGACCTTACACTTTGTGGGTGCATAGTACATACCAAAGGACAGTTCATTCAAAAACACCTGCGCCTTCTCCTCCTCTTCGAACATGGGAACAATGTCGTCTGCATATTCCAGATAGACAATGTTTTCGTCACACCGGGGTTTTGGAGACCTTCTAGTGTTCTTCTCATGATTTCATCGATCAAAAAGTTAAACAGGAATGGGGAGAGTGAGCATCCCTGACTAACACCACTTTGTGTACAGAAGCTTTTGGAGAGCCCACCGTATACTCTCAAACGCCCGAAAGTCTGGGCATTCCTTGGTGGGCAAGAGTGTCAAGCAGAACAGACCGGTCGACCGAGCCAAAAGCACCTTGGAAATCCAGGAATACTAGAATTGGGGGTCGCTTGTACGTATGGCGTTGTTCTAGCACCTGATGAAGTGTGAAGATTTGGTCAACGCAACTCCTACCAGGCCGGAATCCCGCTTGCTGCTCTGGAGTCAGTGTCTCCACTGTAAGGCGACGAAGCACAAGTGACGCCACAGTTTAGATTTCATTGTTACAACACAACAATGAAATCTAAACTGTAGAAGAATGTGAGTCACCTCCGTTTTCTTTGAAAGGATGATTCCTCTGCTACGATCTACAACTCAGAATAATTGTTGTTCCTGAGAATTACCTACACAGACCAACCCCCGCCCCCGGAACACTGGATAGGATGACCTGGCACTTTTCTTGTACAGCAAGAGAACAGAGATGCAGTGTGAGAAAAACGAAAAGTTTGATAACAGTCCATGACAAAGGTAAGTGAGCTGCTTACCTGTGGGAAGCTTGAATGATCAGTGGCGACCGATGTTGCCAGGGTGGTTGCTGTGGGACCAGGAGCACCAACAAAGTGGGGAATGGAAAGTTGTGAAGTCCCGGTTGGTTGTCGCAGTCCGACTAAAGTTTGAGGAACTAGGTAGGTTTGTTGACCAATCTGAACGAGATGACCTGGAAAAACAAACAAAAGCCGTCAAAAACTTGTAATACGGGGCGAAAAGAAAGGGTTGGTTAGGACGGAGTGACAAAATCGAGGTCTGAGATGCCGTAGTCTTGAATGAGCTGTACATAACGCCACCAATTCTTGCGAGAAATATGGCCTGTCTCGTCTGATTCATTGATTAGATGGGCTGGCTTAGTGAGTACAGTTTTGAGTCAGATGGTGTGTCTGAGTTGGTGAATTCCAGCAGGAACTGACCGATGCGATCAACAGGCAGTCAATTAGGTCGACTGCTTAGTTCATCATTAGAAAACTCACCAAACTAATAGATCAAACAGAGTTTTCAAAACCCAGGAAATTCCAGTTGGGCGGACAATATTCTCCCAAATTCTCATGGGGATACTAGTTTTCCGAGAAAGTGTGTGTCTGGAGTCGCATAAATGATGACAGATTTTTTGAAAAGTAGTGTAGAATATAACGCGAGCCTGGGGGAGGCGCGCTACCCTGCATAAGTACACACATACGGAACTAACCAGTCAATCCAGATGGAAGGGCAGCAATTTGTGGCGCGGTCCCCGACTGGATAGCAGTGGGAATCCCTGCTCGAGGCGGTTGCATATGGACTTGAGCACCGGCTGGTGCGCTGACACCAACAACACCGGGGACATTACCCACAAGATTTCCGTGCATGATTGTGGTGTGTTGGGGTTGCATGCGCTGAACCTGAGTCGACGACTGAATGGTTGGATGAAGTTGTGGACGCTCTGTCACTGGCCGCGCCACAGTAGGGCGAAGAGTTGCTAGCGAACCCGGTAAACCTATAGCATGAGAGGGTGAATTGAAGGTCTTGTTGATGAGTGAAATTATAATCTACCTGTGGGGTTTAGGGGGCGGACCGGAAGGGCAATATTTGAATGGCCAATGGCAACAGGCGCCGCTGAGCGAAGCTAGAAACAGTGGGAGAGGGTTGGGTGGAGAAAGAACAAGTTAGTAGGGATCAATTGGTGGTGGACGGAGGAAACTTTCTGACTACTAAAAGAACAAAAAGCCGACCAAATGAAAAAAGTCCAATCGAATCCCTGTTACAGCGCAACCGTTAGCCACTCGCGGTACAACGTCCGTGCTTGATCACATCAGTGTCTCCAAAGGATCGTCAGAGCCTGTTGGGGGCATCAAGCCACCGAGGCTTTTGGATGAAGCTGGCCCATGACAGATAAGCTAGTAAGACCGTACAGGCTACGCTGGGACAGGTACTACGCATTTCAACGGAACACCTGTCTCACATACCCTACTTCGTTCAGTCATGTCGAGCGGGAGTCACTTGGAGGTAGTGACTCTATAGCTGTTCACAGTAAAAAAAAACATTAAATGCTGACCAGCGAATTTAAGATTTGGAACACCAAGTAATTGTGCCTTTCAGGCAGTATTGATTGGAGTAACAGTCTAAGCAAGATGGAGCGAAAGCCCGTTAGGGCCGTGATTAGTGGAATTCAAGACATCTATGGGTTGTAGGCATGTGCTCAGACTTGAACGAGTAACACTCTAGGTTTCCTCGTCACGTGTCAATTGTTGCACTTGGTGAAGTCAGCCAGGTCACATAAACTCGACATCGTCGGCTCCGTTGACGAGTGAAAAGTTCACGTGGATTGCCAGGGATTTAGTGGGGCAGCACTGTGTATACAGACCAAGATTTTGCAATGAGATCTGTACGCCGTTACATTCGAACTGGTGGATAACCTTGCAGCAGAATACACGATGTTGAATCTGTAGCAACTGAAAGATTCGAGGGTGAGCAATTATCACTCAACTTGATTCACCATCTGAAGGCAGGTTAGGCATAACAGCTGATATATGGTAAGGAAGTGCCATCAGGCTACGTCTAAACAGTCAAGAATGATCGGTATCCATTTCCGAATTTGTCGGCCGATGACCGAACACCGCGCAGGATGGGTAGTGCGACATACAGCTTGTACTAGACCAAATGGGCAACTGTATATAGATATGTTCCTTCCCCGGTGCACGATACCGCCTGTACCTCCCTGCAACAATGAGTCGCACTGAGTACATATTCGATGCAGAGCCTCTTCTATTAAGTTGGTCAATCAGCAAGCAGGTTCGGAGGTTAGAAAATGGGTGGCGACTGTTGTCGTCGCCCCAAGCCAACCACTGTTGCCTTAAGGTAAGGTTTTCGAGCCAAAGGCTTGTCTGGGGACTACGGTCAGCCTCCTACACAGATCTGGGTACCCTGATAGTATCCGAAGACATGCTCAGCCACGTGGTGACGGCAGCCAGGTCGTCCTATTCATCACTCACAGAGTAGGACGGTTAGGTGAAAACATGCTGCTGCTATGTTTCTTCCAATTACACATTCTTCCTCCTGATACTGAGCTAGTGGTTGCCCCGTAAGGACGGACAGCTCCGTTCAGTCCCAGCGATCCTTCGGTGATACACCGATGTATAAACCGGGCACCAGAATCGTAAACACTTCGAAATCACCCCTTGTTAACCGGTATTTTGCACCAACGCTCCTTTACCGGTTGCATTCATGCGTTGCTACGACCAAGAGGTCTATCTTAAACGCGATTGGCGAAAATATCGGACCACCTGCCAGTTCAGCAACAGGGCGAGCTATGATTGGTAGAAACTCTGGACCCAAAAGCCAAACATGATCTCGTATTTTCCGAATGCCGGTTGACAACGAAGTGTCCAAAAGACATCAGTTTCCTCCTGTTTAGGCTTGGGCAACCTGGCAGTATCCCAGCCCTCGCGCTCCCTTCGGGTGACATGGCAGCTAGGCATCGAAAGGGTGTTACAGCTGAACGATTTTTTTCAAAGTTTCAAGAATGTTGTCATCGCATACAGGTTAAAAACGACGTACCCTACATGTGTTTTTGACCTGTTTTAAGGGGCGAAGACACATTGTGCACCTTTGACGGGAACGCTAATTCGGAAGGATCAGACCGAGGACCAAGCTGAGAAAATACCCATATTACACTCTTTAAACTTCGGTGCTCAGTTGATCTGCCAATCTTTAATGTTCGCATTCTAAAAAAATACTGGATAGAAAGTCATTCCGACTTGCATACAGGAATCAAGTTCCTTCGGCGTATGCGGTCTGTTTGAAAAAGGGATCTGAGAACCACGTATGGTTGCAGAACTGGGCTCCCCCGTCGGCTTCCCGCTTCCGGTTGCGCACCACAGATGGTCCAATGGCAACCGCCACAGGCCTTGCCCAGAATGATGTTCTAGGTAATTCAGATAAATGATCTTTGCTTGGTTGATAACAAGTTAACAATCGCCTATGTGGAGTTAATTTTGGTTAGGTTGGCGATGTCTGTGAAAGCATCACGTAAAGGTGCTGATGATCGCAATGACTGCTCATGCCAAAACAGACAGTAGCTGAGGCGCTCTCAAAGATGGTTTGTACGATACTTTTCAATTGGTTGAAAACACTTGATGTGCCTCATTGAGCCGAGATCGGGCCTTTTGTTCGTTGGCGGTACAGTAATAATTAAACTTAGTGCTCCTGAAGCTTGATTTGGTTGCCATCTTGGTCTAGAAACTGGACACACAGATGGTGGACCTGTAGCAGTTACCACTGGTCGGAATTTTTCCATATTAGCTTTGGAAACAGCCTGGTTACATGTGCCCCACATGCAAGCTAAACGCAAAAGCAAATAGGTCACATGGTTCAATTACCGACTACCGCTCACTCTGGAACATCGAGGTGAATTCCAATCCGTTGCTGCGTTTTTTTCGGTTTCTGGGGTCAAGTAAGCGGGCGTGCGTTTCGTCGGTCACCGCAAAAGAAACTCACTAAAACCACCCACAGAAATTCATTTAGATCAACCCATTTCCTGATTGTGATGCGCTGAAAAGTAACACCCCATCCCGATAAGATATTGGGCATTCCGCCTATTGTACAATGTAACACACTACACCTAAGCACTGTGGCTTAGAGAGACTCCAACAATGCTCGAAGTATCACGGTTGGTCCATTATACGAGGAATCCAGTACGGTCAGACCTAAAGTGGAGTCATCAACAGTGAACTCTGGACCACTTAAGGCGCCGAAAATACGTGCGTGTATATTTTACCTAAAATACCGGCCAGCTTCTGGTTTTGTCGAAACATCACTCGCACTACTTAAACGTAGGGGTGAAACCCTCGACTGGCGCCTGTCCAACTTACTTGTCTTCATATGGGAGGCGGCGAGATGGCTCAGTGGCAACAGCGCGAATCTACCGACCGGAAGGTCCGTGGCTCGAGCCCGACCTCCGCCTCTCGATTTCCCCTGCATAGGCTTGGGCAACTTTACAATGTCCCAGCTCTCGAACTTCCTTCTGGTAGCATGGCAGTTGGGCATCGAAATAGTGCTACAGGACAGGTCCTACCATCAAGTCCAGTAGTCACTAGGATGTCTCTGCAACCCGTAAGTCTGTTAAGAAAACGCTAAAATCTTGAATGAGACATTAGCTCGCCTATCGCTCGTCCTGTCTTGTTTCACAAGACTGATGTTAGTGATCAGTGTTGAGGCATCGCTGCTTCTGTCTGTCACAGCTTTATGTGACCCGGCGGTCAGAAAATACACATCGACCGTGGATACTAATACGTCAGCGCATCAGCCTACTGCGCAGCGGAACAATCATGTGAAACGGAGCCATGTTATTACGCCTATACGTCTGAATATTGTCCGACTTCATCATGTGCCGGAGAAAGGTCAAAAAGGGACACAGAAAGTTCACACCCACTCCATGGCCCGTACACAAACGCACAGACGGCCATCTATGATCAACCGAGACAAAGGAACAACCGCCCGAGAACCGGTGTGGGCGTGTGGGAGACACATTGGGCGGTTGAAAGCGGATCGACCATCAAATACGGTGACAAGTGAATCATATATATAGAAGTTTGTAATTGCGTTAACACACAGTTCCTTCTGGTCACCTTCTTGTCTTCTGACTATAACCCAGTAGCGTCAGAACAGGTGAAGAGATACAACAGATACATTCGGATCACGAAGCTATAAGCCACCGATGAAAGACAAGAATTCAAGGCTACCACCAATTTCAGGACACACAACCTGTTTTGACGTCGCAGTGCGAACACGCCTGGAAATACGCCTCCCGTCAGGCCCAGCAAGTAGACGAGAAAACTTTAAGAGCTTAGCTGGCCTCCTGTAACATACCCTCAAGGACTGTGCACAGAGGTCAACGGAGTGCCACGAGAAATACGGAGTCAAATATCCCGTTTGAGATGCGAGGGGCAGCAGGAGCGGACGGATCGAGGGGTAAGGTTTCTGGAGCTACCCACCTGAGAAAAATTGTTGGTTGCATATGTGTAGAACAGAAAGTATCCTCAGAATTAGACACATAAACGGACGTCGCCATCTTCAAAAAGAGCACTTGAACACTGCGAAAACCATCCTGACATTGGACTGACAACAGTGACATAGAAGGGGCTCTCTGACTGTATTTTCCGAAGGTTGACTGAACGCAGAGAGAAGAATCGGAGGAAACCAAGCAAGACGAGTTACAAATGGCTTTCAGTCTCTTCCACTGTTTCCAGAAACCAAAATTGACTACCATTCTCGATTTGAAAGTCACCACTGACTCTGCTGGTCAGCGGGCATCATGGTAGCGTATGTGAAGCAGAGGTGTCCCCATAGATTATTAACCCTCCTTAAGGCTCTGTACACCAACTCCGGCAGACGGATCGAGGACTGCGGTAAGTTATCAACTAAGTTCATTACATTCAACGGCATCAGGTGAAGCTGCCTCCATTCGCTCAATGACATGACCATGGTAGACTCACTCCCAGCTTCTAGTACCTGTAGAATCAAAATGCTCCCAGGGTGTTGCCGAGTGAGCAAGTAATAAGCCATTCTTGTGAATGAAACTAACTGAATGCATAAATCCAATAGTCCACATAATCCTGCTTCATGGTTTGGTATGAGCTTCACAGTGTAGCATGTTGCTGCAAATCTGGGTGGGATCAAACATAAGTTTCACGCTTGCGGAAGAACCGGTTAGGGTAAGAGATTAAACTTGCGCACCTTGGTAGCAACATTATTCGTGGTGGCCTAGCTTTACACGATATTGCCATTCGGACAGTGAGGGTCAGGGCAACCTTCGTCAACCTGCATCATTTGTGGCATATTGTTGATATTTGACGAGGATCGAGTTTAAAATGCTGAGGTGCGCTCCATAGTATAATGTTAATCAGAGATCGATTCGAAGACGCTAAAAAGCTTTCAGTATTTGGCTACCGATGTTTCCGGAAAATTACCCGGGTACGGGGGGATATGGGGTCAGTAATTCTGAGTTAGGCCAATGATCTTCGAAAGAAATCGTTCAGTTCTAATACCCTTTCGATGCATAGCTACCATTCCAACCGAACGAAGCACGAGGACTGGAATAGTGCCGGGTTACCCATGCGCAGGTAGGAGCAGTAGAGATGCAGAGGTTGGGCTCGAAACACGGACCTTCCATTCAGCAAGTTCGTGCTTTAATGACTGTACACGTTACGGGAGCTTGGACAACCAATCAAACGACCTCGCTCAACAAACCGGAGAATAACAGTCAGCCAAGAGAAATCGAACAATCACGTGGTAGCGAAATATGAAAGCTACTAATAGCAAACGCAGATGTGCTGATCACGCTTGTTTCCCTGAACTGAAAGCCCAAAACAGGACGCATTATTAATTAAAGTCCGTCGTGAAGAGACTGGACATTATCGTGGTGCGACCGTCTGCGTAACTCAGCAGCTCACTGAGCTATATTGGGGGTACACATACGATATCCAAGGTTTGGACGGTGGTCTAACAAAGTCTCGAGGTCATCCAGGTTGGCTAACAAACCGTGTGCCGAAGTGAACTGTTTCCAGTTGATAAAGGTCAGAGGTTGGAACAAGGCCGGGGGCTCATTCTCTAAGATTTAGACTACTACGGTAGTCCTACACCAACAACCGCTGCCCACGCACGACCATGAACTGCACAAAGAAATTATAATAAGAAATACGATCATTCAGCCACCCCTTCGGTGCCAAGCTGCCATGCCACCCGGGGGAAGAATGGGGGCTTGGATACTGTCAGGTTGCCCAAGCTCATACAGAGGAAATCGAGAGGCGAAGTTCGGGTTTGAATAACGGACCTTTCGGTCAGCAAATTCATGCTCTAACGACTTGAGCCATCTCGTCCGAAACAAAAGCGTATGCCTCATCGTCCGTCGCATGACATCAGTTCGGTGAACCTCTTCGCTGCATACAGCAGGTCAGATACGATAAAAAAAAATGCGAAAGCTGACGCCTCATTCCTCCAACAAATATTTGGCTGAAATGGAATACTGCCATGTTTCCCCACAACTAATGAAGCTCCCGTTCGGTTTTGTTACCGATACTCTCGAGGAATACACACTCCAAGGTGTCACAGTTTTTGGTGTAAAAACTACATTCAGCGACCGACAGACTCTGACCATGAGAATGACAAAATCGAGTGCTCGGCGATGTATCAGAATTACTGGAACAGCGATTGAAACTAATGTTAAAGTATTCTGGAAACGTGCTACGCATGTCGGGTCTTTAAGATAAGATGATCATCAAACTGTGACACCCTTTCGGTGCCTGGCGGCCAGGCCATTCAAAGGGAGCACGAGGGCTGGGATACTCTCAGGTTGCCTAGCCTAGACAGGAAAATTCGAGGCACAGGTCGGATCTTTGCGCCGCTTAGGTTGGAGTTCGTGTGATCCTCCTTACATGTGGATAGAAATCCTACAAAACATAACATGCAACCGATCCCAGTGGCGAGCGTGTTGTCGATTCCTAGTCGGATCGCGTAGCTAGAGTTCCTCCGTCATTGTGTGGTGGACTGATATCGAGTGAGGCTTGCAAAAAAGTTAAGTGCATCCCACTAATGAACATGAAGCCCAAATGCGTTTTTCTCGTTACCGCTCATGTTTTTGGTCGTTTTCGACAAAGACAAGAGGCCATTTGCAACAAGTCACTTCCTTTCGCCTTCTTTATAGTCTTTACTAGGACATTCTTTGTCATGGCTGTATGGCGGCTAAGTGGCGTATTTATTAATGATGTATTTCTGACAAACATGAGGGACTTGAAACATGAGCACACATGTGCCGTCCTGTGAAGTTTCTGAATATCATCAGCTACACTAGCTCCAGTGACTTCTAGAAACTTCGGAATCCGGACATAGAAAGCAGTTGAATTGACATTTAGTGGAACCTCTGGAAGGGATGTATCTCGTATCAAACGGTTAGAATGACCGTTCTAGAACCCAGTCTTTATTTGGCAGGTGCTCAGGGACACTACATGAATTTTTTTGCAGATGTGACGATGTTTACCTCAACTAATGACGATTGACTTCCTTCGCAGGTCCCACCTCTAAAGTTATAGGTAGGATGCTTGGATAGGATAGTCTAACTTGCGGGTCGGAAAGTTTTTCAGTTCTTCAGCGTTTCCGGAAGTTCCTGGAAACACACTGAATGAGAGTAAGATCTGAAGCTACGTGAGTGTTCCGGAGTTTGGTAGTCAAAAAGTGGGGCCATGTAGTTGAAAGCTCGTAGTGATGTAGTCAACCTGTCTTTCGTAAGAAGGATATCAGGAAACGTCTAAATTTAGCACCGAGTGACGATTGGCGACCAGTTTAAGTGTAGTAAAATCACTATTATTAACACGTTTTCGGAAGAAGCAACACCAGGCAGTGAGCTAAGAGGCTCTACTTGTGCAATGAGATCTCCGGTGGCCAGGAAGCTATCTGAAATCCCCGTGCCAGTTAGGACGATGGTGAGCTCCCGATGATAGGTACCTTTCGCCAAAACCGAGCTACAGTTAGCCGGTGTGTAGGTATGATGTACAGGTTTTGATAACTAAGGTCCTGGACAAATGAACGGTACAAAGACGACTGTTTGAGGATATCCATGCCCGGAAGCTCCAGACTGGGAGCTGACAATTGTATCAACACTGGCACAACCTGCTGCAGCAATAGCAATCGTCCGGCTGTAACACTGTGTCTAGTTGACCTGCTACGCGCAGTAAACACGAGGGCCGAAGTACTGCCAGGTTGCTACGCTTAGACAGTAGCAGTTGAGATAGTGCGGTTGGATTCGGAACTTCCGATCAGCAAGTTCGCGCCTTGACCACTGAGTTATCTCGACACCGAACTAACTGCATAATAGCAAAATAGAAGCTTGATGTACCCGGAGCCGAGATGAAGTGCATATCTGGATCATGTAATCGACTTTCGGAAACCCAATGAATCTCTTCATTAACTGACAAAAGTGTGGGTTTATTGACCGATTTGTTGAGGCGTTCGTACATTGAAGGCTGCGAAAACACAGGACAAAACCTGAGCAGTAGAGTTGATCGGAAGCAGAACGACCAATTCCTCCAACCAAAGCTCTTGGCTCAAAACGCCGAACGGAGCGCAGCGCCTACCAAATAATAATAATTATTATTATTATCACTCAGCTGTAGCACCCATTAGGTGCGTAGCCGCCACACTTCCTGAAGGAAGCACGAGAGCCGAGGTACTGCGAGACTGCGCAAGCTTACATGACAGCTATCGCGATGCCCAGTCTAGGTTGGAACCACGTACCTTTAGGTCGTAAAGTTCGCGCCTCGAGCTCGGCAGTTAAGGCACGATGGATGGTTAACTACTAGAGCAGCCTAACTTTCAAAGGACAAGAAACCATACACGCTCCAACCCCCAACTTCAGGGCCCGTAAGCCGTAACCTTGATTTATGCGAATAGGTCGATTTCCTTCTCCACCCCCCCTCCACTTGACAGCCCACTGAGTGCTGGATTAATGCACCAACTTACCAGCTCGCGCCTGCAACGGCTACCTACCTACCCCCTCCCCCAAATCATCGGTGAACGAAACTGCGGCAGCTGCAACAGGTCAATTTCCGTGTGACTGCGACTCTCACACAGACAACCTTCAATATGGATCAGTAGGTCAAGTAGGTGGACAAAAAACCACAACACGGCAAGTACCAATCTCTTAGCGGACTCCGGTGGGTATCTAACGTCGAGGTTCGAAAAGAACCAATCATTCAATCCTAGGTACTCACATACACCACAATCGAAATATCGGCCTCCTTCTATCGTTCAGCTATAGCACCCCTCCAGTGCCTAACTGCCATGCTACCCGAAGGAAACACGAGGGGTGGGATACTGCCAGGTTGCCCAAGCTTCCTTCTATCAGGTCTTATGGACCTTAACGGTACCTGCCTGTGGAGAATCCTTTTGAGCGCCAATGTTGTGGTGGCATTACCGAGAGTCTTAGAGTTGAGGGAAGTCAGTTGGGGAGTTACATAAAAAGCCGTTCACCTGTAGGACCCTCTCGTTGCCTGGGTGCCATGCCACCCGAAGGAAGCACGATGGGCGGATACTTGCCAGGTTGCTCAAGCCTAGACAGGGGAATTCGAAATGCAGATGCCGCGTTCGAACCGAGGACTTACCGTTCATTAAGTTAACGCTCTAACAATTGTCAGATGTCAGTCCCTACAAACGAAAATGAACAAACGATGGAGGTATGACATCCTCTGCGCCGCCGCCGTGAAAAGTCTGTCCGGAGTTAGGAAGAATACTTTGCACGGTGCACTTAACCCGTTCTGCCTGCAGACCGATAGTCGCTCACAAAAAGGAAGAGTGTACTAATATCACGACACGAACACTTTTCAGAGGTTAGGACTCCATATGGTTGACGAAGGCATCCACGTCTTCATGTAAGGGATGCCCATCTACGCATAAAAACGTGTTCCCAAGGACTGAGGCGTTCGCGGTATGCTATGCTTTTCAATCCAACAATTTCTACAAGTTTATTCCCACTTACTATAAAGAGCGTTCTTATAACATGCGCCGCCCTGTTTAAATATAGACTGATTGGCTGAGATCGCAATCAGTGGTCAACTGCAATACAGACAGCTATCCACCTGAAGAACACAACGGGATTCATACCAGTGTGAATATGAAGCGAAGGTGATGCGAATCATGGCATGCGATCGGAAAACCGAACTGACACTTACTTGCAGTTGAGAACGTTGTATAAGGTTTAGGTATTGTGCAGCGGTGTTCGTCGTAGGTTCTGGATCGAAAACATGAGTCTCCGCAAGCTTTGTTGTCCACAACTAGGATAATTACGCAATCAAAATATAAGCAAATATTACTTTTCGAAGTTCGTCCAAAACCTGAAGATCCAAGCCTTCCTCAACCCATTCATCCTTCACTCCATTTATCACATCATCGATCACATCGTGATAGAATCTCGACTGTAAAAGCAACGTGTTGTGTCACGTTGACAAACCCAGAACCTACCACATCCGTCATCTCAAGAGAGCGCAACGAAACCGAAACACATCGCCCGGGCCCAGTGAGGAGCGCGCCGGGGGGAGTTAGTTCAAGGCCAGAGAACCACAAGTCTAGAATGCCTATTGGTCGACGTTTTCGACATCTAGAGCCTTTACACATATTTAAGAAATTTGGTTGTATTTACTCAGAACACAAGAATACCTCTGGTCACAGTTTTCTCTGATTTCGTTCAAACTTACTAGAAGTTTATCTTGGGCGCGGAATGCAGTTTTTTGACGATCACCAGGCTCTCGGGCGTTCAGTATTCGCACAATAGAATCGAATTTTCGATAGCTACGACGTGTTCCTAATGGACTAAAATACGAGCATTTCGGTTCCGAGTACCGGTCAAAACTTTTGAGCCTCATCTAGGCCTCCCGAGTCCCATTGAAATTTGGAAATAATTCCACCAGAATTTTTCCAACAGAGTTATGGTTGCTTCTGTGGGCAATGAAATCTGTTGAGCTGCATAAATGTGAACGTAGATTAGCGCGGTTCTTGGCTTGAGCACATACACAATAGAATGCAAGATGTTTCGGAGAGAGCGAAAGTGAGAAATTCGAGGGTGTGGAGTGCAGGTGTGCTGCCAGCAAGTTTACCTAAACAAACGTAATGATGTCTGGAAACCTTCATTAAATATATACAGGAGAATGAACGTAGGCTGAGCCATTCGTTGCGGCCAGCAAAATACGAAAAGAAAACACTGTACTAGTCTCTCGGTGAAGGTTTGCTTTCATAGAGTTTTGCTTCCCTGTTCAATGGTGTATAATCGGTCAGTTGGCATTTCCGGAGAAATAACACCGCAGCGAAGGCCTTCTTCCTTTCATTTGATGCTGTGATTAGGATACGGAAGATGCGCTTGGCGACAACCCTTTGATAATGGGCATGTTTGGATCCTCTTGGAGCATTTTGTGGAGGTTGTGAAGGCTGCTGTACTAGATAGTGACCGGGGTAAATTGGCGGCGCTGAAGACCACTCTCAGTGGCGTGCGAATGCGGGCCTGGATGCGGCCGGAAGAAGCCCTCGGGAGATGAATTGGGTGGCTGTGAAGAAAGCCCTTGCAGC
The DNA here is from genome assembly GCF_000715545.1 of Opisthorchis viverrini. Lineage (NCBI taxonomy): Eukaryota > Metazoa > Platyhelminthes > Trematoda > Opisthorchiida > Opisthorchiidae > Opisthorchis > Opisthorchis viverrini. The sequence continues at coordinate 374,357 of NW_008751701.1, read as the reverse complement.
GAAGTTCGGCACGCCGGCCGACCGCTAGGAGGCTATGAGGCGGTTTGACACGGTCCGAATTGCACCTGGATCTGACCCGACCGAGTTCTTTGCCATCCAGAAGCAGTCGCTGAATTGCGTTTTGCCGGGACTGGACGGAGTGTCGCGACACCAGTTGCTGTCCGACCAGTTCACTGGAGGAGGGCAGCCGGTGCTAAGTGCCCAGTTGCGGTTAACAAGAGCAACTGGCCAGTGGAGGAGCTGGTACATCTGGCACGGGAACAGACTGAGGCAACACTGACCATGTTGCAACCGCAGAACAGGGATGGTTCAACAGTGGATGAACTGCAAACGAGAGTAGACCAAATCGCCGAACAGCTTGCAACCCTAAAGATGGAATCACATTAGGTGCGCTGGAACGAGCCGTTTCTACGGGTGTGGCGGGCCAATGGAACCGATCACTCGTACACGATAAAACTTTGGAGTAATCCTCTTTTCCTGGGTGGGTCGCGATTGGCGCACTGACACTAGCTACCATACAAGCCATTGTCGAGATAGAGGGAAAAAGGGAGGTATGTTTGTTGATACAGGAGCAAGCGTGTCGCTCAGGCAAAGAGGTAACCAAGCCGAACACAGACCGTGCGCGCTAGCCGTGGGAGATGTGGGTGGATATCGACCAAAGATTAACGAATTGTCAATGCACTTAATGCGCCTAGGCGACAAGTTCGTACAACACATGGAACAGACAATATTGGGGGCGGATTTTCTCAAGGGCACAGATTCCGTGATTTACCTAAAGCAGGGAAAGCCAGAGACAAGGTATGGCGCAGCCAGGCCTGAAGATAACTCAGGCACTGACTTGAGTGAGCCGTGTCCGAAGACTTCCGTTTGTAATGTACCGTCAGTATGGTCCGTAGTCGTGGAATTATCCGAACTGTTCACGGGCGATGAGGATCCGATTGGCTTGTGTCTGTGGATTGAACACGAAGTTACTCTGTCATCAGAACGCTTTCGACCTTTGACCCCCATCCGTTGCCCCACCATCTAGGGGAGGAAGTCCATAAACAGATTCAGATGTTGAAGAATTGCATAATCAAAGAAGCCAATGGTGCCCACAATTTCACAGTTGAGGTTTTAAGGAAGGCGAACGGGAAATACAGGTTTTGCTAAAATTTCCGGCGCTCAAATGAAGTGAGAGAACAATTTCACAGTTGAGGTTTTAAGGAAGGCGAACGGGAAATACAGGTTTTGCTAAAATTTCCGGCGCTCAAATGAAGTGAGAGAAAATTGGGTTGTATGCCTGCCTTCGGTTGCGGAGATTTTCGATTCCCTACAGCATTCCCGATATTTTATGGTATTTGACTTGCCTCCCGGATGCTGGCAACTACCTACCAAGGCGATAGACCAGGAGAAAACCGCGTTTACGGTTGGGAACACCCAATATCAATTTAAACGAATGCCGTTTGGTTTTCCTGGGGCACCATTCACATTATGGCGCTTGATGCTTTGTTTAATGAAGGGACTCCAGAATGTTGCCGTGTGCAGTAATGATATTTTTGTGTATGGCAGTTTGAAACCAGAGCACGCAGTTTGTTTGAAAGCTATATTGAAGCGGATCCGGGAGGCTTATCTGCGGATAAATGAAGCCAAGACACAGTTCACTCGGAGTTCGTTGACAGTGCTGGGTCATAAATCGTGTCACAGAGATGCTAGCCCACCGCTGGATAAATTGGCAAAGATCGGGAATTGTGCGGCTCCCAATTCGAAGCGGTTTCTACGGCAGTTTCTTGGATGAGCAGCATACTACAGCCGGTTTGTTAAGAATTTCGACACAAATGATGGTCCATTGCACGACTTGCTCGCGCGAAATCGGAAATTTGAATGAACCAGGGAAGCACATGAGGCCTTTGATAGTATGAAAGTGCGGTTGTTAGGTCGGTACCCGAAACCTAAACTGCCCAGGGTCGGAGAGATGCTCACTGTTGCAGCGGACGCCAGTGATCGCGGTATCGGCGCAGTCCTAAAGAAGAGGAGCGTAGTTATCGAATATGCCAGTCGTGTTCGACTGAATAGCAATACCCCACCACTGAGAAAGAATGTTTCGCCATCGTCTGGGCCTTGAGTATGTGGATGCTGTATCTGTTGGACAAGGGTTTCATGTCAAAACCAGTCGTGAACCCCTGGAGTGGATCAGGACCACCAGAGATCCTTGTGGAAAGCTCGCGCGCTGGGCACTCCGGTTGCAAGAGTATGACTTCACAATCCAGCACGTACCAGGGAAGGAGAATCACTTGGCTGGTTGGCTGTGAAGACCAGGGGCTGAAGATTAGGCCCCCAGGACCAGGATTGGGGCCAACGGCCTTGTCGTCGAACTGCATCCCGGAAGGTTGGCGCAACTCCGACGATAGGATCCTGGTTTGCGAAAAGTTGTAGCCGCCTTGTTGAATGGAAGGAGCGTTGAGAACAGAGAGGGAGACAAGGAAATGGAAACGTTCCAGAGTCACTTTGGTTGTCTGAGTCTGAATGAAGCTGGCATAACTACCTGGAACGCCACCGATTCGGACGTTGTGCTGCCCATAATGTTTCGCCTTTCGAGACGGAGGCCTATCGTCAAGTGGCATGAGATGGCACACGACTTACTTCGGCAGAGGGCTTACTGGCCAGGGACGAGACGTGAGGTGATGGATTATGTGTCGTCCTGTAAGTGGTGCCAACTGATGAAAGGGGACACGATAGGGGCAACCCATCCCATGAAACACATTCCTGTCCCAGGGATAGGCGAGTTATGGTCTAATGACGTCCTGAGTCCCTTTCCGGTGACAACCAGCGGGAATTAATACAGCGTGACAATGGCAGGACACCTGTAAGTGTGGATCGGTTAGGCGGCGGTGCCAAATCAACGGAGTGGCGAAGACTCAAATCGTGGCCAACCATGGGGTGCCAAAAATTATCCTAACCGGCCAGGGGCTCTGCTTCGAGAGCGTAAGAGTTTAGAGATTGTTCGCAGAAGCTGGGAACCAGAAGGCTAAGGACGACACCGTAACAACCGCAAACAAATGGCCTAACCGAACGTAATAACCGAACGATCAAGGAGTGGCTTGCAGCCAGAGGAGGTGGCTGGGAAGTGAACTTGCCGGTGGCGTTGCTAGCTCCACCACGAGCAAGTCCACGTTTATGTTGATGTACGGTCGACATCCGCGCCTTCCGCTTGATCAGGAAATTGGGTTGTGTTTGGCAATACGCTTGTCTCCGGAGGAGCTAGAGAAAAAATGAAGGGGAGCCCGAGAAAACTCGACCGCCGTTCAGAAAAGGACTAGACAGAAAACGGCAAGTAGAAAACGCGACCATTCCCCTAGGCGTGATTTTCATTGGAATCCTTGAAAGAGTGGACTGAGGTCACGGAGGCTGGCAGTCGATGGCAAAGTTCTTCTGTCTTTACGGACCGCAAGGGGAACCTCTATGCAATTCAAGATGGTCGTGGATCGAAAAAAGTAAATGGGACGCAGCCTCGTTAGTAGCATAATACACCCGAAGAGCGGCCAAGTAGACCCGCTGCCGAAGCTGACCTGACGGAGGTAAGTGAAAATCAGTGGCATGCGAACGACCTTTAAAGGGGCAAGGTGTGTAACAGTGATATTTCTGATGGGATTGGATTGCGAATAGCATGTTTGCTCGTGAATCCGTTTCGCGTCTCTTGAAAGGTAAGATCCTATACAGAACTTGTGGAGTCGCGTTTGCTTGGATTTTGGCAAATGGCAATGAATATCGGAGAGAGTTCAGAAAGGCGCGTTCAAGGAGAAGATGGGTATTCAGCTCTTGATTACAAGAAGCAGGTGAGAGGTTCGCTCCCTTGTCCAATAGTCTGTAACTGTTCAGTTGGTATTTTCTAATAAATAACTCCGCAGCAAAGACTCTCTTTCAGTGGTAGTAAGGTTTATCCACTCTAGAAGAATGTGCTGCGTATGCGTCCAAATTTCACTTGTGTCTCTTAGGTCTACCAAATTATTATTCTAACATTCGATGCTGTTTAATGCGGACAGCACACACGACATGTTATGGTAACTGACAACAGGTTCGGCTATGATGATGAACGCCCTTAATTGGACGTATGGCTGCACTTGTCCCTTTCTTTCTGTTGAAGCTGAAGATTGTTTACTGTAATTTTTCCATTAAAATCGTTTCTCACTAGAACTTTAGTAGACCATAAACAAACTATCGGGTAAATCTGCGTTACCACTCGGCTATTTGGGCACATCCCACAATTGGTCACTGTCGGATGACGTAAAAATTTTTCTTGAGCCATTAGGCTTGACTCAAATGCAGCCTCAAGCTTTTAGCGTCATACCGAATTGTCGCAAAAAGAATCATCTTTTACTAACGCCTGTGGGGTTAGACGGATGTAGGTCTGCAGAGCGGCGGAAATTGTGTGCGAGTTATAACGGATTAAGAGAACGACGTATGCAGTCAGGCTCCTTTTCCTTTGAGACTGATATACTATTAGTGAAACGCTAGTTACGCACGAAGCGGTAATTGCCGGCAATGAAATTCCAGTCTCTTGAAACCGTAGTATTAGCAGCATACCACTGGAAAAGGCAATTGGCCTGGACAAATTTCCTGTTAAACTTTTTACTTTAAAAACCTTAAAGTTTCGCAGAGTACTTTCAATATAAATCCGGTGATCAGTTAGATCCCTTGGGTTTCACTAGACATCCAATCTAAGTACTCAGTGTGAATTATGTTCGTTTTCTTTCCCTTAGTATATTCCTTTGTTAGTTGTTCTGAAGTTATTTTCTCACTCATTGCTTGATTCTCTATTTCTGGTTCTGTTCTTCTGGATTCTTCCTCTTTTGTGTTCTTTGACTTAATTCGCGGGTTATCCCAGGAGTGTTTGCATGATAGAGTTTCTCTGAAATGCAGGTTAAGCAGTACTGCGCGAGCAGACAGATTCTCACATGGCGGTATGACATCACTTGTATCTTATCTAACAATTCGTTTTCACACGCATCAACAAGTCCATATTTAGACAATGCAGCCTTCTTTTCGGTTGTTACTGTGAAGGCGATGTTATATCGAGTGCTAGTCACTCACTATCAGAGCGTTTTCTCCCTTAGCTCTGCCCAAACTTCCTTTCGTAATGGTAACTCGTGAAACTTCGGTGCTATGAGATTTTGGATTCTAAATAAACGGTCTGCCTACAATCTTGTGGAGATCCTGGAGAGTGTTGTTATTTCGATGAGGACTCACACCGGTCTTTCTTGTTTAATGGAATGGAGATTTGACGCTAAGAATCTACTCGGAAAACTACGGCACCACTTCACCATTCATCTGTTTCCATCTACATGAACGTTTCAAATAGGTAATGTACCTTTCGAACGTGAAACTAACCATTAGAGGCCGCGTTTAAGATAAGATAGCGGATAGGCTTTAAAAGGCGGCAGAACTGAGGATTTTTGTGATTCCACACCTCTGATGCTCTCTTTCTCAAGTAATCCGAACAGGAATACTATTTGTAGAGTCATTTTGATCACATTTTCTTAAGACCATGGTTCACGGAAAGCTTTTGGTACGGTGCCATCCAGAGGGACCTGTTGCAAACATGGCGTGAGTTCGTTCTCACTGAGACAACAGGTAGCCATCGGCCGCAGTATCTCGGAGGTTCATGGTGTTTGCTCAATTCCCTACCCCATAGAGACCCAAGTAGCTCTCATTAGATTTTCAAATGTACGGCAAGGATGAAACACTCAAAACAATACTCTAGGCCTGAGCCCTCGATACACATTAGCCCTAGTGAAAAACCTATGATGAGGGTCTCGTAAACCACAGTCGATGTTTATTTATGTTGAGCAAGAGGGCCAACAATCAGTTAGGCATTACCGATTAGGCGGCCTTCCCTTCAAAAGGTAGCAGTAGGATCCACCCTGAAACAAGTTTTGATCAGCCCAAAATTAGTAGGAGGCTTTGCTGGAGTTAAGATGGCCCGCTCCCAGGCTACCTTTAGTCCGCCCTGAACACATTTGCCGAAGCAGTGCGTCATCTATTTCAAGATGCACAAAGTGTCTTGGATAGGGTTAAAGCTTACAAAAATCGAGTTACCAGGGTATACACAGGCTAACTTTAACCTACTGCTTTGATATTCGGTCACTTCTTTATCATCTTAAGGATTACACACAGTAAAATAATGTCTATCACTCTGGAGCGCTACTGCATCTCTACATTTACAAATAGCCTGGAAAATGGCGCACTTTCAGTGACCTACTCTAATGTTTGCTCATTAACAGTAGAGACCGAAATCTTATGTATCACTACTTCGCGGATACTACAGTGTAGGTCATTTAGCCTTTCCTCTTTGTCGTCTTTCAGGCTGAAAAGAATGGCAAACCCATCCGTCACGCCGGCGTCCGCCGGAAATACTACCAAAAGACTCCCGATGCAAATCTTTGAGGCAAAATGGATATGCATGCCTACACCTTCCTGCTGGACAAGCGCAAAGGTGACCGCTAAAGCTACCGTCCTTGAATAAGTGATAACTGGGTCAAAATCAGCCACGTATTCAACGGTTTTCTGAAGTGGCTCTTAGACTGAAACCTACCAAAAGAGCTTTTGGAATTTGTCAGCCGCCGGTGATCCGTTAAGCCCTGAAAACCTGGCTGCTTGGCGAGCTTTGATTTGTAGGCTGTACTAATTTTGTCGTCGTTTAGTACGTGTCTCGGATCAAACAAATTCGGCCCGGGCGTTTATCATACGACACACGAGGTTATCGCATGTAGATCTTCTCCCATCAAGAAGGGCCAAAAATTCACAACGATGTAGTCACTGTTTTCCAGGAAACGCCCCAAGATCGCCCCTGAAGAAATGTTTCGGAATCTTACAACTAATTCCAGGACTAATGGAGCACCTAATCAGGCACCTTGAGGTTACCATTGAAGGTCTGCTCTTGAGCACTAACATGAAATATTCGCGGAGTTATGTTTGTGAAAGCATCTTTATATTCGTAAAATAGGCAAGAATAACTGAATTTACCCTCAAGTGGCCGTATGTACAGCTGGCGAAGGCGAAAAGCCCATGATTCCCATTACCTGGGGCAGGTGATATATTAAAAACTTACGCCGACGTACGCTTAATGTTGGTGTGAGAGGTAGGCAGTGAGTAACTCCAATTAGTCGGCTGCGTCGTGGCCGCAGGTACCATACCACTTATTCTGTCATCCCCATATGCACTGCGTAAGAGCACGCACCCTACAGATATCGGTCTCCATGTGAAACACCAGTGCTGAGTCGCTTCCGACTGTCCTAAACTTGTCCACTCCAACCTTTCCAGCACCCACCCTCCCCTAAACCAACTTTCTCCCTCTTTCCTAACAGGCCGCTTCCGAGTTAAAACCTGGCGGCCCTGTTAATCTCTTCTCGCCACAATAGCACCGGTTATGTTGCTTTCCGCCACCAGTCTGCCAAGTGTGATAGATAAAGACAACCACGTGCTCAGAAGTCCTGGTGTTACTCAAGAAGTTCGGTACCGACCAGCCTCTCTTGCTCGCCTCTGGATGAATGGCGGCTTCCAACCCGTCACAGCCCATATTCTGAGCCAGAAGTGGCTGCTCCGCCTCGACAGATAAACAGGTTCTGCTAATCAGTGTCGTTGAAGATGGTGTGCACCCAGTAACTCTGATGTTCGTTGACGTGGTAGGGCGATGTGGAGCAACCTGCGCATTCTTGCCTGCGAGGTACAGCGGAGCCGACGTGGATAGCGCGCTGAATGCGCATCGAGAACTCACCTTACCCTCTTTTGACATTCATTTGTATGTAGTTTCTCGACATTTTTGCCCACGTTGTACTCTCCATCCAGTTTGCAATCACTTGGGCAAGCACAATATGAGATGTCATGAGAAGATGCAACAAGGACGACGAGTCGAGCACTTATTGGCCCAGCCACCGAATAACAAAATGTGGCAAAAATATCAACATCTCACCGCAGCTGAGTAAGGGTGACCAAGCTATACTTTCATTTACTCTTGAGTGTTACAAGACTGATGGAGCACGAAAGTAGCCCTGTCATCTAATGTCCAAACTCCGCCCCCCTATCTGGCCGAAGCTGAGGATTGCTATGAAAATTGTGGGAGTGCTTTGCAGTGTTTGTCGAAAATGATCAAACGAGGTCTGAGATGGTTTAATTTTCAAAAAGCAAGCGCGTATGACACACCTTTTCTAATGTCTAATAGCTTTTAATCGATCGGTTATGTTCGCTAGTAAAAAATGGCGGCGAATTTCATTCGTCTTTTTACCAACGACCATTCCTGTGTCAACCACCGCATTGATCACATCACGCCGGGGTGAACAAACCGGCTGATAAACTAACTGAGTTTAGCAGATTTCCTACAATGTTACGTTCCTCTTTAGGACGAGCCATTGTTTTGCGTATTAAACTCATGCCAATGCTTCACTTTTGCTGAAGTTCCGTCCTCTAGACCCTCGGCCGCATCCTCATATTGACGAACCAAAGAAGTACCCGGTGTCAACTTTGGATTATACACCATTGTGCAATGGATAAGCAAAAACATTCATGGTCGTCAGGTTTTGGGAGAAGAATTTTTTTTACCGGTGTTATCCACACGTAAACCAACGTTCGTTCTGAATTGCCTGTGTCTGTGCATATGTTGCGTAACAAGCAAACAGTATGTAGCGACTTTCGTCTTGTCATTATTACCAAATTCTTTTCACCGAATAATCCTCAATCAAGAAGTGTAACTCCATTCTCGAGAAAAGAAAGCCTCGGTGGACCCTCCCGAATCATATGCCGCCACTGATGGCACAGTTTGTCAAATGGGAGCTTTCTGGCTCGTGAAGCCGAATATCCCGTACTCGCGCCGTTTCCGTCAAGCTTGTTTTTCCTGGTTTTTAGTTCTCAAATTCGCGCTCGCCTAGGGAACGATTTATAATAGATTCATCTAGTGTTGACGATGCTCACGTAGTTACAACGAAAACTTTCTAACGATAACACGGATTCACGGGTTTACACACAGGATCGAGGCTTTTACCCAAGTTTCCCGGGTCGCTTTTGTACCTGTCGGTCAGTGGCTGTTGTTCACCTAAAAGGCACAAGTGAAAACAGGATGTAGCACCGCTCTTTATGTTCTCAGCGCCGGGAAGTATGCTCGCCAGCGCGAGGGGTCGCATAAATAAACGTCTAGTAGTGCTTTAAAATGAGTTCTAAAAGGAGTGTGGACAACCGTCGGAGGAAAGTCATTGCACGCACCTACTACCCGAAATGAGATAAATTTTTATCTGATGAATGCGTGCGCCCTGAGCTAAAAAATCTTCTTGCTATGTCACCGCCTTTTGTTTGCTGGGTCAACGGTGAAAAACCTGTTCGCCAAGCTTTGTTCAGACAGGGCATAAGTAAGAATTAGTTCTTCTCGGAGGCGACGGTACTCCAGGGGAAAGAGATCAAGCATCGCGAGACGCGTTGCATATTCCATGGATTTAAGGCCGGCAACCATTCTCGTAGCAGCTCGCTTGACGCGCTCAATGAGGGTGATGCCTTTCGTGCGTCCTGAGTGGACAAATTGGTTGGCTTATTCCAGGAGCGGTCAGACGTGGTATTCGGTAGTCCATGCGTGTAATACGGGAGAAGGTGCGTCGGATCATCCGTAAAATGGCAAATGCCTTTTGGGCCGATTTCTCATGGTGCAGCGAGAAGAAAACGTTTGGGGAGACGCAGATTCACAAATCCTTTTGGCATCTAAATTCGTGATGTTTCCTGGTCCTTTCTCACCATGCATAACAAAGGCATTCGCGGAGTTTTCTCCAGATGACATATGGACGCACTTTTTGTCATTCAGAGGAAATTGCCAGTCCAACGACCACTGCTTGGCAGCGTCTACATCCATTTGGAGGGCACACCAGAATTTCAAGTCGCCCGAAAAAAGTAGACATGGACTTTTAAGAACATCGTTGACGTAGATCAGAAACAGCACTGAGGAATTCCAACGGAGACCGGCGCTGGAGAAAAGTAGGTCGAGCCTATTCTCGCTCGGAATGATCCGCCTGATAGGAACGCCTTGATCCAGCGAACGATTTTGCCTTGAATATCGTAAGACTCGAGTTTTTGGAGCAGCGGAACGTGTGGGACCCTATTAAATGCTTTTGAGAAGTCGAAAAATGTGGCATCCGATGTGAGCCCTTCGTCCCTGGCTTGGGTTACGATGTCCATAAACACGAGCATGTTTGTAACGCAAGAGCGGTGTGGGAGAAATCCGTGTTGACCTGGAGATATCAGGTTGCTGGAAGTAAGGTGACCTATGACAGCTCGCTTCAGAATGCGTTCCATCACCTTGCACGGCACGCTAGTGAGGCTTATAGGCCTATAGCTGCCAGGCGGTAGTCGGTCACCAGTTTTGTATATTGGCGTGACAATCGCTTCCTATTAAGCAGGGGGAAGGCGACCTTCGTCAAGCGACTGACGAAACACCCGGCGTAAATTATTTGTCAGTGTGGAGGACGTTTCCTTCAGGATACTTGGGTGGATCTCGTCGGGCCCTAACGCGCAAAATGGGTTGAGCTTGTGCAAGAGTTGAAAAAATGTTCTCCACCGCTAAGACCAAGTCGGTTAGAGGCTGTTTGTAGTTCCGCCGTGACAAGAGTGGGTGTGACGAAGACGCTGGTGCTGAGTATAGATACGCTTAATGTTCCTTGTGAAACTCGGGTACCACCGTTCGGTCATCTCGTTGGTTTTCCGTTCCTGTCCCCCAAGGAGAACGCAAATGACTTGTTCCTGCGGCGATGTCTCATGTGTTTGAGCAAAACGTTTTTGTCGATGGCACCTATATTGTTATTGTGTGCACTTTGCCACGGGCAGATATGGGTATGCCCACGGTCGGTGTTTATATGTAATCATGCATTCAATTGAAACTTATCAGTAAATTGACCGTACAAAGCCGTATTGTGCCTTGTGCTATTCGATAGTTTTGGTGGCGGAGGGCCATCTATGTAGGCCGTTGGTTTGGTAGCTTGTGCTCTAAAAGAGGACTGGAATCACGCCCTTCAGTAAGGAACGGAAGAAGCCCTAGCTTGTTATGCTCTTCCACAAAAATAGTTCGCAGCCTCAGCCCGCTATACTGCATTCGGAATCCCAGAGCGTTTTATTGGGGTAAGACTTACGCGCTCCACCATATTCAATAAAGACTTTATGTCCACACAAGTTCACTCTTTTAGAAGCGTATAGTTGTTTTGTCCAATGTGGTCGTGTGCATGGTACTGTGAACCTCCTTGAATCAATTCGATTGTTCTACAGTTTCACAAAATACGGAATTTGGGGTGGCACACGTGTAGCTTCAAACATCCAAAGCGCACATCTGACGTGCCTGAGCCACTTATCGGCAGGGCAATCTAAATTGTCGCAAACACATGCGTGAGCAAACCAGGCCATTATCACTTATGCGGTATGTGCTGGCAAACACGGTGCATTGGTTTGCCCAATTTATCATCTGGCTTACAGCGTCAGCTTGCGTGCAGGGTACAACGCAAGCCCTTCCTGTCTTATATCCGTAAAGCCCAATGGCAAGGTGGGTCGGAGACAACCTGTATTTCACACACAAAATGACTTCGTTTTATAAGTTGATACAGTGCAATGGCGGAGCAGAAATGCGTTGGTTATTTTCACCTTCATTACCCGATGTGTTTGGTTGACCATTCTTGCTCCTACTGTGGGTTTTGTTCGTTTCTCCTATGCCAGCCACATAACCGGCGGTGCATGGAAGCCAATTCTGGCGTGTGTAAACGCACATTTTCGCGTCTCGCAAAACTCCGTTTTGAAGTGACAGGATTGAAACACGGCTCACTCTGCCAAGGTTCCATTTCGTTTCATCTGGAGGCTTGAGGTTATGTTTGGCACACCGTGAATACGCAATATGCTAACAAATTTATGGCGAATTTGGGGTCTGCTTAAGAGAGGTGCTCATTTTGGCCGCTTTTCACCTAAAAACAAAAATTTCTTTGCTGTTCACGTGCAGTTTAATGACAGAGTTGAATGATTTTATAAACCCCCGTTCAACGAAGGCTCAGGATACAACAGGCTCTTTACTACGTCAGTCGACTTCAACAGCATGCCACGGAGGTAAGAACCCTTGTGGAGCTGGGTTTCGGAATTCATCACAAAAGCTTCGTTGTATATGATGCACGGCTGGGGCAGTGTTCCACATATATGACGGCTGCTTTAAACGATTACTATCTCTACAACGGCGGGTGGATAAGTAACTGGACTGCACGATCATTTTTGAATGTCTTCACTGCGTTTGCAGAAGTAAAACAATTGCAAACCATGTCCCGCGCGGCGGGTTGGTCGAGCAATGCCGTCCATGATTACCCCCAATAAACTCCCTTATCATACTGCTGCTCAGAAGAAGCCACGTGATTGGGGGCAAGCTGCATCTTGTTGGCCTTACGGTGATTGTTCCAGCAGGAAATCTCTGGACAGCTGACGGGATCTCATTGTTATTTGGAAGATATGACAAATCCGCAGAGGGAGATTCCGTTAAATACGGATGTTTTTTAGGCCGGGTACAATACACCTGTCACCTTAGGACGAAATGTGTTTATGCTAAAGCTATTGTGTGGACTTAGCTGCTCATTCGTCGTTCACCCTAAACCTTTATTTAGCGATGTCCAGAAAGTCAGACAAATGAGTGACCTATCGTTCATGATGCAAGACAAATAATCTCGCTGGCGCGCGTAAAGGTCCTTCATAGTGTAGCAACTTTCTTGTAATGTTCCAAAACGAAGACAGTTTTGCTTCTCTAATGTATCCTTTGAGCATTTCGCTTTAGTTCCCGAAAAGCGGTCAGTTCTTGAACCCAGTGGCATTCATGAACAAATATTCAGGTCTACCTCAACCTGAAACTAGGTCCGCTGGAGCACCAGTCAGAGGTGCGCCACTATCAATGACGATGCGGTTCACGGTCTGCTATAGCTGCAGTTGGCTAATCCTGCAATCACGATATCGATCATGCGACAGACGCAGTTGATAAACGGGCCCACATGCCTGGGTTAAGGCGTGCCATTGAGTATCTGGTTGTCAGCAAAAAATAGCCCGTCGGTGCATTTTCTGGATTTCAGCTTTGGCGTAAGCGTTCCAAATTCAAATTACTGTCAATGCCTAAAATTTTCACTTCGAATTTATGGCGTGATGCACAGGATCGAGGATTCCGCTCAAACTGGTGTTGATGTCAACTCACTCCACCGCGCATCAAACTTGGCCCCTTGATTGGGCTGTAACTACTACCACTTGCTTTTCAGCCACTAACGCAGTAAGTCTTCGTGATTCTTGTTCACGTCAAGCATGTAGGTCTCCACACATTCTTGCAAAACGTTGGCACCTGGGCCTTGTTCAATTACCCTGGCTTTAGACAGAGCCAGTTATCGCCTTGAAAGGTTTCGGTCGAGTCTGTCCCTCTGTGGAGCTGCACCTTAATTCTGCGCACTCTGGGGCACACAATTACATTTTTCGGCCTCCATTATCATCCGAAATGTTATACCAATTTGCTGATCGTCTAGCTGTAGATTGTGAATCAGCTGGTGAGCATTGCTTGAACTCGTGTTAAAAATACAGTCCTCATAGGCAACAGCGCCTGTGAGAAATAAGCAAGTAGACTTTCAGTGGCTGAAGGGGTCCGCTCGATAGAAATCCGTCTTCAGGTCATCGGTTTGGCGTCTTCGACCTAATGCACGGGAAATCAAACAAAGTTACCATTAGTTGCCCAGGCTACGTAGGACCTTCGTTACTTCCTCGTTAAAAATGGTCGCTCTCTTCTGGGATCCAGATTCATCAAAGTCTCCTCACCTGAACGGCAGCTGCTTGATTCCTAATATTAGGAAACAGGCTTGATGATTTTGAATCGCTCGTGAACGTGAACCAATAAAGTTGCAATATCCTGTGTTGCCCCAGATTGAGATGGTTGACAGCTTCTCTGGCACTTTAGCCTATTTGGCAATATCCAGTGTCGTATATTTAAAAAGTCTGCACGTACCTCAGATTCTGTGCTAATAAATTTTGACCTGCCGGTAAACAAGTTTGATGATTCCCTGCCTTAATCAGATCCTTTGCGTTAAGGGCCTCAAGCACTGACTTGCTTTCATGCGAGTGAGGATGGACATTGAAAATCTGTTGTAATACCAGCGGATAGGATGCGTTGATTGGTTATTGACGCCTTCACCGATCTTAACCAGTAATCCACAGACAGTTGGACGCCTATTGCGGATACATCAGCAAATTCCAGTCGCTGATATCTTCCTTTTCTCATTTGCGCATCCGTGAGCTTCAACCTTGTTGGCTGCTCGTGACCACCTTACTCGGGACCCGACCAATACTTTCGGGATCCGCGTCGCTTGGTACAATGCAGTTCTTGCGTTCGGTCGGTCCACGACATACTGCCTTGTAACTAACTGCCTCCTCGTGCGTTTGTTGACCTTTTTTACGCTAGAAAATCAGATAGGTCGATGAAAACGTGCCACACATCAGGAAGATCCAAAAGGTTGTCGGAAATAGACAGAGGCCAACAGCTGTGTCACAGTTTCACATACAGATCTGTCGAGTTCTTAGATTTGTTTGTTTATCAGGCAAGTTGGTTATGGCTTACGCTGGCAACATTTGCTGTGCGCGGGCAGGTTGGATCAAGGCAACATACTACATACTGGGACTGCGAGTTTCCATTGTAGTCCAGGTGACAGGCATTTTGTCATACTAGCTCACCATCTATCATGTCGGTGAAAAGTGCTAACTCATTGTATAAAACAACTCGTGAAATAGTTTCCTGCGACAACAAAACGCATTTGTAGTTAAAAAAACAATTGCGCCCGCAAAATAAATATTGGCCTAAATCATTCAGTAACCTGGAGAAATATCAAACTGTCAGAAAAGTGCGGCAAACGAGCCGATTTCAAATCGTCCCCTTGAGGTGAAATAAAAATGGCAGGGTAATGGCACAAACAAATTAGAATTTCAGTCAGCGCGCACGTACTGTCGTTTACATTGATGAGTAGAGAAAAGGTATGCCACGCATACAACAAACTCGACAGACCAGTCGGTTTATTTAGTCCATGCGCCACATCGGAGGATCGAAAATGAATTTGAGACTTGTAGACTGGCATAGTGGAAATGAGGGCTGCGGTCAAGGAGGAAACAAACCTACACTCTGTTACCTGCAATCCGGACTTCTCCCTTGCTTCATTTTAATGCGATTCAGTGGCAGACATTTGGTTTTATCTTGTGAATTTTTTCTATCTAATAAGATGTTTCTCAGGATCAGGGACCGAATCACAGAGCTGATACTTTTTCTTTGTTTATTTCGCCAACCGGGTTTATATGCAGAGAAGTTTGTTGTTTTTCAAGTCCGAGTGTTATATAAAGGTTGAGACCAAAGGATTCTACGAGACGTTTAGAGGCGTAGATTTTAAAACTAAGAATGTCTCACTCCAGCATAAACACGTTCAGGACCGATTCCGCCTGCGGCATGCAGCTATGTTGGAGCAGCCCATCACAGCGATAGAGAGTTTGATCGGGCAATTAACCTAATTCTTTTGGACCGGTGAATCGTCCTGGCTAACCCATCAACTCAAGCCAGTATCCGTGCCTGTGCTAAGTAGCTTGACCTTACATAGTAATGTGAGGATATCACCTTGGTTTCCTTGGTTTCGGGTGATCGTTTGGTTGACTCGTTTGGCTTTAGTCTGGTGGACTCACCGGTTCCCGATAGTCGACGCCAATTTCTTACGTTTTTCTAACCACTTAGTTCGTCTACATGTTCATCGCTCTGAAAAACTTCCATGTTCGTGCTAGCAAGTTATCTTTTAATTTGCCCTGACCTTATTGTACCCTGTTTGGACCAAACAGCTGCCCTGAGGAGAGTCAAGCCTATTCTTGTCAACAGTGGTTCCATCAAGGCTGTGGTAGCTGTTTCAGGAATATATATGATTCTATAGTAGGCCCATCTTTAGTAACTTTAGGCATGATTTGTACTTAAAACTCACTGGCACTCACTCCACTAGTTCTTATATTCTGCGCCTCTCCATATGCGCAACTGAACAATTAATCCTTGAAGAGCCGTTCCGTTGGCCCGTGCAAACTTCACACAACTGCCTCCCCAAAGCCCCCGCTCGTGTCCTAATCCTCAGGATTCAAACTGACAGCGTCTTTTTATCCAAAAGATTCTTCCTCAGACAAATGGATGAGTTCTGTTACTTATATAAGCAGCGGACCACTTTAACACGCAGAGCTGTGAGAATCAAACAGTTAAGTCAGATCTTACGGCATGGTTCGAAATTCGTGGAACAAATTCTACAATCTTACATTTCCCTGTGGTTGGAACTGCTCAAACACTTTTACTTCTGCATGATCTAGGTTTTTACTGGATGAAAAAACCAGTAACTAGCTGTTTGAGGTGGTATTTTTGCTCCACATCTGGGTTGGGATTGACCAATTTTTATAAGTGTTTCTTTCCTCGCGAAAACGCTGAAAACTACAAACTTTCTCCCTCTTTTGTATGGGATTACCAGCAAAGCTCTCCATCTTGAACTGGTTGAAATAATCTCAAATCTGCGACGCAAAATCAATAGCATCCAAAGCTGTTTATCATATTTGTGGACTTTGACACACACACACACAGCAAACTTAAAAGGGGTCAACGGGAATTAGATTGAACTCTGGTTGACATGTACTAGCATGCGCGTAATTGTATATATGCTTCTTAACCACTATGCAATTTTTGCAAATGCCAAGGCTTAATTAATCACGCAGCATAGTCACAGTCATCAGGAAGGTTCTGGGTTTCAAGCGTGACGTTCACCGAGGTGCAACTCCACACATCCCGTGTTGAAAAAATCGATCAGCCAGGCTGGTCGAAACAGGGGTGAATAAAGGCTGTGAAAATAGGGGCGCACCAATGGGGCAAGATCAAAACTACCATAGCCATGGTCAAATAATTTAAGTAGTCTCAGTGAATGTCGAGTGAGATACTGAGTTAACCGTTAGATGTATGCGGCAGTTTACCCAAAAAATGGACCTCGTGAGGCAGGGTTGCGCAGAACGGCAATACTCCTTATTACGTTTGCGGAATCGCAAGGGTGCGATTAACCTACCACCAGTTCAATGGAGCTTGTTGGAACACCTTTCAAGCGCACTTCCCAACTACAGTCGTTCGTGATATATTCTGCTATGCAGGTTTCTTGTTTTTTCTCAATTAGGGCTTAACAATCGTAGTTTATTCGAAGAACGGAGGCCACGGACTGCAAAATCCCTTTACCCAAACACACGGTTTTAGCGTTGTTTACTTCGTTCGGATGAACAGTTCAACGTTTGTTCCAGACCTCTATTACAGCCGATCATTATATATTGCTTTTAGTAGGAAGTTCCTCCGTTCCAGCGGGCAGCAATCTTCACGTATTTTCTGGCCCATTTTTCTTGTATATTCTGCGACTAGGTACGGGGATCGTAAAGTATCCCGCCGCTTTGATTTTAAGGTTTCGAGGACTTGAGAAATTACCTAAATTCAAGGGTAGGTTTCAAAATTCGATGCGTTTAGTGGCCTTGAAATAGTGTATAGTAAAACAAAACGACGTCAGTAGGAAGCATCGGACGTAAGTAGTCAGATTAAGCATAAATCATCGCGCCAAAAATGCCAGTGTTTCGAAGGATGTTATTTCGGCCTGTACGTAGTGATTTGGCCACGTTCAAAGGCATAGCAAAAGATGGGCGCGTTTGCGACGTACTATTATAAGAGAAAATTATGCATGGTAATTTTAGATTTGCTTTTTGGCATAGCATGTCTACTGATTGAATGATACTCCAGGATATTCTCCAATATATGTGGACATGTTTTTATTACAGAAGTTGCGCAGTTTAGATCCGGCCACCTCGATCGAATGTGGTAGATTTTATGGAAATATTTTCAAGTTAGTTGATCTCCGTACAACCACGTAAGCTTCCAATTAGTGCTGTGTTTGGCTCCTGAGCCAATTCATCTCGGCATCAAACAATGGCTCAGACTGACTGGGTCGGTGGTTTACAAAAGCGATTTTCAAACTGCAGCTCCTGGAATCTTCAGGAAGAAACACGGAATTCATCAGGCGACTCACTTTTAACACTTTAATTTATCCTAACTTCGCAACTTCAAGTATAGAGTAGAAATCTAGTTGAAAGGAATCAACATTTTGTCAAGAAATTGTTTTTTCCAATACAATTTCTATGAGTGGACGGATTTCCATATAGGGTCATGAGTTACTGACTCAAATAAGCGATTCTTGTGAGCTTCTAAAAAAGTTGAAATGGATGATGTATCTTGAGGGAAATCAAAACAAATCGTCCTTGATCTCAGTACCTCTTCACTAATAGGACTAACAGGGATGCTTACCGGTGGATACTCTTCGGCAAAACACTGTTTGTTCCCCAATATCGCCCCACTGAGTACATTTCGCTAATGTTTTGTCGAATTTATGTTTTACTTGAACCTAACTTGCACTCGCTTGGAGAGAAGTTTTGTTCTAAAAGAAAACTCAGTTCACTCTCACCGCAAACCCTCGGCTTCCATAATCTCATTCGACTTATCCGCCACAAAATTCTAGCTAATATTCTGGACACCGACGTATGCTTTCATGATGTGACTCAGTGGCACTGAAACACATTTCGATACACTGATTGTTCCCTTCATCCAGTCTCTTACGTAGGATAATATCAAGAGACATTTGGCTGAGTTTTTTGTAAGCATCAGGGTAACATTTGCATTCACTCCGGTTAATCTCATGGCGGATCAAGTCTGCCCTTTGAATAGCACCAGTAGTTGTAACTCAACAACAATGGCGCCTCCTCAAAAACATCCAGGGTGAGAACACCTCTAAAGCTCACTCTGACAGCTGAGAAAAAGGCAATCGTGTTGGAGGTTCTGAATTCAGGTTGTAACCCCAGGGCCGCATACGCGTTTGTGGTGTGGTGAAATGTTTAGAGGGAAAACACACGACGATGTAGTTTGACGACAAGGCCAGAAGAGCAACTGATGTACGGCTTGCCAAAAGTTTGCTGCATCACAGAACTATGACTCGATATCTGACGTCAGTTCAGCGGTCCCAGCGGAAATTATTTGAACGTTTATTCTGGATATCCAATTTTCACTGGAGCAACATTTCTGGATTCAATTGACCCTAGAGCTTGGAGGTATTTGTGAACTAATTGCACTGCTAAATATATACGAAAAGAACGATCATCGTTAGAAAATGCGTCGGAAACCGCTGTACGCTCCCAACAAAATTCAGTCCATAAAAAACTCTAGGGCACTTTCTGCCAGAGTTTAAACTACTGACAAATTTAAGTAGTCAGATTTTGGTTTGTTGCAGACATGACGGGATGGTCCATCTCGGCTCCAGTGATTCGACGATCTTCTTAAGGGATGTTGAATTGAAGATTCTTGCATTTCGACAGCCACTTCGATTTGTTGGTTGAGAAAATAGCACTGGAAGGAGTAGGTGATCATTTTAAACGTCAGGTTGTATGTGATAACATTGAATCTTCTAGTGAGGTTAAAATTAAGTGGTATTGTTCGGGTGGTCCTTCAATCGCCTGAAGCTAAATGATTAATTTTGGACCGGATACATGTTGGTTCCAAAAGTCACAAACTTGTCTCACACCTATGTTTCCTTATGCCCCAACTCTTTTTCGATTTCTGCAGTTCTAAAACCCAGCATCTCCTCACGTCCAACACATCTGATCAATCCGGTTCCACGCGTCAGAAAATAGCCCGACTCTGTTTTTGTATTACTGTCACCGTAACTAGCGATATTCAGCGCGATTAATATAAGAATGGTCATTTTACGTCGTACAGCCCGATTGAACAAATCACTGCGATTCAAGTGTACTTCCACCGGAAGCTGTAGACAACAAAGACACGATGTACTAAACAGACTGACTTGCTTTCTCCTGAGATCGATACTCAGCGCCTTTCTTACAAACTTTTGGGGAAGAGACTGGTTCTCGTCCTTACAGATTTATCCAGCGGCGTTTTGCGGGGATCTACAGAGAAAGTGTTCGTCCGTGTCCTGGGTTCAACATATCTTCACACAGAAACAGGCTCGCTGTCGGACAAAGTCGGACAAATGAATAACTGTATGCCATTTGGATAGATCGGACTGGCGTGACCTGAATATGTAGTCGACCCTTTCAGCTCCAGAAATAGCAGCAGAACTTAAAATGATACTTGTTATCGATGTGTTTGTGTTATACTCCTTGATTTCGTCTGGTACGTTGGACGTCTAAACAGCCTCGTACCTTAGAACAGCCGTCTGTACGTCACACGGTTCTACACTTTCCATGAATAATCTAACACGTGAAAAACAGAAGAATCAATTCTGTTAGAATGTTGCACAATCGCGCTTGTGGGTCACCTGGTTAAAATCTGTACGTGATGTGGTAAAACAAGTGGCGTTGCAGCGAGACCACTTGGTGGATATAGCTAAAAGCTGACATTTGGAGGTTAAACATTTCAGAATAAGATGCCGTGGTCGAACAGATCTTGGTGAACCTAGCAACAACTTGGGCTCAAATCACGTTCTGAGAAATAAATCCACACAAACTGGCATGGAAAGTGCCAAGATGTCGGGTGCCAGACATAAAAACAGCTATAAATAGGGAAATCTATAATGGTATTTCCGTATCAACATGGCAATTGGATACATCACAAACAAGAGATACAGCTGGGTTCCACGTGAGTCTCTCGAAAAACCAAGTTAGCTTGCAAATTAGTGTACATTCGCTAATTTTGTGCAATTTGGGTTCAAGTAGAACATAAGGTTGA
>NW_008751701.1:349853-351178 GCF_000715545.1 Opisthorchis viverrini | reverse complement strand
TGACATAATCCAACTGCCTGGTTTCCCTCGGTGAATAACGATCAGTTGTCGCATTGAGTGCAAAACTCACCGATATTGAGCGATCGCTCCCAACAATATATGTGCACGGGTATCGCACATGGGTATCGTTTCATCAGAATTTCGTCTAGTCACGCTGGCTTTGTCTACAAGAGTGAAACGGTCCACCTGATATGTGCGAAATGATTTGAAGGATCCGCGTGCTTACGGGTTGTCACAGTTTGGAGTTCATGGTATGCAACCAGCGTTAACCCTCCATCCCAGGGTACCCATTCTCGGAAAGGGGCAGAAAAATCCGAGACAGACTTCCAGCCCATAAAAATTGAGTACCGTTCAGCGTGTTCCCTAATCAATCAGGTAACACTCCTGGTTATTCCCTTCATTATGTCGGCATCTGAATTGCACATCTAAGCGAAACAACTCCAGAGATGCCAGGAATTCATTGAGCCAGCATCATCCTATCCTCTCTACATGAATAGTTTTCGAGAACACTCTACATGGAAACATAATTGGTTAATGACTTTATAAAATGTATCAAGGATGGGTTGGGTCCTCATGTGTCTCAGAAGCGAGAAAACTGGGAACGAGCAGTACAGTACCAGGTCTCCTCTGAAAGCGCAAGGAATGCATGCCGCTTCGTCGAAGTCAATCAAACCACACTCTCATCAAGAAGAGTGGAGTGCAGTCGGGAAGGGTGCCTGCAGTTTATCTCAGTTTACCTCATCAGACAATGTTGAAATGAAACACGATCTTGTCTCCTTAGTCGCCTGCGAAAAAAATCTCGCCAATGCGGTTAGCGTAAGAAATAGCTTCACTGGCCGAAACGATATGCATCTGTGGAGCTGTCTTCCCTGCTCCTTCCACATGAGGGTTTGGGATTCCCCTGTCACCTCAGTAATTCTAATCCAATGGTCTAGTTTGGACTCCTACGGCCAACCGTGTCAAAATATAATGAAGCGTTTCAACCTGTTGCCTGTTTATTATTAAGATATTACAATCACGTGACGACGTCAAAGAACTCGTTTACACTTCCTCGACGCGGTTCGCTAAGTATTCGTTTCGATAAAATTTCGGCTGCATCCACGACAAGTGATTACGCATAGACACCTATCGGTCGAATTCCGATAACACGTTGAGTGCGCGGGATGGATGAGCTCAACGGAAACGCGCACGAAGTGTACGCATGATAGAAGGTCGTTGTGTTATGAGGATTTGAAACAATCAAACTGGTTCTCTTGGCTCCTGGATTTTACGACAGACCCTGCACTTACAGAGAAGCCAAATCAATAGAAATGATCATGGAACTA
>NW_008751701.1:346385-348637 GCF_000715545.1 Opisthorchis viverrini | reverse complement strand
TCATCATCCTCATCATCATCATCATCATCATCACCATCATCACCGACAGCATGAAATCAGTGTTGAAAACTGACGCTCCACTGCAGTAGACAGATCTAACACTATGGACAGATTAACTGTGTAGACCGTTGGTGTTCCTTTGGCGGTATACCATCATTCTGATGACGTGTGACAAATGCGCTCG
This sequence comes from Opisthorchis viverrini, assembly GCF_000715545.1. Classification (NCBI taxonomy): domain Eukaryota; kingdom Metazoa; phylum Platyhelminthes; class Trematoda; order Opisthorchiida; family Opisthorchiidae; genus Opisthorchis; species Opisthorchis viverrini. The sequence goes on along the minus strand of NW_008751701.1, from coordinate 348,453 downwards.
CTCCAACATTTTAGTTGACAAATAAAGGTATGGATTAGCGATAACTGTCGGGAAATCGCAGTTGGGATGAACCCTGAGTTTTTGCCCCACGTACGAAGGTCATATCGTTTTCCAGAATTCTTCAGCGTCCGCGATGTAAGCAGTACACATTTCAGCATATGGAGGTCATACGTTTTCTGGCCGTGGATCAAGTCACGTCCTCTCAGGATTATCACATAACTATTCGAACATGCCATCTTCTCCTATGGTCCTGTCCATAACCTACCTGTTTATGTTGGACAGCAGTTCTGTTCCTTCATTCGGATTGGTCCACTTCACCAACCCTGTTCTTTATCAACATGCCTACTGCCTCATCATTAAACTACAAGGATGTACCTCCCTAAGCACAGTGAATGGACCGAGTGTCACATTTGAGAAGCGCTCGAAGGAGTGGAAAAAACGTTGTCCCACATGTATTGGCTATCACTGGCCAAATCAACCTCGTGCGCTTGAAACTGGGCACACAGAAATAAGTGGAAATCCACCAAATTGAGCAAGAAAACACGAAACCAGCTCATCACCTCAAGAGTTACAGTCATCCTGATAGTGGACCATCTAGGGGATCACAGAAGTCCCGTACGTGGTAGATCTCGCGGTAAAGAGCTCTTAGTTTGACCGAATATTAAAAGTTCACATGACTGGAAATGAGGCCGAGTAAAGTAGTCTTATTCATGCACAAACGTGACGAAGGATTTCTCATCGCGTTCCCGGGTGAGGCGTTTAACCATTAATACCTCGATCTTTGTATCCTTTGTGGAAGAAAATTTGGCACGAACAGCATATTGGTTCATGATTCTTGGTTGATAATTAACTGATTGATGATTGAGAGAGAAGGCTGGGTCGGTCTGCAACTCATTCGCCGTTTCACAACAGTGTGACTCTTGGTGTTCCCAGTCGCTCTGTTTGACATTCGGCCTCGCACTTCAATTAGTAAAGCTCTCTGCAATGGAGCTATCTCAGGTGAATAAACAAGTGTGATTGCCTGCCTGATACAGGCAAAACCTGATGAGCAGAAGACACGCAGTAGATTCGCCGAAATCACCGTAACGTGGATGCATGCGAACCGATTATGCTTAGCACACGATTATTGAACACGCAACGAAAATTTCAGCTTTGAATTCGCACGTCAGAAATGTAGGGAGATCTGACAAACTTTCTTGCCGCAGCCTAGTGGCTATGCCGTAAACGACAGCGTGTGGGTGGAAGCGAATCGGATCGTCCGATTCATCGAGGAAGATGTTTGCCGGTATCCTCAAAGCGGAACATGACGATCAATAACTCTCAGTGCAGTCAGCACGCGATAACGACAAGTTTCGAACTGACACACTAACGATAGGGACCCTGGAGACATTCCGACAGTCTACAAGCGGTTTTGCCCCTTTTTCGAGCTGATCAAGTAAGTTCCGTCAAATTTGTGCTCTACTTGGACCCAACTTGCACGAAATTCAAACAAATGCACCGATTCCCACACCATCTTGGTTTTTGTGAAATACTCACCGAAATCTCGGCTGAATTAACCGTTTACAGTGTCCTTATACAGTTGAATGTGCTGCACACAGGCTGCCCCACCAGAGACGAGGGATTCAGCTAGGATTCAGTCAAGCCTGCCCTGACAACTAAATATGGGATCATTCTCTCTGTCTTAGACCACTTCACCGACACAAACTTCTCTCTCAATCATCAATCAGTTAATTATCAATCATGAAACATGAACCAGTATGCTGTTCGTGCCAAATTTTCTTCCACAAAGGATACAAAGATCGAGGTATTAATGGTTAAACGCCTCACATAGAATGTTAGAACGAGCGCATTTGTTACACGTCATCAGAATGATGGTATACCGCCAAAGGAACACCAACGGTCTACACAGTTAAACTGTCCATAGTGTTAGATCTGTCTACAGCAGTGGAGCGTCAGTTTTCAACATTGATTTCATGCTGTCGGTGATGATGGCGATGATGATAATGATGAAGATGATGATGATGATGATGATGGTGATGATGATGATGATGATGATGATGAGGATGAG
>NW_008751701.1:304017-345536 GCF_000715545.1 Opisthorchis viverrini | reverse complement strand
CCACGAGAACCAGTTTGACTGTGTCGAATCCTCATACCACAACGACCTTCTATCATGCGTACACTTCGTGCGCGTTTCCGTTCATCGCATCCATTCCAGTGTGCGGTTACATTCCAAACCACGTGATGACGACATTGCTGTTTTGTTTTCCCACGCACTCTACGTGTTATCGGAAGTTGACCGATCACTGTCTAGTTGTAAACACTTGTCGTGTGTCCAGCCGAAATTGTATCGAAGTGAAGCCTTAGTGAACCGCAACGAGGAAGTAAGGACGGCCTCTTTGGCGTCGTCACAAGATTTTCGCCGTTAAATAGACGTTTTCAATCATCAAGTTGAAACGTTTCATTAGATTGTGACACGGTTGGCTGTAGGATTTGATATTGGACCTTTGGATTAGAAGTGCTGAGCTGACAGGGGAATTCGAATCCCTCATGTGGAAGGGGCAGTGAAGAAATTTCGCAGGCTTACAAGAAGATTGTGTTTCATTTCAACATTGTCTAATGAGATAAACTGAGATAAACTGCAGGAACGCTTCCAGACTGCACTCCACTCTTCTTGAAGAGAGTGTGGTTTGGTTGACTTCGACGAAGCGGCATGCATTCCTTGCGCCTTCTCAGTAGACCTGAGAAGGCCCTCACCCATTCGTTCATTCCCATTTTTGACGGTTTTGAGACACAGGGATCCACTCCATCCTTTGATTAAAGCAATAAACAGATCTGACTTCTGAGCAGAATGTTCTCGCAAACGATTCATGCATGGATGATAGGGTGATTTTGGCTATTTTCGTCGTGGGCTCAATGAATTCTCCTCACTTCTGGTGTTCTTTCGCTTAGATATGCGATTTGGATCGGACTATCAGCTGATTGAAGATAGAACACGCTGAACAGTACTCAATTTTTATGTTGTGGATGTTTGACTCGGCTGCATTTCGGTCTTCATCGACCTTCAAATTTTTCTGCCCCTTCCCGAGAATGGGTACCCCGGTTTGCAGAGTGAACACTGGTTGGTCATCAACAAACGGGAACAACCCATAATCACCCGATCGTTCAAGTCATCTCGCCCATATCAGGCTTACCTATTTCCCCGAGTAGACAAATCCAGCGCGACTAAACGAAATTCTGATGAAACGATACCCATGATCATGCACATATATAGTTGGGAGTGATCGCTCAATATAGGTGGGTTTAGTGTACACCAGTTGAAAGACAAAACGCTGCCTTAGACTATCCGGTTTGGCAAATTTCCTCTGTGTACTCGAATGGATGTGCGTACTTGGGATAACCACGAAAAGGGAATAGTTACTCTTCACTCGGAAACACAAGACATCTCTTCTCACATTTCAACACTAGCTCTCTAATCCAACCTCTAATTTGTACTCGGGAATGACGTGAGTTTGTGTAACATCCAGAACTGGCTTCGTCTAATCATCCGATAGGTCAGGATCGCCGGCTTTCTGGTCAAGTCAGTCGTATTGTTTTACTTCGGTGGTTCTATGAAACATTGTCATCAATCAGTCCGAGAATGCGAATGTTTACAACGGCTTTGTAATCAGGAGCTCTGTCGACGTTTTGTTCTGGTCGAACGACCCCTTCAGAATGACTTAACAGATGGCAAATGAGCGATGAGGACCCTACTGGCAAACACCCTGGGTGTACGATAGTGCAGTGACCATGAATATACCAGAGAGAACGGAACAATCAAATAGTCGTATTGGAAGCATAAAGGGTTGTAAGGACTGCTCTGAGCCCTCAGGTCAAAAGGTCAGCAACGTTTGTGATGCAAAACAAAACATCCAACATGTGGGTGAGCACACGCATTTGAAAATTACTGTGGTTACGACAGAGAACTAGGTTGTCGAAGAATGTTCAGCAACCTTACGAGTAGTTTATCCAGGTTTATTTGTCCTCAAATCAACATGTGTCAGCATGGCATCGGGTTTATCTCTTGAGTTTCAGCAACCTTATGAGTAGTTCATCCGGGCTTATTTGTCCTAAAGTCAACATGTGTTAACATGGCATCGGGTTTATCTCCTGAGTTTGCTTCTATTCTATGCTGTTCATGCTGTCGCTGTGAGGTCTGGGTTCTTCGTCGGAATTTCAGCGTGCAATTTATTTCACTTGAATTTTTTCGTTTCTGGGCTTCGAAACCGCAGTTGTCGGCGGGCGATTTGAGTAGAAGCAGGATGGTGCTTGCTACCCTCAGGTACCAGGTCACACTAGCATCAATCGACAGATGCCTAGGAGGACGAATAATTTTACAAGATGAGTGAAACTTCCATCTGAGAAGTCTCCATTTGAGCAGCCACATGGTCTAGGTGACCAGGTGATGAGGATCGCATGACCAACGTTGTTATGTCCTGACTAATTGAAGGCTAGTCCTCATGAAGCCAAAAGATAAATGGATTTCGTTTTTCGTGACAAAACAAAACAATTTTCATGCCTACTACTGGTCAACTTATCTGCCAAGTGTCAAGTTTTCCATTTTGCGGTGCGCTCCGTATTTTTAGCGGCAGCGCACCAATGACTTGAAAAACTTTCCATATTTGACGGCCTAGTCTTTGGATTGTTGCTCAAAGCTGGCTGAAGTACATCAAAGTTTTTCTGAAGAAATAATTCTTCTGCGGTAGATGAAGTGAGCACATTCCATAGATCACTCTCGCTTGGTAAAGTGTTCTGTGTGGCAGTCGACCGACTTCCTCGAAGAGCCCTTCTTACACAACCATCCGATGGTGGAATCGGGTCACTGGAGATGAGACATTGATTGGCGACGAATAGTGTAAGTTATTGCCCGTAATTTCATCTGCGCTGGTCATTGCCGTCTATCTGGAAGGTGACCTTGAGACGGGACAGATCACTGGTAAGAGACATTGTCAGACGACCCAGCTGCGTCTTCAGTGGTGCTCCAAGCTGTTGCCAAATTTCATAGCTCCCTTCCCAGACTCCCCAATTCAAAGTCCATTGACAACCCTGTATTTACGCATCCATTGTATCAACTACCGCCCCCAAGGCACAGCTACTTAGCGCACCTCTCTAAATCAACGGCGAAGGAAACTGTGACAGCTGGAATCCGCATACATCAGGTACACGGTGTATTTTACATCTGACGATTGTGGTGATGATGATTACTGGTCTCAAGCAGCCCTCGGAGCAAATTACAAAATCCATGCACATTTAGTCCCGTCGGTAGTTGGCCCTGTATTACAAAGGATCTGTTATATCTGCTGATTCACCGACCTGTGGCATCTGCTGCTGGCTTGCTCTAGTGCCCAGTGCCTGAAAAAAAGACTCCCAGAAGGGAACACAACAGCTGTATTCCGAACAAGTGAGTGTGACAACCAAAGTTGCAACGGCCCAACGCTATTTAAAGGGGACTTCTGACATTGTTAAAGGGAACTTTCTGGCATTGGTCCAGGTTGTCTGATAGGCGTTAGTGAACACCAGTCAATATCGATCGTGCCTCTATGACATTCCTGAACGCTGATCACATTCGGTCATGCTTCTGCGGCGTGCATGAACACTCATAAGCTTTTGCTGAATTGATTGAATGACTGACTGGCCTGGATGCTTGCCGATTTTGCTGCTTCGGGTGTTCTGAGGTTACATTTAGGAATCTGACCTTCCTGATAGGATCAGTTGCACCATCTGTCCCCATTAGCGTGAAAGTTCACCGAAGGCGCGTTGCCGCATACAGACAGAAGTTTATCACATATAAACGCAACATCATCTGGTTTTGTGTATACCATATATGTTCGCACTGATTTGATTATCTTTTTACGGGAGCTAGAATGTATCCCATGGGGTAAACTAACTTGTCAATGAGGGAAGGAATAACTTTAAAAAGGCCAAGCTCTTCTATGCGGATTTCGCCTGTTGCAGCAACTGGCGTAGTCAAAGGGTGCATGCGTGCACCACCTAACCGCTCAGTTGCGGTCAATACGTTCAAAAGAGAAAATACCGGGTTGTTGTCTTCATACTGTAAGGGTGATTTATGGACTACAGCCGATAAGCCCTGGTGACGAAATACAGAGCGTCTCATAATAAACGCAAAAATAATACTCATGTTAAAACTTTAAGGCTAGCTTCATCATTTTTTATGTACATATCTATGCATTATGGAGGTTTACTGTAAAAAGATGTAAAAACAGCCCCTTCTATAACAAGTTGGACGTGGTATGAGATTTGAGACACAGCATGTTTAACTACTTCTTGCACTTAACTCCACCGAATTCTTCGGTTTATTTTCATGATATACGCAAGCTTTGATCATTCCCCAAAACCAATAATCCAGAGGTGTGAGATCGGGTGACTTTGAGGGCCAAAAGTTTGGAAATCCACAAGCAATGACTCTCTCATCAAAAGAATTGCTCTCGGAGGTAACTTCTCACCTGGTTTGAGTGGTGGGGTGGAGCGTCTTATTGTTGAGATAAAGGCGGCGTTTCATAATACGATGCACGCTGGCGCGGTGAATGCCGGTCAACTGAGACACCTGAGTTATTGACGAAGATGCCATGGTGCTCTGGGACTGAAGTTGCTCGACGGCATTCTGTACTATGGGCGCTTTTTCATCACTCAGAGACTTTCTCTTTTTGCCGAGAAGATCCAATACAGATCCAGTGGACTCAAATTCCGCAATCAAGCGTGCAATGGTCGACACGATGAAAGGATCTTTGAAGAGACCATGTTAGGTTTGTAGCCACGAGGTGTAGCGGTGGCGCTTTCACCAAGGGAATAATAGAGTTCCACAACTTCAATGCACGTACTGACACCCGTAGTAAATAAAAAAATTCAACAGCTGCACACAAAACCTCTTTTATGTGGCTACTAACAGTAAAACAAATTGTGATCCTTTTTGATGTTTGGCTTCGTTTACTTACCCAATTAAATTTTGCGTTTATTATGAGATACCCTTTATATGAAATTGCTTTGTTCTGTTTTTATTACTCCCAGTTTCGGTTCCTCCTGAGTGCCAGCAGGTTGGCTCTCTTTCTGATTGGCTGCACACATACCTACGAAGAGTCTTGGAAAGTTAGACAGTCAGTTTTTCAAAACGCCTGATACTGCCCTGATTTTTTCAGTCGTCGCTCTCTTCACACACTCAGACACCTTCCCACCGGGCCCAGTTGTGTATTTAGTGAGCATTGCAGCGTGGCATGATGTTCACAGCGCCTGTCAGTTTGCGATTCCCCAGTGATCCTTCGCTGATCTCCAGTATCCGATGATAACTTCATGGTGTTGTCGCTAGTAGCCGGCGGAAATCTTTGATGGAACTGAATGAAACCAAACCTCGTGCGAGTTCTGCCTTGCAGTTGCGTCAGCAGAATTCGATGAGTCGGGCACATCAATCACATCGCTCAAGTGTGAACACGTTCGCCTGTTCAGACGTGAAAATTCAGATGCGTCCAACGTGTGTTGGTGGAGTAGTGGTTACACGCTCGCCTCGCATGTCAGATGTCCGGGGTTCAAATCCCGGCACGGCCATTGGATATGCACTGCTGGTGAGCTCTAATAAGAGTGAAACTCGAGTCCAGTGCCTCGCTTTGGTGTGGACTCACCGGAATAATTACGCCAGAACAAGAGGACGGCCGTCCAAACGAACGTAGTGTGACTATGAACAAGATACCTATCCCGCAAAACCCCAAAAACTGCACGCTAATGAGGACGGACCAAATAGCCACTTTGACCCAACACTAACTATGGTCATTTCTCGACTGCTCCCCGACGATTCCGATCTTTTTGGCACCCAGAGGTTAAATGTGGCATTCAAATCGACATCCAGATGACTTCATAATCGAATAACAGGTTTTCCATAACCGGACTTTCATAGTCCTTTGTTAAAAGGAGGACTGACGGGACCATAGAACGCAAGGCAAACAGAAAGCAAAGGTTGAAAGATCATTTTTTCACTTTGATAGCTTCAATCCGTTGCAACAAAAGCGCAAACTAATTAGATGCCTGACTGAGACAGCAATGAAGGTATGCTCCCCCGACTGCTTAGAAGAGGAACTAAAGTTCTTTGGACGAACATTCCTGCAGAACGGATATCCTGAAATGTTCGCACTCAAGACTATAAAAGCCGTTAAGCCCAAACTTATACAATGTTCTGTTGGGAAGAAGCCCGTCTACATGAAGCTTTCATTCAAAGGTGTCTCGGTTGCCGAACTAATCACCAGACGGCTTAGAAACTCTGTCGATACGACAGACTTGGCCGCTAGTCTGTGTTTGAGCTTCAACTCCAGCCCCACCATCAAATTCCGCTTTAAGAACAAGTTGCCACGTTCTCCCACCAGCTTTTGCGTGTACTCATTTGTATGCTCGTGCCGAGCATCATACATTAGTTGTACGACAAGGCATTTGTCGGACAGAATGTGATAACACAATTCCGTATCTCTGAGGGGTAGTTGGAAGAAACCAGGCTCAAGCGCGATTGCATCACATTTGGCCGAACCCAGTCATGTCATAGACAAGGAGCAAGCCTTCATCGTCATATACCGGGTACCTCTGAACCGATCACGACTGGTACGATCCAAACTACTATCGATCGCAGAGGCGATTAGAATCCGACTGCCGGATCCGCAATTTTGCATCCAGGAGAAACTTTTGCGACCTCTGAACCTGAACTGGCCTACGAAACACCTGGTCCCACAAGTCTGTCTGACATTGACGTCACCTAGCTGATCCTGTGACCCATTGACCTATCCCTCACTCAACCCTCCTTCATTTGATTTTTATTCCTCTCAGGTGTATGGAGCCCCGATCTTGCGTTGACGAAAGACTCTGTGGAATATCAGCCGAATGTTTGGTTTACCATACATTTTAATCCAAAGTTCTTCCTGCAAGCTATTCTGAAAGGCTGGGAAGCTGTTTCATTGTTATTAGGAATTATCAGCAGTGCTCATCTCACAAAAATCGAGCAGAAAGTTTCGGATCCGCGACCTTTCGTCTGATAGTTTGAACAATTCGCCTTATGGCCGCAAGCGGCTGACCAGTAGGATATTGTATCGGTCACTATTCAACCAGTTAACTCATATCAGACGGTCACAAGCTTTCACTGGCTCCTTGATTGATGACATCTCAAGTGAATGGTATACTCGTCTTATTGAATTATTCTTCAATTTGGCTACGTACAGAGGATGGATGGGCTTAGAGGTTGCATGGATCTTCAATCCGGAAAGTCACCAATTGGGGAGCTACTCGTCTTATTGAATTATTCTTCAATTTGGCCACCTACAGAGGATGGATGGGATCAGAGTTTGCATGGATCTTCAATCTGAAAAGTCACCAATTGGGGAGCTAATCAATCCGTGACCATGTGATGTGGTATCCGTGATTGAAAGGTGAGTAGGGCTATGTCCTGTCTATGTGAGAGCCATTCGCACAACCACTGGAGGCCGAAGTTTGTGATTTGAAAACTGTTTCAGTGTGCCAGAGAGTTTGCGCGAGTGCGTGTCCGTTTGTCGGTCCACCATCGATCTGGCGTATGACTTGAGTGGCGGATTGGATGCGTGTCCGATTGATTTGATCGCGTGACTGGGTTGTGGGTGGACTGGATATGTACTCAGTTGTTTGCTACCCCCACGAAAGCGGACCAGTTGACCGCCGTGTACACAATACACCCGTGTCAGTACTTAAGTGTTCTTCTGACTTACTGTGAACTACAATACCGGCGACGGGGATGGGATACGAACCCACGCGGGGAAACCCCACTGGACTGGCAATCCACTGTGCTGATTATTCCTCATAAATGTAAGAAAGTGTTTCCCGGATTTTCATAACTGATTGGCTTTACAAAACGAAATCATTCTCAAATCTCCTCACACTACTAAATTACAGGGGTTAGGTTATTCTACGCTGAAAAGTCGAGAAGCACAGTATAGCTATGAGCACCCCACGGAAACTTAGCGGGTTTTGAATCCGCTACCTCCCAGGTAACTGTTTGAACGCGACTGATCGGTCACGAATGGCACAGCTCTCGTTACTCATATTCTGCTGGTGATTCGCAACGGGAATAAAGCAGCTGTACAGTGCTTCTCCACTTTTCAGCATAGGCTGGCTTCATTACTTGACAAATCGCCTCACATCGACAACATACTACTTAATTTGGTTGCTTTGTTTACACAGTCATTTCATTCGAGCGAAGAATTTTATAGCGACCTCGACACCTAAACGCATCTTGACTCCAAGCTCGAAGGTCGCTAATGTCAGAATGAATCGGCGCTATCGAGATCGACAGGAGCGAAATACTGATAGTGAGTGGCTGTCACGTTTTGTAACTCATTTCCTGATTGGTATATGAAACTTGTGACGATCGTTCAACTGGAATACATCCAGTTCTTGTTTTTTTCTGTGTACAGTCACCCCGAATTGATTGTGAAACAAACTGAGGAACTTAGGAGCAGGAAATCTCGTCCTTCAGTCCGGTTGTTCTACAGTTGTCAGAGAATAAATCCACAGCGTTAGTAATTCCGTGCAACCAGCGTTAGACCTTTTTACGTACGACAGATCTGGAGAACAACATCTTGGGTTCTCATTGGTGCAGATGGAGAGCACAATTCTTGAAATCAGTTATCTTTGAAAACTCTTCAAAAAGGCGAACCGTCCACTCTAATAGAAAGAAAAACAAGAGTTGCTGTTCAAGAAAGTAGAAAGATTTAACTGGATTTTCATCTGTTCGACTTGAAGCACAAAACATGGTGAGGTACGGATCAGATAAGGAGGAACCAGAGTGTTTGCGTTGAAATCTGGTGAGCCAAACGGCTCACTTATTCAAGCTCGAACAACACATCGCCTTCTCCAACGTTGTCGCCAGCCTTGAAGTTGACTTTCTTTACCTGGGTGTAAAAAATCACATGATAATGAGGGGAAGGATGTTCTGGGGTCAAACTTTATGACGTAAGAGAATTCAGAATTTGAAGGAGTGTCGATAACCAGATGAGTGATAGACTACCAAGAAGAAAAATATAGCATGCTTGGCTTTCTTTAGTGAAGTACATAACACTGAACTAAGGAAAAATAAGGACAAGCGGATGAGAGTATATTCATTAAAAATCTACATTTTCAGCTTTGTACCAGACCGGTGTTGTGTTATGCAAGGACCCAGCGACCGCTCAGGTTCGTTTTAAATAGATCGGGTTCATTTAAACTCAGCAAGGCAGTGGACAACTGTTTTTTCACCGTTAGACTGAGTACAAGGTTGACATTAAATTCTATCTGAATATCTTTTCGGTCTGCCTGACTGATTCGAGTGGTCTATGCAAACAAATTAGAAAGTCGTGTAATGGTCTTCGATAATTTCCAGATATCCATGAACAAACAGTGCTTCGCCATCACAATACTGTGAAGTAAATCAGTCCATGGATATTTGAGTATATGTCTTACTTGATGAGCATAGCTGAAACGCAACATCATCGTCATCATCATCATCATGGATAGCGTGACATCAAAGTTCAAAACCGTTGCTTTTCTTCCGTAGGAAGGAAATTTACCAGAAAAGCAAAATGAACTAACCGGATGTAGGGTCATCAGACCACAACGCAGTCCAAATCGCAGAGGGTCCAATTAAATTACTGATTGGTCAATTTCCAAACAACCAATCAGAAACTAGGTAGGCACAAGCAGACATGAAGCAGCTATCAACTCAACCACACTCTAACGATGTCTCAGGGCATGGCGAAGGTGCCCGCAAGCCCATTGCCAAGCTCGGTAAACAGCTCAGCTGCCACCTGATCCACGACCAAACACCAAGTATACTCGCCCCGGAGATGTGTATAAACATGTGCGGAAACCACACGATAGTGGAATAGCTATGGGTAAACCTTCCAATTTTGCTGAACTAGTGAATGATTGTGGGAGAAATGCCTCGCTTTGGTTCATTTGGCCCTGGGCGCGTCACCCACGAACAACAGCAGCTGTTCGAAAACACGGGTCAGTAAACATAGAATGTTTAAGCCACTAACCTGGAACGGGAACGCTTTAACGAGTAGGAAGAACGTATTTGCATAATTGAACTTCCAAAAAAGACTCATCGTACGGCGACTAGTTGAGTTTGCTGATTTTTCATTGTCTCGCTGAGAAAACAAAACTGATGGCTTTCGAGAACCACATTCATTTGCAAATCAATTAGGTTTTCATGAGAGACTCCACTGAATCTCTCGTTTATGATGTTCTACAACTGAATGTGCTGCACACAGGCCGTCTCACGTTTCAGTTGGCACGATATTCGAGATATCGCACTATGTTTTCATAAACCGATTCGCAAATGAGTTTATTTCTCGAAAACAGTCCAATTTAGGTTCAAGTAGAACATAAGTTTGATGGAAACTTGGGGACTGAGCCTACCTAATGAGTTCCAAGAAGGGCGAAACGATCGTGCGATAGCGAAGAGTCTTCAGCAACCTTGCAAGTAGTTTTGTTACGAAAATGTTCTGCAATATCTCGAATATCGGACCAACCGAAACATGAATGAGCCAGGTGAAGCACATTTAGTTGCTTAAAACGTCATAAACAAGAGTTTCAGTTGGGTTCCAAGTGGGTCTTCCGAAAAAACCACATTTGAATGCAAACGAGTGCATTTTGCTGAGATCATGATACCTTCACAGAACTGCAACAACTGTAATGCACCAAAAAGGTACAACCGCTGAACCATTATTGTCATTGTGGAGAGGGGAGATAGCTCAGTTGTTAGAGCACCAAATTACTGATCGGTACGTCTCTGGTTTGAACCCGACCTCTGCCTGTCGACTTTTCCTGTCTGGGCTGGGGTGACCTGGCAGTATCCCAGCCCTCGTAATTCCTTCGGGTGGCATGACAGCTAGGCACGAAAACTGTGTTACAGCTCAATTTAAGCCGAAAGAAAAACAAGAAGAACCAACAAGAGTCCAATGTTTCATTTCCCTTGTGATATGAAACTTGAGCCTAATGGTACAAAGATCATCAACAGACCTGTCGTTTCTGGCCAGACAGTTTGTTGATGATACACAAAATGAATAAACAAGCAATCAATACAACTGAGAAGGACACACCGCCCTCACCTCAGTACAAGCAAATACATCTGGACTCACCACGCCAGCTTTTGCAGCAGACAAGCTTTTTTGCATCTTCATCGCTTCAAGGACACAGAGCTCTTGACCGTCGGTGACGTGGTCTCCAACCTTAACTGAGACAGATTGGAGCAGGCCGGCCATAGGAGCAACACACACAGTACCACTATCGGTAACTTTGTTGGGTTCCATCAGGCGAGTTTGATACCAGACAGCTTCAATGCTACGGATTGGAAAGTGGAACACGATACTTAAGGGATGAAGGTGAACAGTGTTTTTACTTCAATGGAACTGTTTCAGAATAACTTGGAAATATGAAAGCTTGATGGAAGGATGCGAAATGCAAACGGATCCCATTGCCAACACAAAAATACTAAGGAATGAAGCAAAGAATATCTCCCACAAAGCTTGGACGCCCTCCCTTGAGAGTTTACTTTACTTTACTCCCATCCACTACTTGATGAAGAGTGTTTGCCTCCCAAAAAAGGACCACTGAATACAACTTGTTTTGCTCATTTGATACGAACAATAATAAGTTACATTTCACATTTACGGACAGTCAACATGATTCACAACCCGCCTTTAGTTATATAGAGTAGGTAAACCAGGGAACCAGTTTCCAACTTCTCGACTTGTTTCGAATTTTTTCTTACTACTAGGGAGACCATTTAAGTAGTCGCTCTACTTTTATTGGTTTCTTGATCACAGTTCACTCAGAGCCGTGCTCAATCACGTCGACTTGCAATCCCAAACTGCATGATCTGTTTTCGTATATCTAATGACAACAACATAGGCCTCCACTGCAGACGCAAGGTCACATTCTTGTTGATGTCCACAGTCCAGACCCCCTCTAGTTCATCCACAAATCTCGATCTGGCCGAATTTCGGTGTGCCTCCTGAGCAGATGAAAGGAGGAAGTTGGGAGAAAGCATGGTTGTTTTACAGGAATGGACTAAAAAAAGGCGGCAGGTAGGAAGATCTGATTACTCCCGATAGGAACGGAGTTCAAATGAAATGATCACCAGAATCCTGGAACGAGTGGACTGGGATCGCGGGAGTTCGGCAGTTGGCTGTACGAATCTGTCGTACGTCCGAGAATAAAGACGATTAAATGGGAGCCAGTTCCGGAAGTGACACGCTGCTCCTAAGGATCTACTGAATGATCTAGCACCCGACCATCAATGTCGTGCGTGCAAACTTTAGACGGGGGTGCCTTATTTACTATACTACTGATGGAACGTGAAAGTAGTAGTCGAGTTGTTCAATTCTTCGGCCGTGTGCATGATTCAAACAACTCTAAGGATAGCTCAGAAAGAGTACTCAGAATGTTGACCTTTTTATTTGTGTGTCTGATAGCTGATAGCAGCAATTACACGCCAGAATTCTAGCCCATAGCGGAAGCTATCATGTGAAATGAAGTTCGAACGAAAGAAGGAGGAAAAGGGGCTTAACATAAGCTATACACAGTGATTAGAAAGCCTTAGTTCAAGACCTTTTGACCTCCTGCTTTACAGCTTAGAAGATTGTGTGCCGTCCTTCCCCGAGTGAGGCATCTTGCACACTCCCAATTCTTAACGTATGAACGAAACCGATGCATAATAACAGCTAAATAAGATGTCGCAAGTGTCCGTAGTTTGCCCAGTCAGATTCAAAATCAATCACTGTCTGCCAATTACGAGAATCCGGCATGTTAGTTCTCTGAGTTAGGGTTGTATACTCGTTTTTGTTATGGAGAAAGTCGTTTAAATCAAACGAGAATTGGTTGTCGTGTTTTCTTAGACTTGCTGTAGCAAACTGCGGAATGGCTAAGCGTCAAATCTGATGACAGTTAAGGCAAAAATTAGATAGATCTCAGGCCAAACTGTACATCACGACACTCAAGTTTGAACCCAGTTACAGACGAAACAAGTACGCCGAACATCTGTCTGGTATCCGATAGAGAATTGTTGTTCGAGAAAACGTTATCTGGCGATAACCCTATCAAAACGTGTTGTGCGACAAAAGCGCAAAGGTGTCTGGAGCTTTTATCTGAGGGTATCTCTGAGCAGAACTATCGTTGAACATTTTGGCTGAATTCTTCAAGTTCGAACAAAGCACCGCGAGTCATTCCTTATGAGTGAAGGAGAGACATTTTGCACCAATGTTTTGAAAAAAACGAGTGTGGTGTCAACCATAACGGGAGTCGGCAGCCCAGATAACTGAGATTACACCCCGTCAATGGGTCCACTCTACGCTGATGTGCCGCGAAGCACTGTTTCATCCCTATTGGGAAACATCAGCCGTGCGCATCTCACGAAAAACCAGTAGAGTCTCGTCCACGCAACCGTTCGGTAGCCAGCGTCTGGTCCACACTGTGTTTTACATCCTGTCTAAATTCGAGTTAATCACAGTGCTGATCAGCCACCGAACGGTTGAGAGTACAAACTTCTCTCTGGCTGGCTTCGGGTTTGAAACTCATCAGCAGTGCGCATCTCACGAAACACCAGTAGAGATAGAGTTTCGTACGCGCAACCGTTCGGTCGCCAGCTTCTGGTCGACACTGTGTTTTACATCCTGTCTAAATGCGAGTTAATCAAAGTGCTGGACAGTCGCCGAACGGCTAAGAGTTCAAACTTGTATCTTGGTGGCTGCGTGTTCGAAACTTTCCAGTGGCGTTTGGGGGAAATGCACACTGCTGATGATCTCCAACGAGGAGGAATCAGTTGCACAGTACTTCTGGGCTTTGGACAAAACTCCAATCGAAAATTTTCGAATCTCCCAACACTACTTTCGGCGGTTAGATGTACCGTTTGTAGAAATGATACCCGATAACATCACTTTCGAACGTGGAACACTTTCGGACAAAATGGAGTAATGTCAGAATTGATCGTTTAAAACAAAACGTAAAATGCACAGTCGGGAAGTATTTGCTTCATGCCCTGAAAGTTCAACAGGCCTGGACATTGCGATCTCGTTGCATCGCAAAACACGTTTCACTAGGGTTGGCATAAGCCGCAAATGTCGATGAACAATGTCGGAAGTTCGAAAAAGCACAGTGAATTTATTTCGTTCGGATGTGGGCTTTCACGTTCCTAGAAATCAATCCATCGGCCGAAAATGAGAGCTTTTCCTGTAACAGTGTGTTACTTTAAAATTTCGGTTTACCGATCCGCAGGAGGATGGCGGGTTATCTCCAGATTACCAAAAGTTGAAACATTCCGGCCTCCGTAGACACGATGTGGTAGTTCTCAATAATCGCATCGTCTACCTTACTGACCACATCTTTACAATATTAGATTGGGCGGGCCAATACATTCTTGGCGCATCTTTTAAACACCATGTTTTTTATACGTTTAAACAATTTCAACGTAGCTGCTTTGGGGCCTCAAAACTACCATATTTTCCATTAGCCTCTAGATGTCTACTTCATTAATGCGGTTAATCCCGTCTTTCAACCATCCTTTTCCACACGGAACTAAGAACGGGTTCCATTCTTGTGAACTCATGTTGGAGGTTAAAAGCTTTCGTATACAGTATTTCTTCGTGGCTGGCGCAATGAATCATCCTGATCGAAGGCCGAAAACTCGCCGCATACAGTAGCTCCGTTTTTAACACACAAAGAGCCGCTCTCGTGAAAAAAAAAACACCGCTGACTATGCTTCAAATATCTCTTGAGTTTTACAAACCCATTAAGTTGGTTTTCCAGGAGTTTCACGCGTCCATTCATGGAGCGACTGGTGACCCACGTGTACCTGAAGCCTCATCAACGAATTAAATCTCAGTGATCGTTTCAGAAGAGCTTGGTAAACAATCGGTAGTTTTTATGATCACCGACACTGACCGGTCAGAAAGTCCCCTTTAAATTGCTTTGGGCCGTTGTAACTTCGGTCCTCGCACTCAGTTGTTCGAAATATAGCTGTTGTATTTCCTTCTGTGAGTCTTTTTTCAGGCATTGGGCACTGGAGCGGGTCAGCAGCAAATACCACAGATTGACGAATCAGCAGATAGAATACAAACTGTAGAATATCTTCCATCTGATCCATTGAAAGCAAAAGCATTTGACAGCGTTAACTTAGATGGTCACTCTTAGGGATCGCAGGCACAAGCTGAAGGTTCACACTCCGAATAGTTCGCCCAGGCCACAACAGATGCCTAAGGAGGTGAGCGAGATGTCGAATGTCCTGAAGTCAAAGATCGTCCAATTTGAAACCCCAGCCGATATTGGATGCGGCAATGATGGCGTACAGCTTCAACGACATACCGAGTACTGTTTATTGCTTAGAGTCTTAAAATGAGTAATGCGCAAAAGAATGAACTTCAAATTTGCCGGGAAACGAGCTCTCTCCGGCCAATTAAACAGTGAAAAATCATGAACGCACGTACCTCGACCGCTAAGGATTCCGTTAAACTAAGGTATTCAGTCACGTGTAGGTATATATTCAAAATCCAGTGATATTGAATCAACCAATCAAAACGAACGTTGCCAGTTCATTCTGAGTGACGCTCAAACAAACCGGATGTGTTAGGACGTATACAAACCGTGGCAAAACTTCAGCGAACAGCTTCCGCATTCCATGCATACAAATGTAACGGTGATACTACTGATTAGAGGGCATGCGAGTAGTATGTTTTCTCGTTCATTAATGCGGTCAACCCCGTCTTTCATCCATCCTTTTCCATACGGAACTCAGAACGGGTTCCATGCTTGTGAACTTATGTTGGAGTGTACATCAACAGTATTCGTATGTGGTATTTCTTCGTGGGTGGCGCAAAGAATAATCCTGACCGAAGGCTGAAAACTCTCCGCATACAGTAGCTCCGTTTTAACACAAAAAGAACTGCTCTCGTGAAAAAAACACCACTGACCATGCTTCAAAATATCTCTTGAGTTTTATAAACCCATTAAGTCGGTTTTCTTTGGGTTCTACACATCCATCCATGGAGCGACTGGTAACCCACCTGCACCCGAAGCTTCATCAACGAATTAGATCTCAGTGATATATACGTAAAAATTCCGTCCTTATCGGCCATGCCCTACGCGTCCAATGAAATCTAGCAAACACCTCGGGCCCTCTCGTCAAACTGAAAGCGATTTCCAAGGTTAGGTGTTGCTTTTGTCATCTGAAAGACGCATTACCTCTAGCCCCCCCCCACACACACACACTCACCTCACCATCATTTGGGCTTTAGGAATACTCTTGAGCAAGGACATGAGGTGAACTCTAAACTTTCTCGACAAGTATATTCTGTAATGCGGATGGTTTTATTTGAAACTGTATCGTCAGGATGGAGGTGAGTTCGCCTGTCCGCACTGTCTGCCTCCCGCTAATGGGTCGTCTCAGAGTTCCCGCAGAAATTGTCATAAGCCACTACATATCTTAGCGAGTTTTATGCCAAAATCGTTGATTCCTCACTTCTAAAACATTGAAGTCGATCGCTCCATTTCCCGCTTATACTTCAAAGCGGCTGAACATACCCGGACGATCACCCTTGGTTTTCAAAAAAAAAACAATGAAGATTGGCTTCATCAAGTTCGTGCTTCAGAGGCAGCTACATCACACATTTCGGCTACGCTCCACTTGGGATGTCAGTTGAGTAGACTAATCGTTTGTCTCAGAAGTCAGAGATCTTTTATACACTGATTTGGCGATTTAGCTTGACGTCGTCTATCCCCTTTCACACAGTCAGGTCATTTGTCACTCCTTTTGAAGTCTTTTTTTTAAAAAAAACTGGTTCTTTCCGATAACCCAACACAAGTAATAACCGTACAGCACTTCTAAATCTGCTGGTCTTTTGCTAGCCTCTTCATTCAGCTCTCACCTACAAACTATCGGGAAGGTCAGATTCTTGAAATTAACCTCAGCACGCCCAGAACCTACTGCTCCACCAAAAACTCAAATGGAAAACCGGCAAGCATCAAAGCCGGAAAGCATCCAGGCCAGTCAAGTATTCAATCAATTCAGCAAAAGCCGATGAGTGTTCATGCACGCCACAGAAGCATGAGCGAATGTGATCAGCATTTCAGGCATTTCATAGAGGCACGATCGATGTTGATGGGTGTTCAGTAAGGCTTATCAAGCCGCCTGGGTCAATGTCAGAAAGTCGCATTTAAATGGGGTTGGGCTGTTGTAACTTCGGTCCTCGCACTCAGTTGTTCGAAATATAGCTGTTGTGTTCCGTTCTGTGAGTCTTCTTCCAGGCACTGGGCACTGGAGCGGGTCAGCAGCAGATACCACAGACTGACGAATCAGCAGATAGAATACAAATTGTAGAATATCTTCCATCTGATCCATTGAAAGCAAAAGCATCTGACAGCGTTAACTTAGATGGTCACTCTTAGGGATCGCAGGAACAAACTGAACGTTCACTCTCCAAATGGTTCGCTCAAGCTATAACAGATGCCTAAGCAGGTGATCGGGATGTCGAAGGTCCTGGATTCGACGATCGTCCAAGTGGAAACACCAGCCGATATTGGATGCGACAATCGTGGCGTACAGCTTCAACGACATACCAAGTACTGCCTAGTGCTTACAGTCTTAAAATGAGTAATGCGCAAAAGAATAAACTTCAAATTTGCCGGAAAATGAGCTCTCTCCGGCCAATTACACAGTGAAAAAATCATAAACGCACGTACCTCGACCGCTAAGGATTCCGTTAAGCTAAGGTATTCAGTCATGTGTAGGTATATATTCGAAATCCAGTGATATTGGATCAACCAATGAAAACGAATGTTGCCAGTACATCCTGAGTGACGCTCAAACAAACCGGATGTGTTAGGACGTATACAAACCGTGGCAAAACTTCAGCGAACAGCTTCCGCATTCCATGCATACAAATGTAACGGTGATACTACTGATTAGAGGGCATGCGAGTAGTATGTTTTCTCGTAAATCCGCTTTGTGTCTCTTGAAAAGTGACATCTATTACGGAATTTGTGAGGTCGCTCTGTGGCATTTGTTTGCGATTGGGTAACTGTCAATGAATATCCAGAAAAGTCCCGGAAGACGCGTTCAAGAGAAGATGGATATTCAGTTTTGTAAAGCTTCCCTGTCCAATAGTCTGTAACTGTTCAGTTAGCATTTTCTAATAAATAACTCCTCAGCGAATGCCCTCTTCCTTGCACCAGTAACATTAGACATTTCATCGTTGAAGTTCTTGATTCTCGTGACAAGGACCCAATGCATTCTAGAAGTGCACGCAATTCGGGAAAAGTACTTTGCTCCTCGTACAGGTGGATTGAGCGTCTAGGACCAACCTTTGTCCAAAGATGGAGGGTAACGATGCAAAGAAAAACAGAATTGATGTTCAGACACTTTCGGAATTTTGCATTTTTGTAAATATTCCGATGTTTTTCGGCTTTCAGAACATTTGTGTGCGGAAAAACGTTGGAAAACCTAGACAGGATGTGAGTTAGAGTCATCTAAGATGTATCTTTAGAAGCAGTTATGTCTTCCAAAGAGGGTGCGTTGGCGGAAGGCTCGGAAATGGAACTCCTGGGTCTGCCGAAATTACAGTGGCCTTTGAAATGGAACGTCAAACGCCCGTCTTATAAGACTGGCTAGTGGTGGTGTTCAACGGAGACTATCGATCATATCGGTCTCACGAGAGGGTTCAGAATTAGCGATCTGTTGGAATAACTGCATGCCTCTGTACTTGATTTTGAACCTTAAAATCTCGTTGAACTATACGGGTGAGAGGAAGAAGGTCTTCGCTGCGGAGTTATTTATTAGACTATCGGACAGGGAAGTAAACCTCGCATATGCATCTTGTTTACAAAAACTGAACATCCATCTTCTCTTGAACGCGTCCTCTAGAACTTTCCTGGATATTCATTGACTGTTGCCCAAGTGCAAGCAAATGTGACTCCACAAATTCCGTAATAGATCCCACTTTCCGAGAGACGCAAAGCGGATTTACGAGAAAACATACTACTCGCAGGCCTTTCCCATCAGTAGTATCACCGTTACACGGGTACCCTGGTACTGCATCCACAGGCATTGTTGTTACGGTTGTTAGTCAATTCGCTGAGATTAGCAGTTTGACTGCAAAGGTCCCATCAATAATCAAGGCGGCATCGTAGGTGCCAAGATGATTGGGCTTTCCAAAAGAACGTCGCGGGGTGCATATATGGTGTACGTGAATGTTAGGAGGTTCTATATTAGGAGGTCCTAACGTTTTTGTCGAGGTGTTCCAGGAGGACGTTAGTAGCAGAACAGGCCTTTCTTTTAGATCTTGTAGATGCCTAACACCGCATAGGACAGTAAAATCGTTGAAAATTGTCGGTTGTTGGGCACTGAGTCAATCAAGAGCTAGGAGGTCGCTCCAGACACGTTTTTGTCTGTAATTCTGTGAATGAGGGGGACCTGTGCTGTCCAAAGCGCAGTTGATGATTGCAAGCAATTTCAAATGGAGTAAGAGCCCTTCAATTTGAGTCTAACTCGGTGGGGAATCGAGCGTTCCGAAATGACGCAGGATTAAGCGGAAAGGGAGCATCGATGATCCAAGAAACTGCGTTTTCGTTGGTTAGTTTTAGGCCAAACGAGGTGCTACATAACAAAACCCAAAGTTCGAAAGAATTCCATGCTCTAAAAGGCTGGATAAACATCTTCTGTTTTGCATCGGATACTACTGACTACCATCGGAAGTAGCACAGCTATCATCTTATCACTCAGCACTTAGCTGTGTACGCCGAGTCCGTTTTTGGTTGACTAGGAGTTGCCACGGTACTATGAGAACCATAGATTTACCAACTATTACCCACAAACTGCCATTTAAGATTCATGTATCTTATCGAGCGTGCTGATAAGTGAAATTTCTTTTCATTGAATATAATGAACGACCTATTTTCAAAGGCCCTCTTTGAACAGAACGGATGGACAAAGATGTATCAAGAAAGTCGCTTCCATAAGTGGTGCAATTTTTGGCGTCTGAAAGATGTTCACACTAAATGTGCCCTCAACAGTGTTGTAGCGGCCGTCAGCCCAATGCTACTGGCTGACCGGGAATGTCGAGAGAGGACAGCCGTGTTGAGGACTAGGGGTGCACTCTAGTTTGGGTGAGGTTTTGATAACCAGGTCATGCGGACGGGAGCAGCGTTATCACTGGAGAGCTAAATACTAGGGAAAAAAGTCATGTGGCCATGGAAAGAAGCCGAACTGTAGTAATTGCGGTGACACCCCTTTTCTGTGGACACTCTTGGATTTGACGAACGGCAATTTCCACTACCCAAGACTGTCTCCCGAAACTATGGAGGCATCAATTCTAACAAACTTCTAGATAGATGGATTTTAAATCGTTTTGTAGAGAAGCTGAATCCGAAACGACGTTTACTAACACTCCGACAGTGATGTATAGGCTTTTTTCTTGATGTTGTGAGGCGCGGCTAATATTGGATGACAGACGGGGGAGCGGTTCTTCGGGCTGCGGAAGACTGGAAGATTGTAGAAAGACTATCAGAATGAAGGAACCGACTTTGATCAATAACGGTAAACTTACTGAGATCTTATAGTTCTTGCTTGCACACAACTTATCATAATTTTCAAGGATCCAATGTTGGTTCATGACTGATCTGTCGAGGATTGAAAGGTGTCGATCTACAGCATCTGGCCGCGTGGACTATGTCAGAGACAAGTCAACAAAGTCACGTCTAGAGCCGAACCTTCATTGAGGACACAATGGAGCGTCTGTATCGCAGAAAATGGCGCGAAATGCCTTGAAAGTTGTCGAACAGTTCTAGTTACGAATGATCATTGGAATCGCAGTAGGGGGCAGATGGCGAATCCCGTGACAGAAAACTCTCTAGTGAACCGCCTGCGATCTTCTCCGGGAATTTTCTGACAGCAAGGGTCAATTAGGAGACTGAAGTCTCTCAAGAAGGTAGTGCTAACGTTGTGTTCACAGATCTGATTCACAGAGCCTTGGACAACGCGGTTCCAATGGTCAAGGGTTTTCTTCCGAGCTGACAGTAGGTGAACATTGCACGATGAACAGGTTGACAGAAAGAAGACCAGCAAGCATTTGTGGCTCACGCCTTCCTCCACACTAGAGCCAAAAAGGAACTTAACACCATTGAGTCCTCTAGTGGCTCAAGGCTCCTAGGAGTCTCCGGTGAACAGAACAAATTCACAATGTAAGCCAGATACAAAGTCACACGGGGAAAAATCCAAGTAAATCTTGACTCACAGTTCAAAATAGGAGATTCCGTAGTCCCGTATTCCGTTAAACCACCACACCAAGGAAGGTTCCACCTTCCTGGGATTTCAGTTCTCCGGTGATCGCAATATTAATCCACAGATGTGAATAGATTAGTCCAGCGTTTGTAGCTAAAATGTTTGTTCACGTTTAGGGTTAGTAGCAGCCAACTATAGCCAACCGGCAGTTACAACAACAGTCACTCAGCAGAAGTCTCAAAGTCACGTTGGACCTAACAAGCGGACGGTAGCGGTTGTATTTCAGTAAAACAAACTTTTGTACAGCGATTTGACTGATAATGATGGGAAAAAGAAGATGATACTGAGCATGAAAAAGAGCAGTTTACGAGTGCAACAGTCCTCCGACAATATGGGTGATGTGAAAACTCGTCATTGCTGCCCTTCAACTCAGAAAGGACGTTGAAAAGTGTTGCTTTTTGATTCTACCTATGCACTTTTAGGTGAGCGGCTAATAACTTTGGGATGTGAGCACGAGCATCCCGGGTGGAACTGTAAATATGCACCTACGATAGTTCCCCGGACTTGTTAGTAGAAACAGGGGAAAATCTCTTGGGTTTTCTACATATCTGATATAGCACGATCTTCAAGTGCGTAAGGAGTAGCAATGGCTGCTACGGAAAACGAGGCCTTCGCGTGTTCATTTACCATTTTAGCGATCACTGTGGCACCATCCGGATGGGGGATCCTTGCTCGAACAAGACATGGAATCGGTGCTTGGCAGGCGGCAGTGGATAAGTTATTGTTCAAGGAATATAACAAAACCTGCGTCATTAAACCACGGTTTTTACACTGAATTTTCGGTGTATCATGCTTCTTTTCTTAAGAACTGTTGGTAGATGTCACGCTCTGTGGTGCACTAATGTGTAAATGTTGTCGTGTAGCAAGTTAGTTGTTCCCAATTAGATAAGGCAACTCACAGTTTTCTAGAGCCTTATTGAAACGTTGGAAAACGTACATGTGAATACCGGGAAAATGAGAATTACCTACAATTCGAAGCACGGTTTTGAGGACGCTGGCACTAGGACCGGTGTAGAATGAGTTAGCTATCAACTACTTACATAATCTCAGTAGTTGAATGAGTAAATCAACGTGAGTGTCCATTGTTGATGTGACGTAGAAGACTCTTTTCGGACATTACATGTTTTTTGGGATCCACGCAAAGTTTCACAAAGACATACTGCGAGGGAATTTGCACATTTTAGAAATTCCTGAATGGCAATAACGATATAATGAATCTCCTGCAAGCGCTTTCTGCTCTCTTCATTCCAAGCCTCTGCTCATATTCGGGTTGCTGATGGATCAAACGGAATGGGATTACTTCACTTTTATATTCTAAACTGCTGATGGTGTTTGGATACGGGGAAGCTGAGATCCATGCGTACAATCACCATGACACAGTTTGATTGCACGAATCTGTCGTTATCAGTTCGAGTGTATCGAACAGCGAGTGACTTGTTGTCACAAGGCACACAAGTTCATTGAAGCTTAAAAACTGAAGATGTGTTCCAGGAAAAACCTCTAACAACAGAAAAACGGCGTATCACCGCCGGGCCTTTAACCCGCATTCTCTGAAAGCAGCCCTCTAAAAAAGACTGATTTTGCCCGACTTGGGACTTATCAGGTAGACGTATTCCTAGAGTTTTCATTAACATCAGGTTCCAATTGAATCATCAACAAAGAAGATTGAGAAATCTCAAACATCGTCGCAACTGTGACAATAAGCGGCCTTCATTAGGCAAATTTAGTTGAAGAATATAGTAAACAACAGATTCATCTGTGAATCAGGTGAGTATCTCGCAAAACCAAATTTGTTTGCAAATGAGTGTATTTCGATAATTCCTTGAAATTTGGTTTCAAGTAGAACGTAGGGTTGATGGAAACTTGGGGACTGCGCCTACCTGATGAGCCCCAAGAAGGAAAAAACCGGTCGTAGGCTGTCGAAAGATTGTCAGCAACCTTATGAGCAGTGCATTACAAATATACATGCATCGCGATATGTCGGATATCGTAGTAACTGAAACATGAGGGGGCCTGGTGCAGCACATTCAGTTGCCTGGAAACATCACAAACGAGAGATTCAACTGTGTTCCACATAAGTCTCTCGCAGAACTAAATTAGTTTGCAAATGAGTGTACTTCGTTAATACCCTGATCTCTGATTGGCGGGTAACAGGCTGCTAAACGTCACGGTTTCAAGTACCCAACACACCCTGTGTTGTACATCTCAGGCATACTCCTGATGCACAAAGAGACAAACAGACATTTGTCACCAAAAATTCAAGGCTCAGGATGAAATGAACTTTGAAGCACAAGCTGAATTAGACAACTTGTCTGAGGCTGCTCGTGACCCTCTGGCTTCTGATCGTCCCAAATGGTTGTTTAAATCTGACTCCCTACCGGACCGGAGTTCGCGAACCCATCCCGCAAGGGCACTTCAGTTAAGGCGAAGGACTACGTGATCAATTGTAAAAGACAATCCTGACGCGACATTTAACCATCCGTCGCAGAGGAGAAAAAAAAGGAATAGTATCGAAAACCTGGTCTATATTTAGCAAACCAAGGTAATGTGAAGTTTGATCGCTTTGTTATGCGAAGGGAATCAATTTTACCTTTGTATGAAACGCGTTTCCTTCCGCAATTCATTCGGAGGTACGGTGGTTGACAACGGACAACCAGACTAATCATGAAGAACAAAGCATTAATCCTCATCTGTAAGTCTGTTTAGGTTCTCATCTGTCACTGTTTTGTTCTGGCCTACCGGAAAACGTGTCTCATCAAGCACGAACAGCACTGTTGATAAATTGACACGAAAACTTGTCAACCCAGAAAAGTAGCTCCACACGATGAGTGAAACTTGGATCTGAGGCGTCGTCACTCAAGCAGCCAGTCAACACGTGACCACGTGATGCGGTTTCTGTTTGGATATGATTGGTGCTATGTCCCTTTCTAAGTGAGAACCAGTCACACTGCTGTTCAGACACTCGTAGCAGCTGGGTTGAGCGCCGAAACTCTGTTCGGAAGGTTGATATTACATGATTCTGAAGTTTCGTGCACTGCTGATGATTCTGAAAAAGAATGAAACACCGGTACAATCCTTCTCGGCACATTGGTATCGACTGACTTCAGTGGCAGGATGAAACCTTTTGAGAATGATTACTAACACAAAATCTACTTAAGAACAATTGGTAATAAATGACTCACTATTCGCATTTGCAAATTCAATCTGCGAATACTGTAAGTTATAAACTTCAGTTGCAAAACGGCCTTTCCGGTTCAAGGACAACTACCTGTGAAAGGAAGAAGGCATTCGCTGCGGAGTTATTTATTAGGAAATGCCAACTGATCGGTTACAGACCACTGAACAGGGAATCAAAACTCTAATTTGCATCTTATTGACAAAAACTGGACACCCATCTTCTCCCGAACGCGTCTTCTTGGACTTTCCTGGAGATTCATTGACTCCACTCATTCGTCGGTCAAATCCAAGCAAATGTTACAAAGTGGCTCCACGAATTCCGCAACAGATCTCCCTTTTTCAATAGACGCAAAGCGAAATTCTACGAACAACACATACTACTCGCGTGCCTCCCCATCAGTAGTATCACCGTTACAACTGTAAACATCCAATGTTTCCTGACATCAGTTACTTTGATAAGGCGATTATTGTACCAAAAATGAGTAGTACTCACAAGTACTTTGTGTCAGAGAATTGTTTTAGAATAGCCACTCAGTTCTAGTCTCGTCAAATCCCTTCTAAAGGTGTGGTCAACAGAGCACACTTCAAACTGTGAACGAGTAGGTGGATATTTCGTGAAAATACGTTTGAGCAAGCGTCACAGCTGACAGGACATTTACACAACCATTCGGGTGCACTGTCTCCACTCAGTAGGTCGCAGATAACGCCTCGCCTCTTTCATTTTCGCATCTCGATTGTGCACAGAAGAGGGACGGGAATAAGGTGTTGTTGGAGAACCAAAACGGTTCAAGCCACAGATGTATTTTTCGCGTATGCGTTTACCTTTCTCGACCTAGTTCGACTTCTAGTGTTGTCTTGGTTGTTCCCAATTGATTGATTTTCATCGAATTAGATTGTGCACCGCGTAAATTGCTTCCTTGTGCCAACACAGAAATGATTAGGAATGATTCATCCGTGTTAACGAACAATGCCTAACTGAGCATCAAATTCCGGTGGTTCGAATGTTCGAGTCAATAATCAAAGGCTTGGCGAGATCGACCTCATTCGCAACAAATCGATTCATAAAAGTCACAAGTCTGTGAAGAAAACTCAAGAAAATTCACAAAACCATGATTAGTATACATCTCTCTGGTTAGCTCTGTGGGGTTGCGGAATCCGCCTTCGCGCAGTCCCCTTCGTGTCCTGGCACAATTGTTCTGAAGAGTCCACACCAAAGGACAGAAGCATTTGACACGAGTTCAGCTCTTCTTAGCACTAAATATCAACGCATTTATAATGCACTACTCATATGGTTGCTGAAAATTTGCCGACAGCCCACGACCGGTTTCGCCCTTCTTGGGGCTCATCAGGTAGGCGCAGTCCCCGAGTTTCCGTCAACCTTATATTCTACTTGAAACCAAACTGCACGAAATTAGCGAATATACACTCATCTGCAAACTAATTTGGTAGTGCGAGAGATTAACCTGGAGCTCAGCTGAATCTCTCGTTTGTAATGTTTCCAGGCAACTGAATGTGCTGCACCAGGCCGCCTCATGTTTCATTCGCTACGATATTCGAGATATCACGATACACGTGCATATTTGTAATGCACTACTCATAAGGTTGCTGAGAATCAGCGACAGTTCACGACCGATTTCGCCCTTCTTGGGGCTCATCAGGTAGGCGCAGTCCCCGAGTTTCCGTCAACCTTAAGTTCTATCTTGAAAGTAGTTAGGACTAGGTTAAACTTGAGATGCAGTTAGGGCATGAGTGAGGGGGCGGTGTGTGTAGGATCGACTATGCGCATGAGTGAGTGGACGCGATCAAACTCGACAGCTGAATTATGTGGACATATGGGTCTTGGCAACACAGGACAGTGTCACGCAACCTGATTGCGTTCGCCCAGGTCACGGGATTGCCTCCAGTGGATTCACACTCTAACCACCGAGCCATCTTGCCCCCACTCCAGTGTGCAGCAGTCGGAGGCAAACATTTTTGTTTGCCCACAAATCGATAACAGGACGAATAATGGAATGAATGAAGCTTTATCTCCTCGACTGTCGTCTAGCTAAAGCACTCTAGAATTACATGAAAATGTACGGCGATCAGATGTGTTTTATGTTACAAACCGAGGTTCCTGAACGAAGGAGTTTAACAGAGTCCAGCTCTAAAGATATTTGACTTCGATTGTCATCTGGACTTTTTGTCCTTTTGTGTGTTTCATCACAGAATCTCGTAGCGGGGATCAAACGAGGTGGCACCGCTGGTACATCCATTCACAACGAGCGCCAACTACTGGCGGAAACTACTTAAAACGTCGCTGAAATTTCTTTGATATCTCGAAAATCGTAGCAGCTTAAACATGGGGTAGTCTTCATGCAACACATTCAGTCGAATAAAATCACAGAAAAAAGAAAGATTCAGCTGGGATTCAGTTGAGTCTCCGTTAAACCAAATTGCTGTACGAATGAGAGTAGATCGCGACAGTCCTGAAACGGTTTCGTCACTTCTTGGGTCTCATCAGGTAGGCACAATTCCCGAGTTTTCGGAAACCATATGCCCTGCACCAACCCAAGTGGACGACATTCAACAAACACACACAAATTCGGTTTCGGTGAGTTTTTACTGAGTCGTCGCCACGGGAGTTTAGCTGAAATTTATGGAATGCTGGTGGGCTCAGTGGGGTGCACCAGGTCACAGTTCTCCTCGTTAGATGTCTCACCTTCAAACCACGTGATTCTGACAATCGGAAGCCTTTGGAAAGTACCTTGCTACCCACAGAAACGGATTGAGCATGCACGGGAAAATGAGTGCATTACGCGAAAAGCGCCAGGCCGCCCAATTTTTCAGTTGGTACCATATTCGCTATATCGGAAAACGTTTTTTCATACGATTGCTGACAGCTCTTCAAAACCACGCGACTGGTTTCGATCTTCTCGTTTGGGGTCACCAGGTAAGCGAAGTACCAGGGTTTCCGTCAACCTTATGTTCTACTTGAACCCAAATTGAACTGTTTTCGAGAAATACACTCATTTGCAAATCATTTTGGTTTTCACGGGAGACTCAACTGAATCTCTCTTTTATGATATTCTACAACTTAATGTGCTGCACACAGGCCGTCTCACGTTTCAGTTGGCACGATATTCGAGATATCGCAGTATATTTTCATAAAGAAAACTACTCACAATGTGTTCGCCAAGACCGGTTTCATCCTTCCACTCGCAGTTGACCAGAAAGGCGCAGTTCCCGAGTTTCCCGCTGTTTGTTGACGTAATTTTCGGTCTTCCTGTTGAAGTACCTTTCATGCTCTTTAATTAGAGGTTTTTTGCCCCACTTTCTTTCAGCTGTAGCACTCTTCCGGTGCCTAGTTGACGTGCCACCCAAAGGTTGCACGAGGGCTGGGATACTGTCATGTTGCCCAAACCTAGACAGGGGAAGTCGAGTGGCAGAGGTCGGATTCGAACCACGGACCTTCCGATCAGTAAATTCGCGCTCTAACCACTTGGACCCTCTCGTCGTCCGTACCTTTATACCTAATAAACTAAGTGAAGTTGGCATAAAATTCCGAAAACCACAAACCTTCATGATAACTCTGAACCCCACATGGGCGCCCACAATAAAGCGTGATAAAATCGTCCTTCACTTTAAAAGAACAAACTTTATCACCACTGATTATTGGGTTTCCCAGTAAAATTCACATTCACAACAGATCAATATCTTATCTGCTTTGATTCGACATTCAGTTTAGAGCATAAAAAACGAATACTATGAAACGAATGACTGAACCTGGAAGGGAATCCCCAATGAATACAAATTTCACAAAGTATCCTTTTAAGAAAAACACTCATTTGCAACTCAATTTGGTTTTCACGAGAGACCCAACTGAACCCCTCGTTTGTAATGTCTTACAACTGAATGTGCTGCACACAGGCCTACTCATGTTTCAGTTGGAACGATATTCGAGATATCGCAGTATATTTTCATAAAGGAAACTACTCACAAGGTAGCTGACAACTCTTCGACAACCCAAGACCGGTTTCGCCCTTCTTGGGACTCATCAGGTAAGCGCAGTCCCCANCTCGAGGACTGTGCCTACCTGATGAGCCCAAAATAGAACGGCAAAACCGGTCGTGGACGGTCGAAGCGTTTTCAGCAACCTTGTGAGTAGTTTCCTTTATGAAAAATTTTCCTTTTAACACTTCAGCACTATTCTTGCGTAATAAAGTGCCGATATTGTGGACCAGATTTCGAGCAACCATTTGGTAGTCTCTGGTGGTAGGGTTGGATGTTGTCGCACTCAATAGTTGGTGGATATGTTATCGACTAGCCACGAACGACCAGAGTAACCGTGTGAACTTCAGAGGACGTCGTATCGAAAAACTTATGTTAACTTGCACCACTGCCCCTATCTTTGTTAATGATGTATGAAACCACTAGCAAGTACCCTGTAAAAATGACTGGCAGCGCTGAGCTACTTAGAGCCTAAATTTGCGGAAATCGCAGATCAATAGAAACTCCGAACAACTATTATCATTCATTTTTGAAGAGCATGGTCACACACATAAAAAGTGAGTACAAGCGATGAATTCGAAAGAGTAACAGGAGAATATGGGAGAAAGGAGAGAAACTTCTCATTCGAGATCATGCCAAGGGCAGTGCCAGTATGATGAGGTGAATCCCAAAGTATGTAAAGGTATGGGAACACGCGTCTAAGGACCAACAACCAAAGAAAGGACAAACAATGGTGAATGCTCTTCAAGGCGCAGTGTGCGCTAGCACAGTCAAGACTCGCACATCAGGCACAAAGTGACCGTCATACTGGGTCTGGTGTGAGATTAAATGGCAAAAATGTACCTTCAACGCCATGTGCCACGCATAAAAGTGTCATAAGTACGCAGGGAGCCCACAATGGCAAGCAAACACAAGTCACTGACTGCGACCTTAGGAAGTCCCAGTCCAATAACAGCCTTAGCGGATTGAGGAAAGTAGATCCCTCGATAAGAGATGATCATCGGTTGGTGACTGTCTTCATTTACATATTATCATGATCTTCCACAGTAATTTCATCTTACTTGGCACCGCCACATCTAATGACGCCTTTTCAAGGTTTATCGATCCACACACTTTCTTTTTTGGACTCTCGTTAGGAGTCATTGTGCATTTCTCTGCCCAGCCATTGCTAGCCCGATTAAGCCTATATCGGTTACTTCAAGGAATCTTTGGAAGGTCGGATAGCGGTACGGAGCGCATGCTGTACATCGTCACATGTCAGACTGACCCCAGGGAACATTTTCGGGCTGGGGAGGTTAGTTCTGATAGAACATACTAGAAAATAGCTGCGTTATAAAACGATGCACTTGTAGTTTTCATTCTAAACATTCGGAAAACTGTTCATGCTTGGGTGATTGGGTTCGAGCCTTGGGTTCACGCAGTTATTCAAGGATAGTGAGCAAGAGCAGGCATGTAATCATTCTTTTTATCTCTTTAAGTGTTCTCGGATTCACTTCATTCTGTCTGTATACTTTGCTCTTATATCTGGCTGCTTAGTGTCGGAAAAAGGCTCACCGGTAAGGAACACAACAGGTTTATTGTGAACAAACGGGTGCATGCGACAGTTCCTAGGGATCTCACGCTATTTGAATTTCACCTTCATCCTGTTGTTGGATCGATTGAATGCTTGATTGGATTTGAATGCTTGTCGGCTTTCCTGCTGAGATTTTGGTGGAGTTTTATGGTCTCAGTAGGTTTCGGGAGTTCTGGGGTTACTTTCAGGAATCTAACCTTCTTGATATGGACCTGCACTCATTCTGATCGTGGGAGGAATAGTGGGCGTACTTCTATTCCAGAATTTCAGATTTAAATTGAAAAATTCGAGGCTTCTGCTCGACTAACCATTGTTTGGTGGGACTGATGTGTTTGTGAACTTGCAGATCACAACAGACCGGGTAAACGTTTGAAAAGGGATTTGATCTGCGGTTCCAGTGTCCGTACACCAGCGCAACTCCCAGCCCAAAGCAGCGGTTGATCTTTAGCGCCTAGGTAGTGCTTTGTTTAAGGCACTTCGACTCTAAGGGTTTGCAGCAGACCGCAAAGTGCCTACTTAAATATGTCAGTAGTTGGAACCTAAATACGAAATCATCCCCAAAATTGGCCGGAACTCGTTCTTGACCTAGCCCTAATTTGGACCTGTTATCGGTCCTATTGCTGGTGTTCTCGTGACTCCTCCATCAATTACAAACATAATACTGTCATGTGGACTGACAGACCAGAGTGGTAATACTGTGTGTATGTATGTGGAATACAGCTCTGTGCTGAACAGAAGCGACCAGCAGGCGGACAGACCGTGACTTGGTAAAACTATCCAGTAAACTGAGTTGGGTCCACGACCACCTTTCTGGATGAGGACCCCGGGACTCGTAGAAATGGTTCATTCACAGAGCCAGTGGTTTTCGTGAGTCAAAGCTATCACCTTCTAAGCGTAGCTGTCCATTTTACGCCATCGCTTCCCTTACTTGGTCATACGCTTCCCCAGTCTTCTGGTCGATGATACTGTATCAAATGGAACCAACTTGATATTGGTACGTGGCTTATAGTTGAAGTGATCAGTTGTGCAGTTAATGACAGCCAAGTCCAAAAGTCAGACTGTCAGTCAGCAGCATCCAGGTGTGTTGCGCCAGATTTGTGTGTAAACGGCCAGCATAAACAACACGCGTTCAGGTGATGCACACGGAGATCGATATGTCTCAGGACACAGTACTGTAAAATTCAAATACGTAGTATTACTTGGAACTTCACTAAAAAAATTCAACAGTCTGTTATGGATATTCCTTGACAATACTCCACAAGCCATTATACAAGCCACTCTACGGTTTTCCGCTTACTGGGGCTCATGAGCAGTGCTCATCTCACAAGACTCAGAAAGTCAAGTAACGGCGAATTTCCTGCCAGTGGTTGAACAGTTTAGCCACGAGCGGCTGAACATCAATGTGATTAGATCTCAACTAGACGGGATATAGTGTCACTCGTTCTTCAATCACACCAATCAGATGACGTGGTCATGTATTGATCGGCTCCTTAAGTGATGACTTCTCAGACGGAATTTTCGCTCATGTTGTGAAATTTATGGATTGATGTGTGGAGGTTTTTCTCAAATGTTGTCCACACAATTTTGTGCACACTGATGTGTGAATGAAAAAAAACGCATTGTCAACACGTTACCAGACGCTGTGATTTTCACTTAAATGATCTGAAAAGTTGGACACGAAATTCGTTTCTAAAGCCAGGGAAGAAGGTGTTTCAGAGTAGTGATGCATAGTTTAGGCTAACTTGATAGTCAGACCTGGTTTTCCACCTTTGGATCAGACGAGTAGGAAGCTGGGATTCACACTGAGCGTGAATTCAAATTTTGAAAGGATTACTGGGATAGATCGATATTCACACATGATGAACGCCTAACTTTGCCATCCAGATGGCTCGATTTGATAATGACAAAGTCACAAAACGTTGTAAACAATTTACAGATGTTAAAACCACAGCAGAGGATCATCTTTGTTTCGGTTGGGAGTTCCCTCGACTATCTCAGCTGGTTTTCGATTCAGAACACATTTTTGTACGCAGTGATGCTGCGACATTAGACTGATTAAATCAGTAACACATGGCTGATGAAATCAAACGAAATCAGAATTCTCGTGGCACCTAATTCTGATAGAAGCCCTTTCAAAGATGAAAGAGGCGGAAAACGATTTAATATGTATGGAAATTCACAGAATGAATGAATCTCACAGCCCATATAGAGCCTGCTCCTCTAAGGAAATCACTAGGGCGGATGGTGTCAGCTACGATCATGTGTGTGATGGGAATTAGGCCCAGAAGTTGACAAAGTTTCCCGCTCGAAAGATCGCCTACTGCATTGAAATGACTGTAGGCCTTGCGTAATCTGGTAAGTCCGAGGGTCATGTTGACGAGAATCTTGGTTCCTATGTACTCACACCTGTCGGAAAACAAACCAAACCGACTGGCAAACAGCCTCATGAGATAAGTTGACACGGCAGAACCATTAGAGCAGTAAGGTGTATTTTACAGAGGGCTGTCATCTCTTTGTTTAACTATGCAGCCAGCCTACGTGGAAGGACGGGGTAGGAAATATCGGTTCTAAAAACAGCTGTCCAACGGGTGAACTTTGGTTCCGAATCCTGCACCGCTCTGAGTAGCAGCACCAGGAGTGAAGCATCCATGTATTGATCTATCCGTCCTCCAGCTAAGCGAGTTCCGAAAGGCCGATTCACTCAGTAAAGTCCTTCAATTCGCCGCATTCTTAGGTGACGGAGTACTTCAAACCAAACAGCAAGAAACCAGCCGACTCTTGACCAATCACAAACATAATTTGTGTACGAAGGCGCATCAGGTGACGATTTAAACTTTGGGGCTAATAACGACAACACTTGTTGCGAATGCCCCAGAGAGCACGCTACTAACGTTTCGGTGATGACAAAACCGAAAAACTCCTTCAAACTAGGATCGAGTCCCTCTTCTGGACTGTAAACGACGGGGGAACAAAGTCGGATTTCCGGTAGTGATCACCATTAATCCAAAAAATAATGATAGGAGTTCGAATTCGACTTCGACGGAGCACTTTTTATGGGTGCAGGCGTCCACGCACTCACAGAAACTCCAGGGAAGAAAATATGAGAGTTTTACAATCGATTGGCAGTTTTAATTCAATCAATATGAGTGAGCGATAACTTTTCGTCAAATGGTGATTTTACTGCTTGGATCGATCGGTCGTTCAGCTGTAGCACCCTTTCGGTGCCTAACTACCATGTTATCCGAAGGTTGCACGAGGGCTAGGACACTGCCAGTTTGCCCAAGCCTAGACGAGGGAAGTCGAGGGGCAGAGGTCGGGTTCGAACCACGGACATTCCGGTCAGTAAATTCGCGTTCTAACCACTTGGGCCACCTCGCCCAGGAAGATTCAGAAAAGCGGAAGAAAATGTTGGATCGTTACCTGCTGGTCAAAAGTTTGCTGAAGAAGGAGAGACCGAGCGGTATTCTATCGATTCTGTCGTCGGAAACAAATAGTATGAAAATGAGAGTACTTGGCTAAGATATTGGGGGCATTGGAGAGGCGTCAAGGAACAATTGTCAACTTCTGTGCTTGCGTGTGCTGTTGGGTAGCAGACCATTGCTAGCGCAGAGTTCGATCGTTGAAAAACTTGAGTGAGCATATGAATTCAACCGGCAAACAGACAGGGACATGGTCATTCAGTTTGGGAATTTAATTTCAAACGCTTCATCCGCAATCGAGGTTGTTACATGGCGGAGGAAAGTGTAGCGGTGGGTCAGTGGTTGTGCCTGGAGTAGTAGACCCTGTGAGTTAAAATTCGGGGTTGACTTTCGATCAGGACTGGTCGTTTGTCTGGCCTGCTATCACGCGCCTGATTGGTCAGTGACTGACCTTTGATGGAGTAGTAGACCCTGTGAGTTAAAATTCGGGGTTGACTTTCGATCAGGACTGGTCGTTTGTCTGGCCTGCTATCACGCGCCTGATTGGTCAGTGACCACGTGACCTTTGAGCTTGGTCTCCATTGCTCTCGTCCTCTGGATGGTAATGGAATAGCCTGTCTTTGCACTCCATGAGTTCCATTTTGTGAGATTTGCTGATGTGACCCCGAGACATTTCTTGCTTCTTGGCTTGTTAGAGGGAAAGTTGGCTCTCGTGAAGTATTCCGTCAGGGTACTGGTCATCTCCACCATACTGCCTCTGCACGCCAAGACGTTAACGCATTCATGATCTGCTTGGTGTTCATACACGAAAACAGAGGATCATGCCTTTTCGTGGCTGTGATGTGTTCTCTTATTTGTGTATTTTCCTCCCAGACCAAGCAGGAGTGGACAGGGCCGAAGGTCACATGATCGCCTGTCAGTCAGCACACAGGATAACAGACTGATATAAGAGCCCGACCGAACAAGTAGTCATAATTTTCATAAAGACAACTACTCACAAGGTTGCTGAAAACTCTTCAACAGTCCACGACCGGTTTCGCTCTTCCAGTTCGGGTTCATCAGGTAGGCGCAGTCCCCGAGTTTCCGTCAACCTTATGATCTACTTGAACCCAAATTGAACTGTTTTCGAGAAATACGCTCATTTGCAAATCAATTTGGTTTTCACAAGAGACTCAACTGAATCTCTCGTTTATGCAATTCTACAACTGAATGTGCTGCACACAGGCCGCCTGCACGCTCACAAACCTCTTCGTAATCTGGCTAAACTGTTTTACTACTTCACGGTGCGAGACATTCACCCTGAAATTTTCCAAACCGTCAAAACTAGACTGAGTCGAACCCTAGGGCTTTCTCACGTCATGCGCCAGTCTAGCCACATGCACCTATCAGCTGTCTAAACTTCGGTGCTTTGTTCCCCCACGCCACCTGACAGTGGGGCATACCCTTGATTCAAATGTCTATCTTGCCTACGTTGCCTCTGACTGTGTGGAATTTGTCTCGGTTCTGGACATGAATCTTTGTAATAACGATGTATTCTCGACTTAGTTCCTGATTTAGCCTTCCCGTGAAAACAAAAACCAAAGGTGCACAACGTGTTTTGACGCCCAAAACCGGGTCAGAAAAACATGTACAGCGAGTCGTATATGGCGTATGTCGTTACAACAATCTAGGGATTCCGACACTCCCTAGGAGCGCCATCGATAATCGGCATACGGCGGATACACAACGTGATTGGTTGCTGGGTCCATACTTTCGGCCAATTAGAGCTCGCCTTGTTTCTGGACGGGTAAAAGGCCCGATCTTTTAGCCAACCCGTGTTGACCTCAGTAGTGCCCAACTGTGAGCGATAAAGCGCAATCGGTGCGCGATTCCGTCTAAAAATCTTATTGGTGCGTGCATTAGCCGTTGCACTTACACACGCTTCTGACGCAAATGGGGACAAGTAAAGTTGAAATTCAATTGGGAGAAAGTGACAATGTAAGGGGTGCAGATCACTAAGTCCATCGTCGCGCCCTAAGGGTAACTCTATCGGCTAAGTAGTCGCGTGATGGCCGTCCGTGATACTAAGCCATCGCATGTCTACCAATCACTCATTCAAAAGACAACGATTTATCGTATATGAATTTACTTCAAATTAGACGGTCTTGATATGTACCGCAAAAAAAACACCCTATAATCAATCAATCAAATCTGTAGACAAAGTTCAAAATAAAATGTTTTCATAGCAAATTGATTAAAACGGATCAACAGCAATTCATTGAGTTTACAAAAACAATAGAACTGTGAAAAATAGTGCAGGAACAGATTTCGGTTGCAAGACTAGACATGGGCACAATGACAGAGCAGGGGGGAAAGAATCGGTGTCTTTGGATCCGGGCCAATCAACCAAGTTGGCGGTTACTCAAGCTCAACCAACACATCACCATCACCAACAGTTTCGCCAGCCGCACAATTGACTTTTTTGACCTGTGTTTGGAAAATAGAGAGGAGATTAGAGTGTGCAGAGGACTAGTCCACGGTCTAAACTATAGTAATGGTGCCTTTGAATGAACAACGTTATAAACCGTTATAAACATCAGCACTCTCAGGTGCACATTTGGAAATAACAGAGGGCAAACACATTTGCGCAAAAAGCACCCGGGTGTCTCCCCCAAGAGGTCTCATGAAGCTGAGTGAAATGAATCTTCTATGAAACTAAAGGATAGGCGGGCTACTCTGTGAAACTCAGGTCATTGGTTCGTTGAAAGACGGCGGAACGACATGCAAACTGGACTAATGATCATGTCACTAACAAAGATATTTGGCTTAATTCACCCAGTTCACAATGAACGTTTCTAGACTGTATGATTACCCGAGAAAAAGGAGGGGGTAGACGTTTTTCTGAGAACAGTGGACTTAGAATCCTGATCGATAATGGCTTCCAAGAACAATAAGCTGATGGTTAGTCGTGTACAGTGTTGGACAGTCGTTCGAGTACTGCTGCAGCGGGCCGATGGCTCAGTGGGAAGAAGTAACTTCTAGACTCTACACACTAATCAATCAAAATCATTCCAAGGGAAAACCGTCTTTCGGCAACCCGGTCACCCCGACAAGTAAGTCAATGTTCTTCAAACTGTTGTCTTGTTCATCTCTTTCAGCAGTCGCTTGAATGTCAACTTCCTTAGAGATTATCTGACACAAGGACATTCTGGAGGATCAACTAGAAGAGTTGATCAAAGCTGACCGATTTTTTCCAGGAAAATGGCTGCGAAGTGACGAATGAACAGCCAATACGCTTGATACCTTACATTTAAACTTTGCGTACATCCAAAATGTATTTTCCCACACACTCCCTTCAATCTCAGTTAGGTGTTCTGGCTTGATATAGCTCAGTGGTTAGGGTGTGGACCGGAAAGTTTGTGGTTCAGACCCAACCTCTGCACCTCGATTGATCCTGTCTAGGTTTGGTCAGGCTGGCAGTACCTCAGCCTAGTTCGGGTGTCAAGACACCTGGACACCGAAATGATGTTGAAGCTGAACGGTTTTGATTGCCATTGATCTTATTCTGACAAATCTGAATTGGTTCAATCCGTCACGACCCTATTCGTGATAGAACATGGTGTGGTAGAATCCTCGTTTCACAGAATGAACGTTATGGTGGTAAACTGGTTCAGAGTCACTGAGGGGGCGAGATGGCTCAGTGGTAAGAGCGCGAATTTACTCACCGGAAGGTCTGTGATTCGAACCCGACTTCTGCCTCTAGACTTGGGCAACTTGACAGTATCCCAGCCCTCGTGCTTCCTTCGAGTGGCGCGGCAGCTAGGTACCGAAAGGGTGTTACAGCTGAACGGTTATCTTTTATTTAAAGTCTCTGAGAATCACTGAGGTTGAGGAAACGAGGTTTTCGTACAAGACATACATAACAGAGTTGCGAGAAAAATGATAGTAGTAAACGCGACATTGAGATCAACAATCAACGAACTTCACGTTCGCGAGCGTTTTGAACAGAACAGCTTAGAGTGGCTGGATTGACCAGACGACCTTGGTAGACATTTGTATACAACGTGTGCATGTGATAGAAGGGTGTTGTGATGTCTGGACTGGTCGCAGTCACATTGGTTCCCTTGATTGGCAGTTTAAACATTTGTGTAACAGAGAGTGTCTGATTCCGGGTTTTGAGGAATATACTCGAGCTGTCTGCATTCACTCATCATCCATCAATCTGGGGGTCTTAGAAACCACACATCGGTGACACCTCCGTGGTTTGCTTTGAGGGAGTATGGACTCTAGGAAGTCTCGTGTTGGTTGACAGATAACAAACTATGTTCTATTGTGAACACTGAATCCTGTTCCAGGATCCAGCTGTTCACGGATCTCCTGTGCTGTTTCTCCTAACTTTGACACACTGTCTCCGAGAAAAATAGATTATCGGTTCTCAGAAACTCATGAAAAATGGTGTTTCCGATCGATAAACTTACTACACCAGCCCTTCCAGCAGACAGGCTGTTTTGCATCTTCATCGCCTCGAGTACGCAGAGTTCCTGGCCATCGCTCACACGGTCTCCGACTTTGACTGAGACAGATCGAACCAGGCCCGGCATCGGAGCAATACACATGGACCCATAATCGATAACCTTGGGTGGTGCCATATAAGCTGATCGATACCAGGCAGCTTTGGTTTCGTAGATTTCTATGGGGAATGCAGTGCCAAGGTATTGAAGACGAACAGTATCCGTACCTCGATCGAGTAGCTGGAGTATAACCTGGAAACAAGAGAAGTTACATGACAGTTAAATGTTAAACAACAAAAGGAACAATATTTGAAACGGTATTCAGTCCAGGCCACCCCAATCTGGTCAGTTTTACCAAGGATAAATAATAAGTTCAACACCACACCCTCTACAAAGGTCGTTTCCAAAGACTCGAAATCAAGTATGTTCATGGAACGATGCGAACATGTGAGCATTAATACGACAGACAGCTAATTTGGTCATTTCGAGGTTTCAAACTGGTACATGCGTCTGAAAGGTATAACAAACTGGACTGTCCGAAGGCAGAGTGATTCGCTTTCCATGCATTCTACATGCATACCCGCTGAAGGATAAGCCTCTACCTTGGCCTCAGAGAAGCCACGGTCACCAGCGCCACTCGGTTAATCAAAGTGGCTAAAACCTTGCTCATCACATCAAACCGATCGATGAAATGACTGAAAAGGCGTAGTGGTTGCGACATGTGTGGAGTTCACGTTCAAGGGGAGAGCACCGGAATACTATCAAAGCTCATCAGTAGTGCATGTCTTTGGCCGTTTAAATTTCGGACATCTGACAAGCGAAGGGAGTATGTTACCATCAGTGGAACCTGAACACATCTGAATGTTCACGTCTGAACAGGTGAAAGTGCTCACGCTCGAGCGATGTGACTGATTTGCCCGACGGATCGAACGATGACCCAGTAACTGGCGATGTTGCTGCTTGTTTGTTGCTCTGTTCACCGAGCTTGGAAGTTGGACCGTAAACGTTTCATCACCAATCGTGCGGGGCTGACTGGCGATTGAACGTGCGCAATCCAACTGTCAAACTCGGCAAACAGACCGAGCAACTGTTCTGATTGCCCCGATCGATGGACCAGTCTGATAGGACTCCAGTGCCTAGCTTTGAATCATAAAACTGCTGAATTACTGTTGCTGGGCTCGGGATAGCTCAGTGGTTAAGCCGCCTACTTACTCGCCAGAAGGTCTGTGGTTCGAACCCAACCTCAGTATCTTGGCTTGGTCAAAAATACCTCAGTCCTCGTGCTTCCCCTGAGTGTCAAGGCAACCAGATACCGAAAGGGTGTTACAGTGGAGGCCAGGCGACTGTGTTGGTCAGACCTCTATTCACTGATCAAACTGAGAAAAAATAATTCATGAACGACGCGTGGGCAGTTCCCAGTACAACTCCATAAAGGGGTACAATACGATGAGTTTCAGTAGTCCGTTTCTGACGGGAACAAGTAGAACGATTCGAAAAAGACAGATTCGAGGGTGATGCACCAAAATATCTACCTGGTCGCCATCCGAAGAGTGCAAAATAACCTTATCGGAAAGATTGAAATTATCCTGCACTTGGACAGTGACCTCCTCTTCGGAGCCACTGGCCGCACGGCTTTCGGAACGGCCCGCGGGTTTTGGATCTTTTCCGGCGGCTTGAGCTGCTGCCTCGGTGACGTTCTTCGGTGGCTGCCAAGGTGACATTCGAACATGAAATTTCCCCTCTTGATAGGTCACGCGACACCGAGTGTAGTCATGTCCCTCGGGTGCCTCGGCTGGAACGCTGGGATCCAATCGTGTGACAAAATCCCACTCGTAACTGAGTACAAAAGAGACAGAAAAAGTGCGATTCAAAAAAGGCATCGTCGCCTGAAATAAGTAGATAAGTAGTAGTTGCAATTCACCGCCATGACCACCAGTGTGCACAAGTAAATAAAACATTTCAAAGACAGAAACTACAAAAACACCATCCATCTGACTGTAATTAACTGATTAATCAGTTAATTAGCCAATTATAGTCAAGTCAGTTAAGAACAACTTTGTAGTTTAAAAAAAACCTGTGTTTTCAGGGTCCCGTCATTATTCTGATGACTAGAATATGGGGTCAATAATGAAATAAACAGTTATGATTGGTCACTAAAGCAGCGAAGCGTAATTCGCATTTGATTGGTCGCTGAGTATCTGAGCTCACCAGCTCTTGGCACGCGACCAAGACAGACTCAGCGCTCAGGCGAATCGTTTTTGACAACACTCGTATTGCGACTACCTCGGTTGTGGCCTAGGGATGCCGTTGGATTATGACCGACGTCACTGACGTGTGACGGGATTGACTTTTTGGCCAAGCCATTTGGTCTACTAATGCTCCGGCGAGAAAGACACTCAAATAGTCTCTTAGCGAGTTGCCGTGTGGTGCGCCCAACACATTCCACTGCACGACAACAGTTGGTTTGTTTTGGAAAACACCACGAGGAGGATAGACACCGCCGACGGACTAGTTAAATGAGGAGTAAGATGTCCACGTTAACAAAGGAGGCGAGATGGACCGGAGGGTCCGTGGTTCGAACCCGACCTACGCCTCTCAACTTCACCTGTCTAGGCTTGGGCAACTTAGCAGTATCCCAGACATCGTGCGACCTTCGTGTGGCATGGCAGCTAGGCACCAAAAGGGTGATACAGCTGAACGATTATGTTTATTTTAGGACGCCAATGTAGCGGTTCTGACGGTAAAATCGTACACTTTGAACGTAACAAGTCCAATCAATTCAAATGTGAGAGATCATCGATAGGAAATCTATCCTGAGAGTTTCACCGCCCCAACGCCATATCGGATTCTACATAACTTACGTCTGAGAAAACCCTCCAGTAAACTGCCGGTTGTCAGATTTGCTTGATGAGTTTGTCAGTTGCGTGTAACGATCTTCGCATACATATCATCGTGATGAATTGTTCAGCTGTAACACCCTTCCGGTGTCTAGCTGCCATGCTACCCGAAGGAAGCACGAGGGCTGGGATACTGCCAGGTTCCTTAAGCCTAGACAGGGGAAGTTGAGAGGTCAGGTTGGAACCATGAACCTTCCGGTCAGTAAATTCGCACCCTAACCACTTGAGCCATCTCGTCGTGTCAGCGGATGGACGACCGTGGTCCCGGTAAAATAAACGCAAACACCTATGAAAGCTCAGCTGTCATGGGTAGGCGACTGGAGAGAATGAAAGGGTTATTTCTGGTCACGTATGTCTAAATCGATATCCAGGTCAGTGTTGTCAGCTTTGAATGAGGTCAACTGTGCGAAACAGCTGACTCCAACAATCCGAAAGTTGAGCCTTTGGAATAAGCAGTCACCGG
Organism: Opisthorchis viverrini; assembly: GCF_000715545.1. Lineage (NCBI taxonomy): Eukaryota > Metazoa > Platyhelminthes > Trematoda > Opisthorchiida > Opisthorchiidae > Opisthorchis > Opisthorchis viverrini. The sequence continues at coordinate 304,284 of NW_008751701.1, read as the reverse complement.
TGCACGTTGTCCGCTAACTGGCTAACGAGGTTGAATCAGCTGACTGCGCGTTGTCACCCGGCAGTAGACCGAGGTTTCTGCGAACGCGGTCCAGCTCCTGAAGATTGAACCAACTATTGTCCCTACGATTACCTATCAATTAGCCATGTGCGTCAAAAGTCGGGTGCATCGATTAGCACGGTGTAGAACGCTAAGAATTCCCCTCGAGACAAGAAACAGTTGCCCAAAGCCCCCCCCCCCGGGTTATCATGAAGACCCCACACCACC